>NW_023270426.1:10984230-11206971 GCF_011800145.1 Mirounga leonina
CGTTTGGGAAGCTGCTGGTTTGTAGGGTCCCTGCTGCGAGAGGACTGGCCGAGGACCGGGCTGGAGGGCAGAGGCAGGATTTTTCAGCTGGGTGGGTGCGGGGCTAGAGGCACGGAACCTAAAGGCAGCGCCCGACTCCCGTCAGCGGCTCTATTTCTTTGCCTTACAGGTTATGTCTGCTGCCAAAGCAAGCTTGCAACCTAGCCAACCCATTTCTATCAGCATCTCTTTACCATCGGTTCTGATGGCGACAGCCAGAACAGGTGTGTGGGGACCGAGGGATCGCTAAACGGTCTAACCAAACAATCGGCTGCACCATGTTTTATTTATCGAGTCTGACTCATCACTATAACCGAGCTGCAGAAATCCCACGTTATTTCAAAATCATACTTTACGGCACAAGGTGTAACTTCCAAATACATTCCCCTTCTTTGTCTATCTTTGTCAAACCAAACGTCCATGTCACTCATCTCTGTGCAGCTTTATCAACACCTCCAGTTGCTTATTCGTGACCTTATCTGTCTAGACAGTTTATTCCAGTACCTGTGATGTTATAGCATAATTATCTGTGGTCTTCCTCCCTCCTCCTACTTTATTCTCGAAGGTGCAACACTTAGCCGTTTTCTTTTCCTCAGTCACTAGGATACAGCCTGGCACGAATAGACCCTCATGAACATTTCTGAGGGAATTAATGTTGAGTGAGTAAGTGTGCACATGTATAAATGAATGAATATTTCAGGTCCCACGAAGAAGTGAGAGTGCACAGCAGGGCTGACAACAGTCCCTTTTATATCTGTTTCTTCATTTTTTTATGGGAAAAGAAATCCTAGTTTTCAGGTGGGCGTGTGGCTTTCTGGAATAAAGACTTCATCTCCCAGACTGCCTGGCAGCTAGATAAGGCCATTTTCTAGATAGACAATGGGATGTAGGTGAAAATGGTATGGTAAGTCAGTGACCTTGATCGTGGCTGGGAAGAGGTTTTACAGCTGGAACACTGGCAGTCATTTTGGACTCTAGGGTGCTGTTGGGATTGAAAGCCCTATACAACAGAGCAACAAGATAGAAGAATTAGAGGCTGTGATACCACAGAGAGGACATAAGTGCTGAACTGATTACTTCCAGGTTTCTTGAATGTGGGAAGGGGGGAAAAAACCATCACGAAATGTTGAATTGGAATCCTTACTGTGGTTTACCAGGAGCACTGGCTACCCAATTTGTGACAGTCCATGTGAATAATTTTTGAACAGAGGAGCTCACTGCTCGAAAAATTATTAAGAATTTCAAGACAGGAAGAGGAAAGATTAAAAGAAGCTCAGAACTTGTGCGATGGAAGCATCCCCTGCTTGCAAGTCCTGATGTTATCTGACTTCTGCCAAAACCGCTCTAAACTCCTTTTGCACCAATCCTACTAAACTCACCTACATCAGCCTTCCTTCTGTTCCCTGAACATCCTAAATCCTTTCCGGCCTTAGGACGTTTGCACTTGGCTGTTCCAGGCAGGGAACACCCTGCCAGGGATGATTACAACACTCGCCCTTCTCATGCTATCTCCTGCTCTGTCTTTATGAGGCAACAAGTCAGTGTGACCTCCTTACAAGAGTCCTCTTCAGGACCTCTTTACCGCCAGGGTGCTAAGTGCCTTTTTACTTCCGCTGTAGCACACCTAGACTAAGTACCTAGTATATTGCTTCCTTGTTTGTTTCCTTTTAAAAAATGACCCAGTTCTCCTGACTACAATGTAAGCTTCCTGTGGGCAGGTGCTTTCTGTGTTTTATTCACTGCTAAGAAAGCCCAGTACTTACTTAGAACAGATGAGGAGCTCTCCAAATATTTGATGGATGATGAAGGAAGACCGCTTCAAGCATGTGGATATGTGACCTAGACCATCTGGGTTCAGGAAGAGATTTCTTTGTGTTTTTAAAACATTTTACCTATTTGTCCTATAAATTACTTGGTTTTCTGTATTTGCTTATGTGGAAGTGGCATGCAGTGATAGAGCTTAGCTGTGCAAGTATTTCTCGGATTTGTCAGAGAAGTGAAAAAGGAGAGATCTCTTTGCTGGACATCTGTTTGTACTGCGAGGAACACACACACACACACACACACACACACACACCCTGAGAACCAAAACTACCTATAACTCCCTCTCACACACACAGTTTACTGTCTATACTAACATGACAATGTTAAGTATTCCTATATTCATTAGCATAGCTGTACTCTTCGGGAGAGTCTTGCCCAGGTAAATAACTGGATTGTTCATTACAGGAACTTTCTGAAATATCCATCAACCTTCAAGAGAAAGCACCAACGAATAGTTTTTGCCCACAGATTCTTTGACTCCCTTGCCTCCAAAACCCTTACTGGCTCTTTCCACCAATCGTAGAATGTATATCATGATCCTTAACCAACTCCAATCAAGTCCCCACATTGGAAGATCCTTTTTACACCAAACTTTCCACTCTCAAATTTTGACTTTGCCTTCCCTTGTCCAAGATGCTGCCAAAGGTAAGGTGGTATTCTCCATTACTGTGATAAACAATTCAGCTTTATCTTCTTAAATGTTATATTGCTGATATTTGGGGAGCTGGTGTTTGACAAAAAATCTCATGCTGTTCTTTCTTTACAAAAAAAAGTATGAGCTTGTGAATTTGATTATTCAGAACAATCAGTTGCAATCCATTTAGAAAGATAAAAATAACGCACACCCTCTCTCTTGCTTTCTCTCAAAAGAAGTTCTGGCCTTATAAACATACCAAGATCAAAGGCTTCTATAAATGGTAACATACAACACCCATGTAAGTCAGAGAGTATACAAACAGATTTCCATGTTCTCATTGCCGAATATGGCAGCCATTAGACACATGTGGCTATTGGGCATTTGACAAGTGCTTAGTCTCAATTGAGATGTGATGTAAGTGTGAAATATACCCCAGACTTAATGACTTAGTTTGAGGAAAGAATGTAAAGCATCTAATTAATTTTTATAGGATTACTTAAAAGTAGTATTTTGGATATAATGCAATATTTGGACGTAATAAAATAGAATACTTTGATATAATGTATACTAGATATGCATTAAATATATCATATATATTATTAAAATTAATTTTAACCATTTCTTTCTATTTTTAAAATATATGGCAAATAAATATTTAAAATGACATATGTGGCTTGCATCACATTTCTATCAGACAGTACTGCTTTCTCTCTCTCTCTAGTTAAAAAGACACACACAAAAAACCAACCTTGGCAAACTGCATTATCACTAGAAAGGCCATGATATATACATTTTTCTCTTAGTTCTTCAACCTTAGTTACTTATTTAAAGGTCCTTACTGATATGACCATAGGCAATACTTTCAAAATGTAAAACATTCTTGGTAAATAGGCTTTCCTGTTCTACTGGAAAGCATTAAGGGGAATTACCTGTAAAGGTTGAACATCATTTACAAGTTGTTTTGCTTATGAATTAAATTTTAGAAGAAATTCTTCCACAGCTGGCTTTGCAAGAGGTATGTCAAAAAATGGGCAAAACAAGGAAGCCCACACAGTAATGTGACCGTGTAGTAAAAAACAAGATAGATCTGTGGCCAAACATGCAATTCAATTGTACCGAGAAGTAGATGTAATCTGTAATTTTTCTCTATAGCTGGCTCTTTTGTCTGAAGAATGAGGACTGCCTAATGCCCACATTGTGGACTGTACAGAAAATATGCCTATCCCCCTTCTGTCCTCTGGTCTGCTTAGAAATACCCTAAGCCCGTTGTGTGAGAACATTGGGGTGGTGTGCAATTTCTTCTTGGAAGACACTTCTGAAAGAATTATGCTTACTTTTGACTAGGGTGAGCCAGGGATGAGACAATCTCAGGGCCACTGACTAAAGCTAAACAGCAACAGGGGAGAGACTGGGGCAAAGGTTTCTGACCTGAGGTGAAAGAAGAGAGAAAGGCTTGTTAGCACAACAAGTGAATAAATAAAACATCTGAGTGCCGTGGGAGGAGGAAACGTCATGCTTTACCACCAAGGACAAGAAAACTCCTCTTCACTGCCACTTAATCCTCTGCAACATGAGAGTCAAGAGTATGGACCTTGTAGCCCCTGTCGGGTGACTAAGATACTTGCTCCATTCTACTGTGTGAGTTTTTGAGTATCATCCTTCAAAGAAAGTCCCTTGTCCTCTGAAGTTGTTTTCACGTTGGACGTGTTTGATAGTAGTTTCTAATGTTTAAGTTCTCATACGTTGATGATGTAATGTTAATAAACCATAATTTCAACAGCATATCTTTACTTCTAAGTTGTTCTCCTCTAGAATTTTTCTCATTTTGAAACAGAGAAATAGAATATTTATTTATTTATTTACTTCAGTTCAAACCCATATTCTTCAGGGTCAACCATATATGTATGTTTGTGTGTACATATACGTTCATTCAGACACACCTATTCTGTGAGCCACATGATCTTTCCAGGCTTAATCCAAATCTCCCATTTTGCCACCCAATGAAGCTATTGCTCCCCCAGTGAATGGTGTAAACATAAGAACCCAATGTTTTCCTTGTGTCTCCTTCAGTTACTGATCAAAGAGAAGTCATAGCAATCAAATTATCATATTGAGGTGTTTTTTTTTTTTCCCAGCAGAATGTTTGTTTCACTCTGAGATTTCTTTTATACTTTGAATTCATTTGCTTTCCTGAACCTTAAAAAAAAAAGACAGTATATTTCCCTTTGCCCTTTGTGTAAGACTCAATTATTTTTTTAACGTGGCCATACAGCTTGCATAATCTGACCCCTGTCTATGTCATCAATCACTTTCCCCCTCATACTCTTTCTTTTTTTTGCCATACATGCTGGCTTTCCTCTTCCTCAAGCGCCCTATGCTCCTTCCACCCTCTCAGAGCGCGCCACAGAATTTGAAGGTGAGGCTGAACACTCATGCTTGTCATGGTGCTTAAAGTCCAAATCCTTGAGCTGCCCCACACAACACCAATACTCCTCTACCTCTAAGGCAAGAGAAGGGGCTGACACAGAATTAGCTTCACGAAAATCATTTGGGGTTCATTCGCTATAGGAAGAAGATGGAAAAATCATGAATTTTACTCAGGCCAGATTCTCTGCTTGATGGAAAGAGGGAGCCGGGAAATTCCAGTTAGCACGAGGATGGATGCACAGCAAGGTCTTCCTGACAGAGTCTTCTGAGTGTGAGACCGTCGTGGCTTCACCTGTTACTATCCTACCATCATGTAAGAAGAAAGCCAGCCTTAGAAGTACTAGTACCTACAAGAGTCCTGTTCCACTGTCTCGGATCTCAAAGGCAGCTCAGCATCTTGGCCATATCCAGTCACTTGGTGCTCAAGACTGCAGCTTCTCCTCGTAACTCTATCAAGGGAGCCAAGGTTACTTGGCAGAGGCGACTCCTCTGACACACAGGTCTCTTCCTCTGTACTTTGCTTTGGCTCTGATTCTCACCCAGTGCTCGTTAACCCTTCCACAGGCTTTTAAACTCCAGGAACACAGTGATGATGTTTCTCTTGTGTACAACTCTGTTTCCAGTGGCTAGCATAACACCTTGCATATAATAATTATTCCTTAAATCTATAAGTCAATCTTTCATAGAGCTAAATTTAAACAATGAATAAAACTGATAAAAGAGAGAAAATGTGACACACGGCTTCCCAAAGTGTACGGACATGTAAGGCATTTTTAACGACCGCTGTCAGACATCATGACAGAAGTCAGAGAAGACACGCACACTTCCACTTGCCGTAATGTCGAAAGCACTGGAAATCACACACTAAACTAAAACAACAACTATTTCTTTGGCATATATAATTTGCTGTCAGTTCAGTAAAAATTTCCCTACTTATTACAATACCCAACATCTAGTTTTTCTACTGAAAGACACTAAGGCTCATTAAGGTTAAGGACCTTGACCAAATTGACATCGCTGGTTAGGTGCCTTAGTTGGGATGTAAGTAGAATGTACTCTTTGTGGCATAAAGTCAGCAGCTTCTGTTTGTGTTTCCACACCAGGGTAACTGATGTGGCCTTCCCAGGGGCTGTGCTAGGATCCAGAAGACTCTGGAAAACAGCTCACAAGATGTTTTTGATAGCCCCATGACCTGAAATCTCATAAGGGCTGGTGTGGCCAGAGCCAAGGGTGTTTCGGCTACAGATTGAAAAGGAAGAAAGAAAGACTCAAGAGAAAGTGGGAGGAGGTTTGTGGGAGCGGCTGCCATCACCGACAACATCTGTTTTCTGCCAGCGCCTGGGTAACACAGAACAGCTTTGGAAAATTTCAGTTAGACCTTGGGTACAGAGAACAATGGGAGCTTTCTATGTCACGTGACATGCTGGCATTCTAAATGAAAGAACTGATTTCTTGAATAGGCTCCCTTACCTTTTTTTTTTTCCTTCTTTCACTTGCCAAGGTTTCACTTCCGATCTCATTTGTGGTGATGCTAGGACCAACTTTTCAGAGAAGCCTGGAAGGAAGACCTGTGTTTTGGTTTACATACATGGAAGGTGGGTTATGTAAGGTTGAGTTTTTACCAGAGTAGCTAAAAGTACCCCTCATTCCTTCCCAATTAAATAGGACTTGAAAGCAGGATCAAAGACAAGGAGCAAGAACCAGTCTTCGGAAAAACACAAGAGACTACAGATTGATGAGAACTGAGAGTTAAGTGTGGAGATCTGGAAGGGTCCAGGACACTGAGACAGGTTGAGGCAACTGGGGCTGGTGGCTCAACTGGACAGGCTTAGGCTCTGAAGTTCCCACATTCATTCATTCATTCATTCATTTTATACATCAAATACATAATGGAGAAAGGGAAAAGAATACTCAAAAAATAGAAACAGGAAGTATAGATCCCTAGGGGTGTGAGGGTGAAAGAGAAGAATCGAGTAGTAATTTGGGGGGGCAAAGAGTGAAGGAAAAGTCTTTAAGTTTGTTTTAGGTCGTCTGAGGGCAACACATGAGTAAAGAGACTGAAGATCCAGGAGTGACTAATGAAACAATGCTTGGATGATGTGATAAGACTCAATACCCAGATGGAGGAGCTGGGTTTGACGAGCCATAGGATGCTTCTTGCTTTGAGACAGAGGGAGCAGATGCTACTGTTTAACTCTTTCAGGAGGTCCTTTTCTGGAAGACCCAAGGTACACTGCTTATTAAATAACCTAAAACACCGATTAGCTTCATATATAGTCATGGATCATTGATAGAAGTTTGTTGTGGAATGGGTAAAATTATAAATCACTTAATCCTTCAACAAAGTTTACTTTGTGTTAATATCTAGGGGTACAAAGCTGAATAAGACCCAGTTTCCACCCTCAATGGACTAATAGTAGAGTAAGGGTGACAGGTAAATAAAGAGATCTTTACAAAGGTGCTTAACACAATGATGAAGACTGCATTAGGTATTATAGACACTCTAAGGAGACGGTATCCTCCAGTGGCCAGATATATATTCATGTATGTATTTGGGTGTACATGTTAATATCAGAAAAGGAGTTTTAGAAGTAATGATGTGTGAGGTAACCACATTTAAAAACTTTCACAACTTACTTTAAAAATTTACATGAGTATAACACATGTGTACTATAGGAAATAATTTGAAAAGAAATTAAAAGGAATACCTTTTATCCAAAATAGAGTATTGCCAAGGAGTACTAGACTTAGTGTCAGACTTTGGTGTGTGTGACTTGAGACAAACTTTAGCACACCTCTGAGTACCAGTTTCCTCGTCTGAAAAATGAACAGATTGGCCTCCAAGGCTGCTTAATCTCTGACAGCCTCTAAATCTGCAAATCTAAGTCCAAATTAATATAGCACTGAGAGCATAAGTGATTTCTAATTGCTGAAGTATGACAATTTAAAATAGGAAGACAAAATGGTCTACATAATTAGCTCTGACATATGTCTCCCTTTATGACAAAGGTCAGTCATTTCAATTTCCTCTGTCTTGCTTGCTCCATCCCCAAAATGGGGATCACACTCTTGATACCTGCCTTCTTTTCATGAATCTTTTGTCCAGATTAAAAAGGACCTTATTTCCCTGAAGGAAATGGCTCATATGTTGGAGGTACATTAATTCTTTTAGGCCATTAAGGCACCATTTACTTAATTTGATTTCAAAGTGACAGCCATGTACCCTATTTTCTTTGGTAAGCTCATGCCTTCAGTTTGAAATGCAGGAATGCTATTTAGAAGAAAGAATACCAATAATCACAGAATCTCTGAAGATACGCTGGTAACTTTTTTTTCCAGGTGTTTTTTTCTCTTTAAAATATCATGCAGTTATTTACAACTGGCAGTTAATTTCCCTTTACATATCATTTAGCAGATGGGAGACATATCACAAGCTGGGAAAATTGTGAGGTTTTACAAAAGTTAATTCTCAAAAGGACTGACTCAGACTCATCTGAGGGTATTAGGGTCTTTATTAGGAGATACACAACATAACTCAAAAACCTTTGCTACCAACCTGTTCTTCACTAGCAAGAAGGCAGAAATAGGGCACTGCAATTTAAGTATGTCACTTGGAGCTCTGACTTTTGCTGACTGCGTTCAAGAGTATCAGTTTAGTGCAAACTACCTGCAAGGCACTGTGTTAAGGGATATGAAGATGCCTTAAAAAGGTCTACAATTTAGAAGGATGGAAATCTGCCATGTCCCCCTAACTCCAATAGGGATCGTGTTAGTGGTTCAAAGAGCTGTGGGAAATTCAGAGAAGGTGCAGAACTGATAGAAATAGCAGCCTTTTAGTGGGCTTTCATTCCACTGAAATAAAATATTCCCATTCAAATATGAAGGGGAAAAAAAAGTCTGTCTTGGATTTTTCTCCCACAGTTTGATAGAAGGAGACCTTAACTGTTGACAGGACAGTATCCCTAAATTCACCTCCTCAGATAGTGTCAAAGAGACAGATTGCATAGTTACTGGAATTACTACAGATCTTGGCATGGATGAATCACTGCTCTCTTCCTTTCAAGGTTTAACTTCTCCAGCTAGGGCCCCATTCATGACTGCAAAATCTAGAGGTGCTTTCCAAATTGGACACCGAGCCTTGCGTGGAAAATAGCAATTTCCTTTTCCTTCTTTCCCTGCTTGACATTTTAGCCTCTCGATGAGGAACTAGAGAGTGGCGGGAGAATGGATGCTAAAATGAAGAATGAGACCATTTCAAGTCTTAGAAGGCTATGATTGCCCCTTCTGCTTTTCAGAAGCAATCTTATAAAGAATTAAGACTAAGTCTTAATTGTATTGTGTAAAATTCCTGTTCTGCATTCTTGCCTACATTTGATAATATCTGACTTTAAAATTTTTGCTAATCTATTGTGTGTAAAATGGTTTCCTGGTAATAGTTTAATTTACATTTTTCTGATTATAAATCAGATTAAGCATCTTTTCACATGCTTATTTCCCTCTCCAATTATGTGCCTGTATTTTTTTTTTAACCTTTTTTTCCTTATTGATGAGTAGGAATTCTTTTGGTACTTATGATTCTAATTCTTTATGTGTTAGATGTATTGCTAGCTTCCTTCTATAATCTGTGGTTTATCTTTTCACTTTCTTTATAATGAGTGTTGGTAAACTAGAATTCTTAAATTAATGAAGTTAAATTAATCAATTTTATCTGCTGTGTTTTGAGTTTATTGTATCTTGTTTAAAAAAAAGTAAAAAAACTTTTAGGCGCCTGGGTAGCTCAGTCGGTTGGGTGGCTGCCTTTGGCTCTGGTCATGATCCTGGGGTCCTGGGATCAAGCCCTGCATTGGGCTCCCTGCTCACTGGAGAGCCTGCTTCTCCTTCTCCCTCTGCCTGCTGCTCTGCCTACTTGTGCTTTCTCTCTCTCTGTCAAATAAAAAAATAAATAAATAATTAAAAAAAAAACTTTATTATCCTGAGATCATAAAAATAGTCTTCTAGATTGTCTTGTTAGAAGTTACCGAGAATTGAAAATTTTGTTTAAGGCCGCTCTTTCACTGTGGAGATGTGGTTAGGATTGGGTCGGAATAACCATGGTTAAGAGTTGGAGGAAAAAGCACGGGGAGGATTTTGAGGCAATAGTTTCAAAGAATCTTAGAGTGTAAAATGTTGATGCTTTCCTTCTAAGAGTTGTTGGGTCATTGGGAAAATTCTTGGAATAAACTACCAAACCATTCACTTGGGCGAGACAGTCCTGAAAGCTCAAAGAAATGCTGTGAAGATAGTAGAATTGCACAGGCATGAATAATGGCAATGGGGGTGATTTCAGTTCTCACTGTCTAGGCTGAGTATGGAGGTAGAAGGTTTCACTCCTAAATATATTTCTGAACTGTCTATTCTGTTCCATTGATTATTTGTCTGTGCTTGCTCTAATACCATCCTTTCTTAAATAGTATTTTCTAAGTCAGAGTATGTGGGAAGATAATGGCCTCCCATCTTGTTTTTCTTCTTTTATCAGTTTCTTCAATATTCATGACTCTTTCCATATCAATTTAGAATTCGCTTCCCAAATTCCTTACATATATACACATGTACATACCCAGAACTTGTCAAAATTTTGATTACAATTGTAGTGAGCTACTGATATATTGTGGCAGAAATGATTATAATATTTAGTCTTCTACATACATTACACTCAGCGTAAAGAAAAATTTTGCTTCTTTCTATGGATCACTCAGAATTTTATCTGACTGCTGAAATTGGGTGTTGTTTACTATATATATTCAGTCTGTGAGTGAATACTACCTAAGAGGCAGATAGTACAATTTCTCTTATTTCTCCTTTTGGATTGTGGACACAGGAAATTATATGTCTCATCTTCTTTAATACAGAAACAGAAAACCATGAGGCCCATAAGCTTGGATTTAGCTCTAGCTCTTAAAAATCATGCTGTAGCCAGAGACCACAGGTCTTCAATTAGTAATGGTCAGCAAAGAATCTGGGCAGGATGAGAAACTGTTGACTCAAGGGTAGTGATGAGACTAGGCGCTGAACTATAAAAGCAGTTGGAACTGGATAGAGAAAGATAAGCTGGGAACGTTTGTCTTAGGTATACCACAAGCATTAAGAGTGTTAAGTATCAGGGTGAAAGCCTTTTCATGTCAGATTTACAGTTCTTATCATAAATTCCTGAAGCTAGGTATACAAAATTCACTTGTACAGAAGGGGGGTGAATTTCCATATTACTGGGAGAATATCAAAACTCTTTGTTTCTGTGTTTTTCTTAAGGCATGTTTATAATAACTGGCTTTAACCGAGTCATTTAAAAAATGAACTGGAAATTAAAGGCCACTCTCTTGAACAACCAGTAAGTCCAGGAAGAGATCACAAGGGATATTAGAAAAATATCTTGAGAAATAAAAATGAAAATACAGTATACTGAAATATCCAATATATAGTGAAAGCAGTACTAATGAAGTTCAGAGCAATAAATGCCTACATTAAAAATGAAGAAAGATCTCAATCAGTAACCTAGTTTTCAGCCTCAAAGAGCTAGAAAGAGGAGAACAAACTAAGCCCAAAGTTAGCAGAAGAATGGAAATAACAGATAAGAGCAGAAATAAATGAAGTAAAAAAACAGAAAAACAGAAAAAAACAATAAAATTAAGAATCACATTTTCAAAAAGATTAATAAATCGACAAACCCTTAGCTAGACTAACAAAGGAAAAAAGAAGACCCAAATTGTTAAAATCAGATAAGAAAGAAGAGAAATTGCAATTAACACCACAAAGATAAAAGAGCTCACAATAGACAGCTATGAACAATTACATGTCAACAACCTGGATAACACAGAAGAAATAAACAAGTTCTTAGTAACATACAACCTACCAAGACTAAGTCATGAAAAAATGGCAAATCTGAACACATCTACAGCTAGTATGAAGACTGAAACTGTAATAAAAAACCTCCTAACAAAGAAAAGCCAGACTAGATGGCTTTGGTAGTAAATTCTACCAAATACTTAATGAAGAATTGGTAGTGTTAATTCTTTTCAAACTCTTCCAAAAAACTGAATAAGAGCGAACACTTTCAAACTCATTTCATGAGACCAGCATTACTCTGATACCAAAGCCATCAGGATACACCATAAGAAAAGAAAACACAGCCCAATTATACTGCTGAATATCGATGTGAACATCCTCAACAAAGAAAGTACTAAAAAACTGAATCCCACAGCACACAAAAAGGATCATACACCATGAGCAAGTGGGATTTACCCCAGGGATGTAAGGATAGCTCAACATATGAAAATCAATGTGATAGTCTACATTAATAGAACAGAGGCTAAAAATCACATGATCATCTCAACAGATGCAGAAAAAGTATTTGACAAAAATCAATACTTTTCACGTTAAAAATTCTCCACAAACTAGGAATTCAAGTAAAGTACTTCAAAATAGTAAAGACCAAATGAATATAAAAAGCTATAGCTAATATCATACTTAATAGTGAAAACCTGAAAGCTTTTTCTCTAAGATCAGAAACAAGTCAAGGATGCCAACATTCACCACTTCTATTCAGTACAGTACTCAGAGTCCTAGCCAGAGCAGTGAGTTAAGAAAAAAGAAATAAGAGATATCCAAATTGGATAGGAAGAAGCAAAACTGTCCCTATTAACAGATGATATGATCTTATACACAGAAAACGCTAAAGACTCCATCAAAAAACTGATCAAAATAATAAACAAATTCAATAAAGTTACAGGATACAAAATCAACATACAAACATCAGTCATATTTCTATATACGAACAATGAACTATTTGGAAAGGAAATGAGGAAAAAGTCCCATTTACAACTCACTGGAAAGAATAAAACACTTAGGGATAAACATAACGAAGTGGTGTGAAAGACTGAAAACTATGCAATATTGATTAAAAAAAATTAAATTAGATGCAAATGTAAAAGACACCCGTGTTCATGGATTAGAGGGCTTCATAGGTTTACATGCTGGTATTACCCAAAGCAGTCAACAGATTCAGGGCAATCCCTACCAAAATTCCAGTGGCATTTAAAAAACAAAAATCAAAATAACAATTTTACAATTCATATTGAACCACAAAAGACAACAAATAACTGAATAAATCCTGAGAAAGAAGAACAAAGCTGGAGGCATCACACTTCCTGATTTAAAATATATTACAAAGCTGCAGTAATCAAAACAGTGTGGTCCTGGCATAAATGAAGTACAAAGACCACTGGAATAGAATAGAGAACTCAGAAATAAACCCATGCATTTACAAGGATACCAAGAATACATAATGAGGGAGAGGACAGTCTCTTCAACAAATGGTACTGGGAAAATTGTATATCCTCATGCAAAAGAATAAAATTGGACCCTTATCTTATACCACACACAAAAATAAAATTAAATGGATTAAAGATTTAAATATGAGACCTGAAACTGTAAAATTTCTAGAAGAAAATATAGGGGAAAGATTTCATGATGCTGGTCTTGGCAATGATCTCGTGGATATGGCACCAAAAGAACATGTAACAAAAACAAAAACAAACAAGTAGGACTACTTCAAACTAAAAGCTTCTGTACAGCAAAGGACACCATAAAATAAGTGAAAATGCAACCTTCAGAATGAAAGAAAACATTTGCAAACCATGTATCTGATAATGGGTTAATCTCCAAATACGTAAGGAACTCCTACAACTTGATAGCAAACAAACAAATAAAAAAAAGCAGAACAAAACAAAAAAACCCTAATAAGGCCACTAAAAATGGGCCAAGGACTTGAACAGACATTTCTCTAAAGAAGATATTCAAATAGTCTACAGGTATATGAACAAAAATGCTTAAGATGACTAATCAACAAGAAAATGTGAATCAAAACCACAATACGATAGCAAATTGCACTCATTAAGATGGCCACTAGCAAAACTCAGAAAATAACAAGTGTTGGCAAGGATGTTGAGAAATTGGAACCCTGTGCACTGTTGATGGGAATGTAAATTGATATAGGTGCTATGACGAATAGTATGGAGGTTTCTCAAAAAATTAAAAAGAGGATTACCACATGGTCCAGCAAGCACACTTCTGGACCACTTCTGGGTCTATATTCAAACGAACTGAAAACAAGATCTTGAAGGGATATTTGCATACATGCTCCCTGCAGCATTATTCACAGTAGCTAAGAGCTGGAAGCCACCTAAATGTGCATCAACAGATGAATGGCTCAAGACAATGCATATGCACACAATGGAGTATTACTCAGCCTTAAAAAGAAGGAAATCCTGTCATATGTTACAGCACAAATGAACTTTGCAGACATTATGCTTAGTGAAATAAGTCACAAAGAGATAAATACTAAATCATTCCACTTATATAAAGGATCTAAAGTACTCAAAGTCTTAGAAACAGAAAGGAGAATGGTGGTTATCAAGGAAAGGGGCGAGGGAGAAAAGACAAGCTGTTTAATGGGCAGAGAGTTTTATTTTGCGAGATTAAAAAAAAAAGAAAAGAGAGAGAGAACTTTCATTTAATTCAGCAATTATAAGCTCTTTGTGTGAACTGCTGAGAGTGTCCAGAATAGTGGCTTATGCTAAGTGTACAATTAATGCTCAACTTTAGTTCAGCTTAACTACGTGCACCGCCAAAATGGAAGATGAAATTTATTTAGGAATCTGTAGACTAGAGCAATGTTTCTCAGCATTTGAAAATGCATTGCCTTTTTTGGTCAAGCCCCAAATGTCTCACTTTCTTTTGATGTTATTCAGAATTTCAAAATAAATGATATAGCATGAATAAAAATATCTATACAATCGTGATGTTTAAATGTCTTGTCACACCAGACTTGTGCCCATCCCTCACTGATGGTGAAAACACCCCCAAAGTTAGTTTATTCTCAGGCTTGGAATTGTTGCTGGAATCTCAAGCAAAGATGAGAAATAAAGCCACATATGCTTGTCATTTTCCTCTTTTGAATCCATGGCAGGCATGGACCATGTCACTTTCTTTCCCAGTGAGCCCAGACATAGTATTTGAACTCTCCCCAACACTACCCTCTACATATAGCTCCACTGATGAATTGGAGTTGGCATGTAAGATGAGATCAACTTTCCATTCTTGGTTTAGGGTGTCATTTCCAGGGACCTAAATTTACATGTAAGGGTCTGTCAATCAAAATCATGTGCACACCAATACTGGACAGAGCACATTCAGACTCTGAACGAAGGAGCTACTCGCCGAACTATGTCTACTCTGGGTACTTCAAAGTCTACCTGGTCCCAGCATCTGCGTATATAAGAACATGAATATTCTAGACTTCGGAAATATCTTCACAAGATAACAGAATGATATTTGGAGGACATATACACCGCAATGCAAGCTCTTTAACACTTACCATATATATCCGTACATTATAAAATGTGAAGAACATACAACGGGATCTGCTTTCAGCCTTTGACTCTCTCCCAAAATGGTAGTTCAGTTGCTGAACCCAAGGGAAAGGTTGTGGAACAGCGCACATGCACGTGCACTCCACAACACCTCTGCACCAAAAGCCAAGCTTGCTGCACATCTGCTTCTTACTTCAGGGCTGAAAAGCTTTTTGTTTTTATCTTTGCTAGGAAGAAGCACTTCCATCTTTTGCATCTGGGAACGCTTTGTGGTCTAACGATAGGCATTTTTCTGATCTGTATTAATAGCAAGGGTTTTAAAAGTCATCGAGCTGGGTCTGTGTGTATGTGGGGGTGGAGTGGTGGCGGCGCTAGGCTGAGAAGGGGCGAACACAGGGAGAAAACAACACATTAAAACTTATTCTTTTAATTCAACAAATGTTACTGAGCAACCACTCTATGTCAAGGCACTTTCCGGGTTCTAGGAATAAAAGAGCAAATAAAGCAAAGTTCCTTTCGTTCCCGTTCTTGACATTTTCATGTTGAGGAGATAAGAATGAAGCCATAAGTAAAATGTGCTGTGTGTTTATGGAAAATGAGTGTTATTTAGAGAAAAATAAAGCCGTGCAAGGGGATAGGCTGCATCCAGGTAGGGATTCGTATTAGTGCACCACCAGTGATGACATGTGAGCTGAGGCCGGAAGGGAGTGAGGGTGGAAGGCTTGTGGGTGGATACCAGAGGGAGGAGCTTTGCAAGCAGAGGCCATGGGCCGGAGCACGTTCACCTTGTTTGAGGATGGCTGGGAGGCCACGTGGCCATGGAATGGAGTGAAGGGAGGGAGAAGGTCCTGGAGTTAGAGAGCGGCAGAGCTGCTGGCCTGTAGGTCATTCTAACTCAGTGTTCTCTGAGGGGGCTGAGGAGGTTTTGCATGTCTGAGTAGAGGACTGGCATGGCTGTCGTTCTGTGTGAAAAGGACCCCCCGAGTGTACCTCCAGGCATCATGCTGCCACGCGAGGCCCGTGAGTGACATTGAACTCCACGGTGCTGGTACAAGTTGTCCTTTGGGAGCCCTTCTGGGTTTACTTTGGGGGCACAGGCAGGGAGAACGGGAATGAGATCTAGCTGGCGCGGTCTGGCAGTGAACTTCTTGCTCTACTGTGAAGGGAGACATTTGTGTTCCCCAAGAAATCTGTATAGATGCCGTAGGTCACTCAGGAGCAGGGAAATGTGGCTGCTTGATGCCGTCGCTCAATCATCAGACCACCTACATCGACCAACTTGGGGGAGGCGCGAAGAACATTCCAGAGCACTCTGCTTCTGTTACTCTCCTTGGCTCTCACCATTTCTGGCAGCAAGGGCCTCCCTTGAAAGTCAAGCTGTCAGCGCGGCTGCCCTGAGCGGAGGTCTGTGTTGAATGGCAGTTTGCGTGGCCAAGTAACCCACCGCCCTACAAGCAGTAACAAGGTCTGTGGGCCCTGAGTTAGTTCACAGAGTCTTGAGAGGTTCTGCCCTGTTCAGTTGTCCCTGGAACAAAATCTGCCTGGTCAATTTGGAAAAAAAACACTCCCCCCTGCTTCAGCCTGGCCTTCTCTGACTCTGTTGGTCACTGATGGTCCGCTTTTTGGGAGAGGTCAGCGCTCCTTCTATTTTCCCTTGAAATCTAAGGTCAGCAAACACCAGAGAAGGAGACTGAGTCTATATTGCAGATCCTGTATGTCAGCTGACTTCCTCATCCCGATATAGAGTCAGGCTTACTAAGTCACTTGTGAAAATGTATGGAAGCGTCTACGACCTGTCTCAAGTTGGGCCCAGACTCACAAAAATATAGCTAAAACTGACCGACTTTGTCATTTCAAGAACGAGACCCTCTGGTTTTCCTGTTGTTTTCCCTTTTAAGGGAACAACTGAAAGGGCATATATCCTACAGATTGAGACATGCGGAGCTCAGCATCAGCTGTGTTCTCCTCTTTCCCCCCCTGCATACGCCTTTATATCACCTTTTCAGTAACTGAACATAGAAGAGAGAGACAGAGAGAGAGAGAGAGAGAGAGAGATCCCTGTCAGACCTTGAAACTGGGAAGCACCCTTGACAGATGAAAGGAAAGAAAGAAAGCCAGACTCGTTACTGCTGTAATTTCACTGAGGGTCGGTGTCTTGTTTTTTTCATTTGGTTGTTTTGCAAGCTTGGCATTATGGAAGAAAGATAGAATGTCAATAAATCCAACTTTGAACATCTATTCAATGAGTTATTTCCTCGTTGGAGGAAAAAAAAAAAAATTGAACCCGGCTAGGCAGTCTAAAGGGAGACCGTGTAAATGACTTGTAACTAAGGGGCTATGACCCTCTGCATAATTCATAATCATTAGTCTAAGTGACACTTCCGCAGTCACTCCAACATGGCGGGGCTGAGACCCACACAGATCCCCGTGTGATCAGGTTTCTCTGAAAGACAACTCCCTGAAAGGCTAGATTTGGGCTGCAGGGTTTTGTTTTTTTTTTTTTTAAATGCAAAATGCTGGCTCAGCTTCATCATGTGTGCAATTTAAGGGTTGCTCAAGTGATTCTTTAAAACTGCATAAAAGCAATTCTGCTGTGCCTGGGAGACAGTATTGCTATAATGTTCTGTGCATACATCTGCATGATTTCTCAGAGCTAATTCAAATTTAATGCATTGGTAATTCCTTTTCTGCCGAAGCCACCCAGCAGTAATCTGAAGGTTACAGAATGATCTTCCAGCTCAAATAACACTTTTAGACTAGCATAAATGGAGAGGCATGAATATAATGGGCAGAATTAGGCTTGCAATGATACATTCCACCCTCATTACCACTCTGAGTGAGGCTGACCAGAGTTTAGAGTGTTTTTAGAAGGATAATCATAATAGAGTTTTAATAAAACTGAAAGTCAAGCTATAGTGGTCTTTTATCAGAGATGGTGTAATAACCAAAATGACAGCATATGAACAACTTAGACAATATTTCCCTAACAACTGGAAAGACTGTTCTCAGGGTAAAAATTAAAGCTTTGATTAAAACACTTAGAAGAAACCAACTCACAAATTTACAGGGCATCAGAGAATAATAACCTAGCTTGGATGTCATAAAAATATTGACACCTAATTAAGGTCCATATGAAAATGAAAAAGGATAAAGTGGGGAGTGTTTTTTTAATTTTTAATAAACTTTTAAATTTTATAATAAAATAAGATTTTTATAGAAAAACTGTGAAGATAGGACAGAGTTCCCATGGGCCCCAGGCCTGTTTCCCCAATTATTAATGTTTCACATTACTGTGGTACATTTGTCATAATGGATGAACCAATATTAATACATTATTACTAATTAAAGCCCACACTATATTCAGATTTACTTAGTTTCTACCTACTGCCTTTTTTCCTATTCCAAGACTCCCACCCAGGAAATCACATGATAGTCAGTTGTAAAGTTGCCTTAGATTTCTCTTGCCTATGAGTTTCTCAGACTTTCCTTGTTTTTGATGACCTTAACAGTTTGGAGGAATACTGGTCAGGTGCCTTGTAGACTATCCCTGAATTGGGACTTGTCTGATGTTTTTTTCTCATGATTAGAGTTTATAGGCTTTTGAAAATACCACAGAGGACAAGTTGCGTTCATATCACATTATAACAAGGGTACATGCTCTCAACATGACTTATCAGTGGTGATGTTAACCTTGATCACCTGCTGAGGTAGTGTTTGCCAGGGTGATCTATCTTCCCCCTTTCTATAGGGTATCCTTTGGGAAGAGATTACTATGTGCAGCCCACACTTAAGGAGTGGGAAATTATGCAGGTAATATCTAGTAAGATCTACCTGAATTATTCTTCAGGTATTGTTCCTCAGAGGAAATTCGTCTCTTCTCCCCCATTTATTTATTCCATCATTTATTATAATTAATTATTATCAATATATTAATATGGATTGATGGGTATTTATTTTATGTTTTGTGTTATAATCCAAGACTATTTTATTTTATCATTCAAATTGTTACAGTTTTGGCCATCTGGAACTTTGTCAGTTGGCCTCTATGTCCCCTTTTAAAAAAAATTTTTTATTGTTATGTTAATCACCATACAATTACATCATTAGTTTTTGATGTAGTGTTCCATGATTCATTGTTTGTGCTTAACACCCAGTGCTCCATGCAGAACGTGCCCTCTTTAATACCCATTTGACGTAGAGGGTTCTTTTTGTTTGTTTGTTTTTAGTGTTTGTTCATTTGCCTTATTGAGCACTTTCTTACTTTCTGGCACCCCAAGATGCTCCAAACTCATCTTGTATATTTCCTGTTCAAATTCTAAAATCAGCAATTTCTCCAAGGAGGCTGGTTCTCTTTATTGGAGAAGAGAATTAGAAAACAAAATCTGGGAGCTAGATATGCTGGTTGCTCTTGTGGTATCATTGTTTCTACATCCTCTCAGCTGAAAGTGCAAGGAAACACATGGTGTGTACGAACCCATGTATGTTACTGTATCTATAAATATTTCTATATATAACCATCTGGGTCTGTATCAAGGATAACATGAGTTCATACTGAGGTCTCCAAACCTACTATTCATGAATCATTGCAGATTCCTCCCTTGCTTATTTGTAGCCTCCCACTCCAATACTAAGACATTTACCCAATTTAGGAGTATTTTCACCACTTCCTTTGCAGCCTAGATGACAGTTCCTAACTCAAAGTCTGTCCTATCTGATCCTATCCTGTCCTATCTGGCGTAGAATGTCTTTCCACTCTGACTCAACATATATGGACATGACTCAAAAGTGTAAAGGCAATGAGCTCACTGGCCATTTCTGAAGTGAGTCCATGCCAAGGACAGAATAGAGTCTTATCCTTATATGTGATTCCCTCAAGGCTTGAAAAAATTGTGAAAGAGATTGCATGGCCATTTTGTGCTCTATGGCAGTTAAACAAAAGCGTTTGGCTTCAAGTGCTGTCAAACTAGTAAACTTCATAGGATTAAAATCACTAAAAGCTGTTCTTCCCTGAAACCAAATATTAGTCATTGGCAGATGTTATCTGTTAGTAAAAGGATTGCAACCAATAAATGCTGGGGATGAAGGTCCTACTTAATACAAAAACCTGACATCATCTGTGTCACTTACAAATCTGGTATTAATTATTTGATAAGCTTGGGGCTGATTTTGTAACACAGACGTTTTGTATGAATGGTGAATGTCAAGGATGACTTACTACCCTGAACACATTTAAAAGGAAGGCTACTATGATTTCTTACAGGAAAGACCCAATGGCAGCTGGACCACAGAGTCCATTACACTGTTGTGTGCACTTCACAAGGCTTATTTTCCAGAGCCAGAGGAAAAAAACAAGGCATATGAATATCTCCATAGTGATGATGTTTTGGCTTCTCTGACTTTTGGATTACAAATCTAGGGAAAGAAAAAAAACAGAGAGGAGAGGGAGGATTCCTGTTTAGCAATCTGAAAGCAGGGTCTTTTAGTCCCATAATGAATTCATGAGGTTTCAGTCCACAAAAACAAAACAAAACAAACAAAAAACAAAAACCTGCAAACAAACAAAAACCAAAAACCTGCACACACAAAAAAACCCCCCAAAAACCAAAACCTAAAACCTTTAATAGAATATCAAGAGGACATGGAGAGGGATGTCAACATTATTATCATCTAACACAGCTGGATTTTCAATCCTAACAACTTTATAAAGAGAAATCTGAGAACATAAGTTGTATAATTCATTGCTTTGTTTGTTTGTTTGTCTGTGAACAAGAGTGATGTTGAATGTGGCTCATTACGGAAAAAACAAATCAACACAGTACCAAAAACCAAACTTCACGAGACTGACTAAACAATATGGTATATAGCTATTTCCTTAAAGTCCAGTTTATATTGTGGTTATTTACCCCCAAAAGAGGAGCAATCTTTGAATTAAACAGAGGGTAAACTGAAGGCAAGCATGTGGTCCCTGGGCAGACCTTCCCTGCCTGTCTGCAGAAGCAGAGATTTACAAAAGGAAATGAGGTCTCTGGCAGAAACAAGCCCTTTCTGCTCCTGGTTGATCAGTTCTCTGAAAACTCCTACTTGTCCATATCCAATGTGGACAATTTTCTAAGCAATATTGTTATTGAAAATGCAGTTTTATTTCTAGCAGAGTCACAATCATCTGGGCAAACTGGCACCCGGTTTTTTTGAACATAAATAGAGGTTTCACAGTGGTAGGGGGTCGATGAGGCAGGATGTTAACAGAATATACCCAAGCTTCCTAAGAAAGGCTGAAGCTCAATCTATATCTGAGACCTGGTGTTAGAATGCAGTCACATGCATGATTATAGAGTGACATACAAAGGCCAGAGCCTGCTGTTGGACCTGATGCAGTGAAGCACCCTCAACCGAAGAGCTGCAATGGGGACTCTGCTGTCCCTTTGGAAACACGGTTTCGTCGTTCTGGGTTTCTATTACCACTCAATCCAGTGGCAACCAAGTAAGGGCCCATACTGTGCTGGAGAATCAGGGTGTGACAAATATGTGAAAATATGAACAACATGAAAGTTAACCACTGTTCTTAACCCAACTCTTTTTTTTCAGTAGTTCAACTAATAATATGGCTGATTTAACCAGAAGAAAGGAAAACTTGTTGAGAAATCATTGATCAACACACCAATTTCATTGAGTTTATGTGGCTAAATACATAAGGCAGCCACCTTCCCCCCTGCACCCTGCCCCCTGCCCTCCTTGGTACTCTGTGCATGAGAGCTTCCCCTCTTAGTTTTCTTGGTAAAGCTTGAAGGCCTGACTCCCCCCATCCAAATAAATTTTTATTTCCTATTCTTGAACAGTAAATTCAATAGAGTAACTAAGAGTATAAATAGAAAAAATAAAATGAAATGAGAATAATAATAAAATATAATTTGGTCCTTTCCCTTTCAATTTTATCAACCAGATTTTACCAAGAAGATACAATAATTTCTTCCAGTCCCAAGATAACGTCCAAATCTATTAGTGTGGTTTAAAAGTTTCTTCAAAATCTGTGTCCAAAAAGGGCTAGACATATTATGAAAATATGCTCAATCATACTCTTTTTAAGAGAAATAGAAATAAAACAATCCAGAGGTGAAATTTTCACCTATTCCATTAGAAAATTTAAAAGGCTTCATGATATCTAAAGCTGCCAGGTCTGTGGGAAGAAGAGTACACTTGATAAACTGTTGAGGGAAGGAAAAACTATTGGAAAGATTCTGAAAAGTCATTTGGCCAAGATATTTATATTGTACTTAACAAAAAAGCCAGAAAGCTCTGCAGAGAAGCATTAATCAATCAGTTAAATTGTTTCAACCCTACAGTAGAGTATTAGGCAGCTGCTAAAAATACTCTGAAAGATCTATGTTGCTGTTTTTGCCCCCCAAAAAACCATCAAGATGCAGAAGAGCATGTAGAATATAATTTATCTTATTTAAAAATTCAAATCATTCAAAATATAAAGGACACTCAAGAAACTATTAATAGTAATTCCCTTTGGAGAGAGACATTGGAGAAGAGAAAGTGGGGGATTTTACCTCCTTCTTGTCTTTTTATGTATGACTTAAAAAACCCATACATACATTTGTGATTTTATTTAGAAACCTGCCAACAAGGCTAGTTGGATATTGAGATTATGATTCATTTTCTTTGCTTTCTTTTTTTTTTTTTAAGATTTTATTTATTTATTTGAGAGAGAGACAGACAGACAGACAGACAGCATGAGCTGGGGGGAAGGTCAGAGGCAGAGGGAGAAGCAGGCTCGCCGCTGAGCAGGGAGCCCGATGCGGGACTCGATCTCAGGACCCCTCATTTTTTTGCTTTCTTCTTTTTACTTTAGTGTATTTAAGATTTTATAATGCTTGCTACTTAAAATCTGGAACAAATAAAGACTAAGTTGACTTTTTTGCTCCATTTACTTCCTACCCCATTCCCCTCCAACAACTTAACTTGCGATTTTTAAAATGGGTCATATATTTTCATTTCTTTGTATATAATGCTTTGTGCTGGGAATACTTTCCTCCTTGTCTGTGAATCTGGTAAACTCCCCTCCATCCTTTTTCATAGCAACTCAAATATTCCGAGTCTGTTTTGTTCTTGGTACATGCACTGTTTAACCTAGTGTCCACCAAATGTTACTTGGCATTGGTTTTTTTCCTAAAATGTTCTAAGTATTATGGCACTATTGAAAAATATGCATCATACTAAGAGTTAAAGAATGACTTTTTTTTTTTTAATACGCTGCTATTGGTGAAGTTTAGGAGCGGTTTGGTTTCTGTACTGAATCTACGATATTCCGAATCTGAAGACACTTGATAGCAATAGCAAAATGATACTCATATCTATTTATACCTTACAGGGCCATCTAGCTATACCCCAAATCTCATGCTCAACCTCCCCCATGTGAAATACGTCTCCCTGCTTGTAATGGACATTAAACATGCAAGCTAGGGCTCAGAATTTTATTTATTTATTTATTTTTTAACGTGCAGGGCAGAATGTAGCCGCAGAACTAAGGGAGAAGTAATGGAGTGCACTGCGTAAGAAATTTACATTATCTGGCGGTAGATTGGTTTACTTACTCTGTATCCACCACCAGCTCTGTCCCTTGATAATCACCTTCACAGTCAGCTGCACTTCAGAGCTTGCTTACCATGTTGCAATGATGTTTATTCCCTGAGTTTATTTGATGTTGGCCATTTGAAAACATTATCATTTAAATTGGTTCCTGTAACTAATGAGCATATGTTTCATATGTGTTTCACAGGAATGAGCCAGGGGAAGTATCAGTGTGAGAGGACTGTTTCTGGAAGTAGTCATTTCAGCCACAGTATAATGTCAAATTTTACACTGTTTGGGTGCTAAGGGGGGAGATCTGGCAGGAAATGATAACAGAATTTTGTGAGAACTAAGGAAAAAAAAATTGAAATCAAAGCTGAGATCATTATAAGCCAACTTAAGAGAAATCCTGAATGCAAAATGCTTAAGACTTGCTTTGGGACATTGTGAATCTATTCAATGACATAAGTATTCCCTTCAAACTTGCTGGAGGGAGATGACAAGAATGTCAAATTCCTCTCTGTGACTTCAGATTGCTGTAGTGGGTTACGCTGAAGGCAAGTGTGCAGAATATAGTTATATCTGTAATGACATTGTGGAGGGCGAGGCTTGGTACCCAAATCAATCCCCCTCAACTTTAAGAACACGAAATAACTGCACTGAAAGCAAAGAGAAAGAAAAAGGTAATTAGGAATGAGATGTAGACTCTGAAATACGATTCCATGGAACCAGAAAATTAAAAAAAAAAAAAAAATCAAGTGTGAATTAGCCACTCAGTATCTCTCCAATGTTCTTCTGGAGCGCACACCTCCATTTTTCCTCATGTCCTCCCTGGGGCTCAGCTCAGTGTTTTGGATAAGGCTGACTTCTTCTCTGATGGGCATGGGGGTGGGGCAGGTAATTCTACCCAATCAGAATCTTGTATTCTCTTGGCCTCAGAGCCTTGCTCAGGGATTAGGGTGTGTGACCCAGTCAGAGTCAATAAAATGCAAGACTCTTGGCAGGGATTTCTGAGAGAAATGTGTGTGTATTGTTCCTGTAGACCCAGACCTAGGAGAGTATAGCTCTGACAGCCAAAAGGGACAAGAGTTGAGCTAAGATCTGAAGAAGGATCGGATCCTGCGGTACTGCACCACAGATGAAGCCAGATCCATCCACGACTTATATTAGTAACATGACCCAATAATGTGACTTTTTGCCTGCTTGGGTTTAGCTTGGATTTTCTGTCTCTTGCAATGAAAAGCATCCTGATGTACTATATAAACACTTAGATCAATGTTTCATTTAAAAATGGACATAGTTAAAGCTTCATGGTCGTCAAAGCTCTGAACCAGATGCTAAGGTTCTTTCCTCTACTAAGGATAGCTGAATCTAGAACCTGATCCTAATGTTGATGAGCTCTACAAGAAGAGGTTAGACTACAGCTGCAAACATTATGGTTGGCATCACTACCCGTTTTTCATCATATTTTCAGCTTTAGATAGTATTTTTCATTACCTCTACATACGTATATTTGAAATGTCAATTGCATTCCTTTTCCTCGAACAAGTGTGACAACTGACTCCTTATTAAACAAGCATGAGTGTAACACTTTAAACAGCTTTTTAAACAAGCAAAATGCTTTAGCTTTCTTACTGGGTTGAAAGGCTACCAAAGTTCAAATGATATTACTGGAATATTTTTTCAGCTCTGTTATAAATGTGTTATATTTAAATGATTCCTTGGCAAATGTTCATGACTATAAAGTACACTAAACAGAATGTGCACTTAATGACAGAACATCATTTTTCATTGTACAATAAACTCAGCAAGAATTTGTTACAATAAAAGAAACAACATTCATAAACCTTGGCTTGGGAACTGGATTTTCATTAATAGCTTCTAAATGCTGCTCTAGAAAGATGGCTGTCCTAGATATAGAGATAGTCATGCATAGGAGATGCTACAGAATAAATGTTGCTGTCCCCCTCTCCCAGTTCATATATACATCAATTACCTAGGGATAATGTCTTGGGATACCATTTCTATAAAGCGCAAGGGTTAGCAAAGCTAAGTAACATATTGTTGAGGAATATGCACACATGAGCTAAAATCCTTTTTAAAAAGCAAAGAAGACAAAGGCAACAAAAGCAAAAGTAAACTCGTGGGATTAGATCCAACTAAAAAGCTTCTGTATAGCAAAGGAAACTAATAAAAAGACAACTTACCGAATGGGAGAAAATATCTGCAAATCTTAAATCTAATAAAGGATTAATACCCAAAATATATAAAAACTCACACTATCCAACAGAAAACAACAATCAATCAGCCCAATTAAAAAATGAGCAGAGAATCTGAGTAGGCATTTTTCTAAGAAGACATGCAGATGGTCAACAGGTACATGAAAAAATGCCCAACATCACCTATCATCAGGGAAATGCAAATCAAAACCACAGTGAAATACCATCTCACACCTGTCAGAATGATTATGATGAAAAACACAAGAAATAACAAGTGTCGGTGAAGATGTGGAAAAAAGGAAACCCCTGTGCACTGTTGGTGGGAATGTAAATTGGTGCAGCCACTACGGAAAACAGCATGGAAGTTCCTCCAAAAGTGAAAATAAAACTACAATATGATCCAGTGATTTCACTTCTGGGTATTTATCCAAGGAAAACAAAAACACTGATTTGAATAGATATATGCATCCCCATGCTCATTGCAGCCTTAATTACAATACCCAAGATATAGAAAGATGGAGCCTAAGTGTCCACCAACAGATGAACAGATAAAGATGTGGCATATATATACGACGGAATATTAATTCAGCCGTACAGAGAAGGAAACCTTGTCATGAGTCCAATATGGATGAAACTTGCAGGCATTGTGCTAAGAGAAATAAGTCAGAGAAGAATAAATACTGTCTGATATCACTTATATGAAATCTGAAAAAAGAAAAGAAAAGAAAAGAAAACACCAAGTGCATAGATACAGAGAACAGAATGATCATTGCTCAAAGTAGGGGATGGGGAGAGGTGAAATGGGTAAAGGGAGTCAAAAGGCACAGATTTCTAGCTAAGAAATAAGTCATGGGGATATAGGGATAGCATAGTGGCTAGAGTTAATAATACTGTATTGCATATTGAGTGTTGCTAAGAGAGTAAATCTTACAAGGTCTCACAAGAAGAGCATTTGTAACTGTGTATGGTGATGGATGTTAACTAGGCTTATTGTGGTGATCTTTTCACAATATATGCAAATATGGAATCATTGTGTTGTACACTTGAAACTAATATGTCAATTATATTTCAATTAAAAAACAACAACAAAGCAAGGGAGTGATAAAACCAAATTCAGGACGGTAGTTACCTCTTTTGGGGCAGGGAGTTGGAATGGGCATGGTGAAGGGGCACAGAATGAGCTCCCCATGGCATCAGCAACACTGTAGGTCCTGGGTTTGCTGGTGGCATCACAGGTGTTTATTTTAATTTCATTCTTTGTGGTAGATATGTTAGTTTCATGTAT
Source organism: Mirounga leonina (assembly GCF_011800145.1). NCBI lineage: Eukaryota > Metazoa > Chordata > Mammalia > Carnivora > Phocidae > Mirounga > Mirounga leonina. Next base: position 11,011,639 of record NW_023270426.1, read on the forward strand.
TTCTTTGTATGTCTCAAATATTACATAACAAAAATATCAAAGATGCCTAGCGAGGAGACTATATAAATCTATAGTTTGGCTATATAAATCTAATAGTTAAGGCATTATTTGCTGATATACAAGTGATTTGGTAATTCACAGGCAAAATTCAGTTGTACTGTTCAAAATGTATTAAAATTCAAGATTTAACTTGAGTCAAAACAGACTCTCAAATTCAGGATTGTCCCCAACACCTTAAGTTCCTCTTTTCCCATTTTTTGACATTTATCTAACTAGTGGCAAAAGATAACACTGGTAAAGTACATAAGAAAACTTAGTAGCCACTTTTCCTCCCTAAAGTTTACTTAAATGGTGAATTTAACTATTTGTTTGCCAGGTAGAGTCTTCTCTCCCTTTTTTTCTTACTAAGGAATTATTTTCTTAAGCAAAATAATATACAAGTCAAGAACAAAGACTTCCAATCAGCCAACCCAGGCTTCCAAAAAATTTCTGTGTCACTTACTGGTTGTATGACTTCGTGGCAAGTTACTCAACCTCTTTAAACTTCACTTTCTTGATGTGTAAAATGAGGTTAGTAGTAGTACTTACCTTGCTGTGTTGTGAGGATTAAATGAAATGAATGACTATAATAAAAACAAATGTCTATAATAAACTTGGTCTCAGGCCTGGCAGCTAGTAAACATTCAATAGATTTAAATTATTATAATTATTATGCCAGCAAGCATACAGTAGTTAAGCTGGTAAAAAAAAAATTACTCTTAAATATCAGAAGGCGAAAAAAAAAATCACTTGATCTCCCAAGGTTAAGACCTCAAATGTACACTTACATTTGAATTCTATAAAGTGTTACAGGAGGGCCAAATGTCCCCATTGCAGCTTTCCTCTTTCAGCTTGCAACACTTCCCTTGAGGTGAGTGGCTGGTCCATGCAGGAAGACAAAGGCATTTGATAAATCTAATAACAAACCTATCTATACTTATTTTTCATGATTCAGGACACATGACAGCTTAAACAAAGAACTGGTAACAACAGAACTCCATGGTACTTTGAAATTCTAGGTGAGTCCCTAGCACCCACTCTAAGAAAGTATTAATGAACAAAAATCCCCAACTTCATAAACTGAACATGCAAACCTATCTGTGGACATGTTATTCTTGTAACTTCGTACACGTCGTACTATCTGCCTGGGCAAACAGCTCAGAGAGGTGATTAAAATAATTCAGTGGCCAAACAACAAAAAAACACCAATGTAATACAGGCTTGACAGTGAAAAATGAGAAATCTCAATAATTTAACGATACCCCATACTTGAAGAAAGTCATTCTTAATTGGGGCCTCACATAAAATAAACATGCAAAATACTATTTATTCATTTTATTCCAGTATTGCAAATATTTATAAATAAATTTAATTTATTAATATTTGTAAAAATTTGGCCCTTCAAATATAGGTGTTTTCCTCTGGGCTTTGAACATATTATAATTTCGCAATGGGTAACTGGGAGTTATCTCAAATTTGCCTCAGGAAAAAGTATAACTGAATTAAATCACAAACATTTAGCTATAGTTGTAACTGAATAGCCTTTTCCCTTTCTGATGGAGAAGTGACTCTTCTCTTGACTTGAAAGTCAGTATTTAAAAGAAAAATAATTTAAAAAATCCAATGCATAGTCCTACACAGTGTCTTTCTTGTGATAGCATAATATATTCACTTCCTGCACTTACCAAATAAAGTGTTTGGGGCTTTTTACTATGTTGCCATAAAATTAGTGCCTTAAAGCTGTATGTAAGAGAAAGGCAGTGAATCGCATTCTTCAGGGGTCCATCAGTGGGTATTCTGGGGAGAAGTCACACCTGTGTGAGGTGTCCCACCAAAGCTTTCCAAGGATCAGTATCACTTCTAGTTTAGTGCTTGAAAAAGAGCCTCATGATCTCCCCTAAGAGTGGGTACCATTCTTAAGGTCAAGGGCTCAACTTACATCCTGTTATCTCCAACATAGAGCCTAATACCTGATACCAGTCCTCTAACATTTGCTGCCTTATAAAAAGAACAAAAGCAAACAACAATAGCAAAACGATATTCTGGATTTTCAGGCTTATATAATATTGAAACCCATTCTAGGCAGCTAATTAGAAGCCGAAAGGGGACATAAACTGTGGATAATTGGGATGAAAAGTACATTGAAGTGTGCTTGCTGTAGCCTAGGCCCCAAGCTACTCACAACCATAAGAAAACCGTGTTCAGATCATGTGCATTTGTAGTTTGCTTTGCGCGTGAAGATCTATTTGTAGTCTTGGTGGAGTGACAAAATAAAAATTTATTTGATCCCCTTTACCAAGGGTACTCAGAAACCAAACTGAAGTACCTCTGAAGTTCTGGAAAATTCACCCAAACATTCCCATGTTACACTTCCTGTTTTTTTCTGACTTTCCTGAGTTCACAAGGGTTTTTGTTCCAAGCAGATTCATTGATGCAACATGAAAGGCTTTATTCTAATTTTCACCTGGATAAATCAGAGAGCGGGGTGCAGTTTGGTAGAGCAAATTTTAGTGTGATTTACAGCGTGAAATCTACCTCAAAGAGGATCATGAAAGCCAAGTTGCCTGATGAGTGATTCAGAATTAAGTTGGGGTTTCACGTCTTGTGACGTCCTGACTGACTTGGTACAATGGCAAGACATCCATCTGCTTGGCTTTCCTCATTTAACTCCAACATTTTGAGCTTTAGTCATTGATTAAATGACTAACTTGGGAAGCAGTCTCAAGTAATCTCAACGTGTGTATGTATTTGTCTAGGTGCCTGTGTGTCTCTGTGTGTGTGCACATGTGTGTTCACTGATGGACATTCTGAGCAGACAGAGATTATCATATTTGCTATTCTGTTTTCACTCTCTAAATCCTACCCAAGGCAATAGGGAAAACCTCAGTAATTTGAAAAGCATGGATCACCACTATCTGGACCAGTTTGGGTTATCTGATGTTTTAATTAAGCAACAAGAGGGTATTTATTTGGCCAGGGAATCAGAGCTACTTCGAATGGTGAGCCATTTTGACTAGATTCGTACTGACTTAATAAGGTTTTTTTCTGTTTGTTTCCCCAAAGGATAAAATTGAGTGGAAAAGGATTGTTCACATCCAACATAGCTTGCCTCTTTCCCTTCAAAGATCCTGATTCCAATTTTTAGTTTCCTTTGCTATAATGAGGTCCGAGAAGATCTACATACCGAGCCCATCTTAAACATATTTTTCCCCATTAAAATGAAAGGATACCTTGTGAACAGTGCCTTCAAACTCTGATGTCTAACCTGGTCATCCCAAGAAGGTGCATAAATTTAAGTAGAATGATAGAACTGTAAAGTAGTAATTTATGAATCTAGCCATCACAGGTTTATATAAAAAGAAGTTGTAAATGGATATAAATGTGTATATGGTATATAGGTTCCTTCTTCCCTTCTAAATCATGGGTAGGTTACATATAGGACTTATTTAAGATCTTAGAGGAATTCCTATTTGTCTTTTTTTTTTTAATTTTTTTTGTGGTTTTTTTTAATCTTTATTTTTTATTTTTTATTTTTAAGATTTTATCCATTTGCGAGAGAGAGAATGAGAGACAGAGAGCATGAGAGGGAGGAGGGTCAGAGGGAGAAGCAGACTCCCCGCTGAGCAGGGAGCCTGACGCGGGACTCGATCCCAGGACTCCGGGATCATGACCTGAGCCGAAGGCAGTCGCCCAACCAACTGAGCCACCCAGGCGCCCCCCTATTTGTCTTTATGCGCATTCCACCCCCCTATGAATGCTCAAGTCTTCTTCAGAGGCAGTAGCAATGGGACCCATTCAAGTGCTGCTTGAGCCATCAGTACTCAGGCTTTGCCCAGCTGCCAATGCAGATGTAGATTCCAGAACATTTGAAGTTATAGGGATAAATAATGTGTTCCCCCACTGAGAATACATTAGGGCCGTTTCTTGCTTTGAAGGAATCTGTGGTAAGTTTCTTTCTATAGTGGCAGGTACTTCTTAAAAATAGGTTCCAAATTTCTGGAACATGCTGGGTCCTGGGGAATTTTAGAAGAGTCCCAAGACTAGAAGGGACAGCAAGGAATCCTTCTCGAATGGCAAACACTGTTGGGTGCTTTACATGTGCTGTCTCTTCAAGTCCCCAGAATAGTTCTGTGAGGCAAAAAGACTTCTCTGATGATGAAGATTATCAAGGGGTTAACGGGCCTGCCTGAAGCCGTGGAATTAACTGAAGGAGAGGAATCTCAATCCAAGGCTGATTCCCAAGCAGAGTTTTCCCCACCGCACTGTGTGCCATGTGTCTGCAGGTCTCTCGCTAGGATTGGAGGATATGGTCAGACCTCAGTGTGAAGAGATGGCTTATGAAAAAGAGACTATTTGAGGGTGATGGTTGGTCATAACTTACAGGGTGGTAAGAAGAGGTGCTTTTCTTTTTTTATGGGGGTAATTATGTTTAATCTATCAAAGGGTTCTAATGCTATCCTCTGAAGACGGAGGCTTCAAACAACTTTCCTTAAATTATACTTTTAATAGAATTAAAGGAAATGTCATCTGAAGAGAATGCTTTCCTGCGTTGAAAATGAAGGAGGTGCCTGAGCGTCCATGCTGATACTAAGCAGAATCCTTGCTAGGAACGTTTGTTCCTTATGCCCAGAGGACTGGTTTTGTAATTAATCAGTAAAAAGGTAAGTAAGTACACATAGATGATATGTTGCAAATCATAAGATATACTGTATTAACAAACTACAATTGATCACAAGATATTCTTTTTCCTTTTTTTTTTTTAAACTCTGGGAGATATTTTGATTTTGTAGGGTGTGCTTTTCATAGGAAACTAGCTGTTCTCCTCTCCCTCAGTCCTTTACACACACACACACACATACTTATTCTTGACTACTTTTTAAAATTTTATTTTATTTTGTTATGTTAGTCACCATAAAATATATCATTAGTTTTTGATGTAGTGATCCATGATTCATTGTTTTCTTATAACACTCAGTGCTCCATGCAGTACATGCCCTCCTTAATACCCATCACCGGGCTAACCCATCCCCCCACCCACCTCCCCTCTAGAACTCTCAGTTTGTTTCTCAGTGTCCATAGTCTCTCATGGTTCGTCTCCCCCTCAGATTTCCCCCCCTTCATTTTTCCCTTCCTTCTCCTAATACTCTCCATGCTATTCCTTATGTTCCACAAATAAGTGAAACCATATGATAATTGACTTTCTCTGCTTGACTTATTTCACTTAGCATAATCTCCTCCAGTCCCATCCATGTTGATGTAAAAGTTGGGTATTCATCGTTTCTGATGGCTGAGTAATATTCCATTGTATATATGGACCACATCTTCTTTATCCATTCATCTGTTGAAGGGCATCTCAGCTCTTTCCACAGTTTGGCTATTGCAGACATTGCTGCTATGAACATTGGGGTGCATATGGCCCTTCTTTTCACTACATCTGTGTCTTTGGAGTAAATACCCAGTAATGTAATTGCTGGGTCATAGGGTAGCTCCATTTTTAATTTTTTGAGGAACCTCCACACTGTTTTCCAAAGTGGCTGTACCAACTTGCATTCCCACCAACAGTATAAGAGGGTTCCCCTTTTTCCACAACCTCTCCAACATTTGTTGTTTCTTGCCTTGTCAATTTTTGCCATTCTAACTGGTGTAAGGTGGTATCTCAATGTGGTTTTGATTTGAATTTCCCTGATGGCTAATGATGATGAACATTTTTTCATGTGTCTGTTAGCCATTTGTATGTCTTCTTTGGAGAAGTATCTGTTCATGTCTTCTGCCCATTTTTTGACTTGATTATTTGTTTTTTGGGTGTTGAGTTTGAGAAGTTCTTTATAGATCTTGGATATCAGCCCTTTGTCTGTAGTGTCATTTGCAAATATCTTCTTCCATTCTGTGGGTTGCCTCTTTGTTTTGTTGACTGTTTCCTTTGCTGTGCAGAAGCTTTTTATCTTGATGAAGTCCCAAAAGATCATTTTTGCTTTTGCTTCCCTAGCCTTTGGAGATGTATCTTGAAAGAAGTTGCTGTGGCCGATGTCGAAGAGGTTACTGACTATGTTCTCCTCTAGGATTTTGATGGATTCCTGTCTCACATTGAGGTCTTTCATCCATTTTGAGTTTATCTTTGTGTATGGTGTTAGAGAATGGTCGAGTTTCATTCTTCTGCATGTGGCTGTCCAATTTTCCCAGCACCATTTATTTAAGAGACTGTCTTTTTTCCATTGCATATTTTTTCCTGCTTTGTCGAAGATTATTTGACCATAGAGTTGAGGGTCCATATCTGGGCTCTCTATTCTGTTCCATTTGTCTATATATCTGTTTTTGTGCCAGTACCATGCTGTCTTGGTGATCACTGCTTTGTAATATAGCTTGAAATCAGGCAAAGTGATGTCCCCAGCTTTGTTTTTCTTCTTCAACATTTCCTTGGAGATTCGGGGTCTTTTCTGATTCCATAGAAATTTTAGGATTGTTTGTTTCAGCACTTTGAAAAATGTCATTGGAACTTTGATCGGGATGGCACTGAAGGTATAGATTGCTTGAGCAGCATAGACATTTTAACAATGTTTATTCTTCGGATCCATGAGCATGGAATGTTTTTCCATCTTTTTGTGTCTTCTTCAATTTCTTTCATGAGTGTTCCATGGTTCCTAGAGTACAGAACCTTTACCTCTTTGGTTAGATTTATTCTGAGGTATCTTATGGTTTTTGGTGCTATTGTAAATGGAATCAATTCTCTAATTTCTCTTTCTACAGTTGCATTGTTAGTGTATAAGAAAGCAACTGATTTCTGTGCATTGATTTTATATTCTGCCACATTACTGAATTGCTGTATGAGTTCTAGTAATTTGGGGGTGGAGTCTTTTGGATTTTCCACATAAAGTATCATGTCATCTGCAAAGAGAGAGAATTTGACTTCTTTGCCAATTTGAATACCTTTTCTTTTTGTTGTCTGATTGCTGTTGCTAGGACTTCTAGTACTATGTTGAACAATAGTGGTGAGAGTGGGCATCCTTGACGTGTTCCTGACCTTAAGGGAAAGGCTCTCACCTTTTCCCCATTGAGAATGATATTCGCTGTGAGTTTTTCATAGATGGATTTTATGAACTTGAGGAATATTCCCTTTATCCCTATACTCTGAAGAGTTTTAATCAGGAAAGGATGCTGTATTTTGTCAAATGCTTTTTCTGCATTAATTGAGAGGACCATATGGTTCTCTCTCCTCTTATTAATGTGTTCTATCACATTGATTAATTTGCAAATGTTGAGCCACGATTGCATCCCAGGGATAAATCTCACTTGGTCTGGTGGATGATCCTTTTAATATATTGTTAGATCCTATTAGCTAGGATTTTGTTGAGAATTTTGGAATCCATATTCATCAGGGATATTGGTCTGAAATTCTCCTTTTTGATGGGGTCTTTGCTTGGTTTGGGGATCAAGGTAATGCTGGCCTCATAGAATGAGTCTGGAAGCTTTCCTTCGGTTTCTATTTTTTGAAACAGCTTCAGGAGAATAGGTATTATTTCTTCTTTGAATGGTAGAATTCCCTAGGGAATCCATCAGGCCCTGGACTCTTGTTTTTTGGGAGGTTTTTGATCACTGCTTCAATCTCGTTACTGGTTATTGGCCTATTCAGGTTGTCCATTTCTTCCTGTTTCAGTCTTGGCAGTGTATAGGTTTCCAGGAAAACATCCATTTCTTCTAGGTTGCTTAATTTACTGGCATATAGTTGTTGATAATAATTTCTAATAATTGTTTCTAGTTCCTTGGTGTTAGTCTCTCGCTTAGTTTCATTCATAATTTTATTAATTTGGGTCCTTTCTCTTTTCTTTTGGATATGTCTGGCCAGTGGTTTGTCAATATTATTAATTCTTTCAAAGAACCAGCTTCTAGTTTTGTTGATCTGATCTACTGTGTTTCTGGTTTCTAATTCATTGATCTCTGCTCTAATCCTAATTATTTCTCTTCTAATGCGTGGCTTAGGCATTGTTTGTTGCTTTTTCTCCAGTTCTTTAAGGTGTAAAGTTAGTTGGTGAATTCGGGATTTTTCTATTTTTTTGAGTGAGGCTTGGATGGCTGTGTATTTCCCCCTTAGGACCACCTTCGCAGTATCCCATAGGTTTGGGACCGATGTGTTCTTGTTTTCATTGGTTTCCATGAATTGTTTAAGTTCTTCTTTGATTTCCTGGTTGACCCAAACATTCTTGAGCAGAGTGGTCTTTAGCTTCCAAGTGTTTGAAATTTTTCCAAGTTTTTTCTTGTGATTGAGTTCCAGTTTTAAAGCATTATGGTCTGAGAATATGCAGGGAATAATCTCGATCTTTTGGTATCAGTTGAAGCCTGATTTGTGACCCAGTATGTGGTCTATTCTGGAGAAAGTTCTGTGTGCTCTTGAGAAGAATGAGTATTCTTTTGTTTTAGGATGAAATATTCTGTATATATCTATGAGGTCCATCTGGTCCAGTGTGTCATTCAAAGCTCTTGTTTCTTTGTTGATTTTCTGCTTAGACGATCTGTCTGTTGCTGAGAGTGGAGTATTGAGGTCTCCTACAATTAACGTATTGTTATCAATATGACTTTATTTTGGTTAACAGTTGGCTTATGTAGATGGCTGCTCCCATGTTGGGGGCATAGATATTTACAATTGTTAGATCTTCTTGTTGGATAGACCCTTTAAGAATGATATAGTGTCCTTCTGTGTCTCTAACTACAGTCTTTAGCTTAAAATCTAATTTGTCTGATATAAAAATTGCTACCCCAGCTTTCTTTTGAGGCCCATTGGCATGGAAGATGGATCTCCCTCCCTTCACTTTCAGTCTGGATGTATCTTTAGGTTCAAAATGAGTCTCTTGTAGACAGCATATGGATGGGTCCTGTCTTTTTATCCAATCTGCAACCCTGTGCCATTTTATGGAAGCATTTAGGCCATTCACGTTGAGAGTGATTATTGAAAGATATGAATTTATTGTCATCATGTTGCCTGTGAAGTCCTTGTTTCTATAGATTGTCTCTGTAAATTTCTGTCCTATATCACTGTTCGGGTATTTGTCCTTTTATAGAACCCCCCCTTAATATTTCTTGCAGGGCCGGCTTACTGGTCACATATTCTTTCAGTTTCTGCCGGTCTTGGAAACTGCATCTCTCCATCCATTCTAAATGACAGCCTTGCTGGATAGAGTATTCTTGGTTGCATGTTCTTCTCGTTTAGTACCCTGAATATGTCTTGCCAGCCCTTTCTGGCTTGCCAGGTCTCTGTGGATAGGTCTGATGTTATTCTGATGTTCCTCCCTCTGTAGGTAAGGAATCTCTTCCCCCTAACTGCCTTTAAGATGGTTTTCTTGGTTCTAAGATTTGCGAGTTTTACTCTTACATGTTGGGGCATTGGGCTGTTTTCCTTGATCTTGGGAGAGGTCCTCTCTGCCTCTAGGACACGAATGTTTGTTTCATTCCCCAGATTAGAGAAGTTCTCAGCTACGATTTGCTCAAATATATCTTCTAGTCCTCTCTCTCCATCCCCTCAGGGATCCCAATAATTCTGGCATGGAACGTTTCATGGTGTCACTTACTTCTCTGATTCTGTTTTCATGGATTTTGAGTTGTTTCTCCCTGGCCTCCTTTTTCCTTCTTTTCTATCAATTGGTCTTCTAGATCACTAATTCGTTCCTTTGCCTCGCTTACCCTAGCTGTTAGATTATCTAGATTAGATCGGATCTCACTGATAGCATTTTTAAATTCTGCCAATTCAGCTTTCATTTACACCCTTAGGGACTCTATGTTGCCATTAATTGATTTCTCCATTCTAGCTATTGTCTTCACAATTGCTACCCTGAATTCTGTCTCCAGCATCTTGGTTATATCTGAATCGATTTGTAAATCTGTGGCAGAAGTCACAGTCTCTGAGTCTTTCCTATTTTGGGGGTTCCTCCTCCTAGTCATTCTGTTGAGGGGTGGTTGAGGGAATGTACAGAGCCCAAATTATTGACCCCAACCCAAGAAAGATGCACCTGTTTTGTAGGGACCTTAGGGTTGCTGGCCTCTTGTCCTCCCAACCTGTCTTTTGGGGGAGGGGCCTGCCACGCTGTTACTCAGGCAACCCTGTTTGGGCAGAGTCGCCCTGCCCCCTGTGGCGGGGGATGGGCTCAGTGAAAACCAGTTTTGGGGGGCTTTTGTTCTCTGGCGGCTTTCCCTGGCGGCTTTCTGCTTCTCTTCTGAGAGTCAGAGCAGAAGAGACCCTTTCCAACCCTCTGCCTCAGAGCAGAGATCGCAGTCTGTTCTTCAGTGAGCTCTCCAGGCCACACTCTCTCCGTTTCTGTCTGTGCTGCTATAAACTGCAGCATCCTGGGTTGTGCACCCCTCAGCAGCACTCCTAGTCCTCACCTCCAGGTCGGGGCATGTCTCTGCCCTTTGTGCTTCTAAAACTGCCAGCCAGTTCACACATGGGGCTCCACTGCTCTGGATTTCCGTCTGGGAGCCTGCCCTAAAGTCCTTTCCCTGCTGCTACCGGTCTGCAAGTCCGTGCTCTGTCCCCAATGTGGGAGGCTATTGCTCACTGGCGGTGTAGGATCCCCACGGCCAGGGTCCCTCCTGCTGCCATTTATCCTCCGATATCTGCCCGTGGAATCACGGCTCCCCGCTTCATACCTCGAAACCAACCACCTGCGATATTCTGTTTCTGGAGATCCAGATCTATCTTCTTACATCTCAGGCTGATTTCATGTTTGTTCAGAGTGGTCTGGCAGATATCCAGCTCAATTCCAGGGACGGGTGGAATAAGGGTGGAATAAGGTCCCCTATTCCTCCACCATCTTTTCCTCCCCCTTTGACTACTTTTAAAAGACATTCTTGAGAGTGGCTGGAGAGCAAAGCAACATAGGCAGCAGGATGATGAGTATGATGAGAGGGACAGAATCAGCATAGGATGCTGGATAGTAAAACTTGATAGGCATGATTGTTACACAGACACTTGATAGGTTTTTAAGTCATTATTATGGGGTATGAAAAATTCATACAAAGCTAGAATGAGAAATTTATTTATTTATTTTAAGATTTTATTTATTTATCTGACAGAGAGAGAGACAGCGAGAGAAGGAACACACGCAGGGGGAGTGGGAGAGGGAGAAACAGGCTTCCCACCAAGCAGGGAGCCTGACACGGGGCTTGATCCCAGGACCCTGGGATCATGACCTGAGTTGAAGGCAGACGCTTAACGGCTGAGCCACCCAGGCACCCTAGAATGAGATATTTATAATGGACATTTAAATAACATATATTCTTCTTTCCAATCAGGTATGTTTGGAAAACGTATGTGCAAGGAAGAAAATAAAAATCACAGAATCCCACCATGCTGAGGCAATACTCTCAATTGTATTAAGATTTTTTACCACATCACTCAGAGGCAAAAAACAAAAACAAAAACAAATGACTAAAAACGCATATATTATTCCTGTAGGTTCTGTCCTTGAATGCTTGTAGAAAAACAAGGTGATAAAATATGCTGATACCCGCTATAAATAGATTCAGACTGTACCACTGAAGTCAGAATCTTTAGCAATTTCTATTATGCACTGGTGCATTTTTGAGGGTAGACACCAATGACACTGGAGATGTTTAGGGTACTGGACCCAGTGCTGCTTCTAGGTACAGAACCACTGTTCTGTGCTTCACCTGCTCTTCTCATGCTTTGCAGAAACTAGAAAGCTCAGGCCAGGCTGAAATGTCAAATTTAAAGTAATGATGCTTAACTTCTTGTAAAAAAGTGGAATTTACAGTAACTGAAAAGCACAGGAAATATTGCAAAGGGAGTAAAATTATCAATGGGCATTCAGGCACTTACCTTTACTATTCAAGTACGTTTGATTTTAATAGTGGAAAAAAATTCTTGCACAAGTTGTATGTATGTCAAATCATCATATGTGCACTTTCAATATTCTACAATTTTATTTGTCAGTGAGACCTCAATAAGTATATTTCCAAAAAAAATCCATATTCTAACGCTTAGAGGGGCAGAGCCTGCCATGCTGGCTTTGAAGATGGAAGAAGCAGGTCATGAGCCAAAGAACATAGGCAGCTCTAGAAGCTGGAAATGTCCCTCAGCTAATCACTGCAAGAAACTGAATTTCACCAACAACTTGAATGGGCAAGCAAATGGTGACGTCAGGTCCAGAACTGCAAACAAATGGATCTTCCCTTGATGTCTCCAATAAGAAACAAAACTCTGCTGACACATTGATTTTAGCCCTGTGAGACCTGTGTGGGACATCTGATCAGCAGAACTGTATTACACAATAAATTTGTCTTGTTTTAAGCCTTTGACATTGGGGTGATTTGTTACAGCAACAGCAGACTACTCATACACCCTGCATAGGGTTTGGACCATTTTGTACTCCCATCAGCAAGTGATGAGTTTGTTTCCCCACATCTTCACGAACAGAATGTGTTGCCGGACTTGGAGATTTTTGCCCATCTGGAGGGTGAGAAGAGTATCTCTGTGTGACTTTAATCTGCACATCTCTTGGGACGAATGAGGTTGAGTGCCTGTTCATTTATGTTTTTTGTATTAAATGAATGTCTTTTCATGTTTGTTGCCCATATTTCTATTGAGTTGTTAGTATTTAATCAACTTCTAAGGGTTCCTTACATATTAGGAAGATGTAAACTTTATATGTGATGAGAATTACAACTATTTTTTCCCTCAAATCACTCATTTTCCATGTGGATTTAAAGGTGAACACTGACCCCTTCACTAGTATCTCTAGTTTCTTTGAATTTTTCATCAGATTGTTGCACGTCTCTGGGTAAATAAGCTAAGATACCACCAAAAAAACCCCACACATTTTTGAGGGAAGAAATAAAAAAAGAAAGATTTGCTGACTAGACTTGCTTCTTTCTTCACCTTCTCACCTCTTGTCTGAATCACTCTCATGGCTCCTAACTTGTTTTTGTTTTTTTTTAAGAATTTTTATTTACTTTAGAGAGAGAGAGTGTGTGGAGGAGGGAGGGGCAGGGTAAGGGAGAGAGAATCCTAAGCAGACTCCACACTGAGCCTGGAGCCTGATGAGGGGCTTGATCTCATGACTCTGAGATCATGACCTGAGCTGAAACCAGGGGTTGGACGCTTACATGACTGCACCACCCAGGCACCCCCTGTCATGATTCCTCCCTAATTCTTTAGACTGAAGTCCATGCGTAGCTCCCAATTCTAAAGCAGTGGCTACCACCAGGAAGAAAAGCCTTTGTGCATTATAATACCAGGATTTCAGCAAGCACAGCGTTTTCCATCACAGTCTTCAATTAAAAGTTGCATCCTGAGACTTCAAGCTTTCCAAGAACCCCAAGTTTGGTGTTTCATATGAGCAGAGGCAGTGGTACCATTATTCACAGTGAAATGCTGACAGGCCCTTCTCTGCAGTGACACCAGCCAGCTCAGGTTATAATCACACTTGTTCCATCATCGCTTCCCTTGCTACATGCAGAACAAGCCAGTTTGGAGACAGATTTGTGTTTATAGCCAAAGAGTTGTTCCTTTCTAATTCAAACCAGGTTTGCTGATAGCTGGGAGGGGCGTGGGGGGAAGAAAAACTGTTATAATTAGAGTACCATGAGGAAAAACAATAAACACACAAAGGATGAGGAGGTGATCATCATCTAGTTTGAAACAGAAGATCAGGGTGTAAGCCAGGCTTTTCTAACAAGGATATCAGTACTAGGTTCATTAACTGCCCTTCCTGCTTTCAGAATATTTTAAATGTGGCAATTTACATTAAAATGGATTTAGTGACACCATCTTCTCATTACTGTCAGTTTACATTTGGGTTCATAAACTATAATTGTAAATAAAATATGCTTTTCATTACAATGTCTACTTAGTAGAATATGGTAGGAAATTAGAGGCATAATCATGATATAAATTATTAATTCAGTGATATTTTTCAGGTGCCATATGCAGATACTCCACTTGCATAATGAATATGCACAGAGTGGTTGAATCAGGCCTATATCTTTGTATTCTGCCTCCTCTTCCCTGTCTTTATGTTATTTAGTTTTTGCTTCTCTACTTCTTCACAGTGGCACATGGTAAAAGGGGGTTTCTCAAGTAGTCAGCCTTTGATGATATGACATTATTTTCATTTCATTTCTCCTACTAAGTTCCAAGGGGGACACTAATAAATGGCACCCTTCCTCCTTGTCCATATCCTAAATATTTTGAGGAATCAAGAGTAAGACAGACCAGGAGATCAAAATATCAGCTTTATTATGGACAGAATTTAATTTGGAGGACGTAAGCCTGTGTGGACCAAGTGGACTAGAATTTGGGAGACTCCTGGTCTTTTGATAATGATACTGGACAGCACAGGCTTCCTCCATATATTGGACTGAATAATAGCCATCCAAAGTTATCAGATCTTAATCTCTGGCACCTGTCCATATTAACTGGTAAAGTTTTGGCACTTGTTATTAAGTTCAGAATCTTGAGATGTGGAGATTTTTCTGGACATCAAAGTGGGCCTTAAGGGCCTTTAGAGGTGTCTTTACAAGAGCAAGCCAGAGGGATAGAAGACAGACTTAAAAAGAGAAGGCAATGTGACCATGAAAGCAGAGACTGGAGTGATGTGGCCACAAGACAAGAAACGCCAGGAGCCTAAGAGGTTGGAAGAAGCAAAGAGCAGCTGCCCCCAGCCCCCACCTAGCCTCTTTAGGAGGTGTGGGCCTGCTAAATCCTTGATCTTGGCCCAGCGAAACTAAATTTGGGTGTCTGGCCTCCACAACTGGGAGAGAAGACGGCCTCCACAACTGGGAGAGAATAAGTTTCTGTTGTAAGCAGTCTCAGGAAACTAATGTGCTCCCCAACCATCTCTGGTAGAAGGCCTCCAGAGGTGTTGAGAATGAAGACTCTCAAGAGGCAGAAGAGCTGAGGGGGCTATTCATGCCCAGTTCATGCTTAAAAACTCACCCATCAGATGGGCCACTCCACTTTTTGTGGGGAGGGGTGATCAACGAACAGGGAGAAGCCAGGGATGTATTTAGAGTAAATCCCTCTGCACAGAAACACATTCCTTCTCTTTGATTCATGGTCTTCCTTAAATTCTAACAACTGCAATGCTGAAATAACTTTTGGTTTTTAAATATTATGGTCATTGTTAAGTTTGAACAAAGGCTGAAGTTGAAATTAACTTCTACATTAGAGAGCTTCGAGGGTCCAGACTGACATTGTACAAGAACAAACTTATCCATAAGGTTGAAATTTCATGTGTCTTTCTGCCCCACAACCAACTTCCATGTTGCATGTGGACAGCATGGAAGGGGAGATGGTCTTTTGTCTTACTTAAAGAAAGAAGTCAAGTGATATCAACATTGTCAAATACCTTGCTCATCCTCATCCTGTGAAATGATACTATCTACTTGTAAATGTCTGAGTTTGTTGTATTTTAAAATACTTGCCCCTAATATTGAATAATTTTGTGGAAAAAGATTATACTTGGGGGGCCTGGGTGGCTCATTCAGCTAAGTGGCTGCCTTTGGCTCAGGTCATGATCTCAGGCCCCTGGGATCAAGCCCCATGCTGGGCTCCCTGTTCAGTGGGAAGTCTGCTTCTCCCACTCCCTCTGCTGTCCCCTTTTCCCCCACTTGTGCTCTCTCTCTAATAAATAAAATCTTTAAAAATAATAGTATACTTAACTATTTGGATTTTTTCTTTTTAAATGTTTTACCCTTGCTAAAAAAAACCTGACAAACTACAGAAAGGTTAAAAATGCAAAAATGTAGGTAACAAAACAAAACAAAAGCATCACTTATTTCCTCTGCCTCAAAGGAGCGTGATTCATGCAGAATAACCATGTGTTCAACGTTCCTGTCTTCCCTTTCATATGGCTATCCTAATATGATGTGTTAAATTTTAGTTCCCATTACAGGCCTAAATAAACTGTTAATTCAACAAATATTTGTGGAGTGTCAGCCACTCTGTGCAAAGCATTATTCAATTAATAAAGACGCCACTGTGCTGGACTTACTTTCTGATGGCTACAGGATCCTTTGGAAAGTTTGATTTAACTCATTTGGAAGAACATGTTTCCCTAACTCGGGCACACGTAAGCAATGAATAACATGCAGTCCAGAAGCTTAGGCATGATAGAAAACATTCACGCAATGGAGAATAATCATTTTCTTTCTTGCCAATGCAAACTAAATGTTGGGCAAAATGTTTGAATAAGACATTTCCATTCACTGAAGAAAGGATAAAAAGAGGTGATGCTTTGGAAGGGAAAAATGAAGGGGGGGGGAATCGGAGGGGGAGACAAACCATGAGAGACTATGGACTCTGAGAAACAAACAGGTTTCCAGAGGGGAGGGGGGTGGGGGGATAGGTTAGCCTGGTGATGAGTATTAAAGACGTACTGCATGGAGCACTGAATGTTATATGCAAACAATGAATCATGGAACACTACATCAAAAACTAATGATGTAAAGTATGGTGATTAACATAACATAATAATAAAAAAAAAGAGGTGATGCTTTTCTACTGAATTCTTCACATTTACTCCTTAACTCTTTGAAGCACATGCTCTAGACCTAAAAGCAACTGAATAGACATTCAGAAAATCTAGTATTATAAGCATTGTACTTTATATTCTCTTCTCTATTTCTCTTTATACTTCACAGAACTGTTTGGGAAGCTCTAAGTTTTCCTTTTTCCTTTATTTTTGTTTTGCTTTGTTTTCCAGCAGTAAGCACTTGTGTTTTGGAACCTGATGTCAATGCTATGTGTATTTGTTCTTTTATTCTTCCATCTCTTTCCTATGCAAATACATTTTAAATTCCTTTGTAGGGTTTTACTATATTTTATATTATTCTTATATGTCCTTTAAACTTAGCGTAGTGCTACTGAGTAGGCATTTAGTGAAACTTCTCAGTTGATAGAGCACTAAGAGAAAGTGAGAATGTTTTGAAAGAGAAAACACAGCATATGGTTAAGCATGCATGGCCAGTGGAATTATAGGCGTCAAGAATTTGTGTTGTTTAATCATTGCGTTATTTAAAAAAACACATTTCTTCTAAGACCCTCTCCCTTCACTGTTTACTGTAATATCACTTGCAAAGATGGAATGTAAATAATTTTACCAAGAGGGCGCCTGGGTGGCTCAGTTGGTTAAGCGACTGCCTTCGGCTCAGGTCATGATCCTGGAGTCCCTGGATCAAGTCCCGCATCGGGCTCCCTGCTCGGCAGGGAGTCTGCTTCTCCCTCTGACCCTCCCCCTTCTCATGTGCTCTCTCTCATTCTCTCTCTCTCAAATAAATAAATAAAATCTTTAAAAAAAATAATTTTACCAAGAAATAAATTGGGACATTGGTTCATAGAATCTGAGTATTCCTGAAGAAGTAATTTCCTTTAATCAACAAATTATGTCATGTGATTTTAAAAGTTAAAAAGTGACCTAGGAGAAAAGAAAATATTCTTAATATCCTTAAGTTTTACTCCTTTGGACAATTATTTACACTTTTATAAACTTTTAATGCCATAATCCCCTTTACATATTTTGATTTCCTTTCAGATGTACATTTGACCACTTTCCTCCCCCCCCCCCCCAAATTTGACCTCTTTTCAAGTGGATACTGTCAGTTTACTCTTCCATATTTCATTTACTCATGGTTAAACACATAAACTCTCTTCCAGTGGATCACTAAGCAAGTCACAGAAGTGAGGTTGATGGTTGTGTGGCAGCTCTTAGGTATTCGCAGATACAGAAAGAGAGGTTGTCATTTTGACATGTTAGGACCAGCTGGTGATCACTCTTCTTGCCTTTCCATAATTCACTTCTTAAAAATTATCAGTGTGTGGCCTTTTACCCTACCACCCTACCCAAAGAGTTGTTTAACCTTTAATAGACAAGAAAGAGAGAGTTAGAAATAAAAGTCTGATGTAACAAAGGCTATTTTAAGAAGTACAGAGATAATTATGAAACATTGTTGAAAAAAATTATAAAAGACCTAAATAAATGAATTGCTATACCATGTTCATGGACAGGAAGATTCGATTTTGAAAAGATGTGATTTCTACACAAATATTTTAAATTTCCTTTCCTGTTATATGTTTTCTTCTGTGGAGCAGAAAAAGAACAGATTTTCTGGAGTTTTATGAAAGCATAAAAGCCCCCAAATAGTTAAGACATTTCTGAAGACTATCCTGGGGGAATTTTGCCTATCAAATATTAAGACATTATGAAGCAATAGTAATCAAGACATTGTGGCATTTATTCAGGAATAGACAAACAGTGGAACAAAAAGCCCAGAACCAGTCCAATTCATAAGGGAAATTTACTGTGTATCAGCTGTAGCACTGCAAATCAGTGGGGAATAGAGGGCCTTGTAAACAAACAAATGTTACTATAATATTCATCTGGAAGTGGGAGTAATAATGGTACCTTCCCCTCATACAGTTGTGGCAGCTGTTTTTATTTACAAGTTATCTATGAATAAAGGGAAATACCTTTACATTAATTTTATTAATGGTATTTCTTATGCTATGAAGCCCCTGTTAATACTTTCTCCCCATTTTTCCCATTGGATCATTTCTCTTTTACTTAATGTACTGTACAAACTTTTTGAAATTAAGAAAGCTCTTTGTAAAAAAGATTACAAATGTTCCTTTTGTATTTGTCATTTAATATAACTGATTTATTACTACAGTAATTTAAATTTTATCTAATGAGACATCTATTGCTTCTGGTTTTGTATTCTGCAAGAAATGAAGTATTTCCTGTTGCACACTTATAAATTTCCCACTTTTTCCTCCTTATCTTGTGTTTCCATATTTTTTTTGGCTTTAAATCATTGTTTCCATCTGAAATTTATTAGTTTAAGGAGGGAACATACTTTCATTTTCTTTCTGAAATTTCTTGATAATTTTCATGTATTTCTTTTTCCATGTTTGTTTTCAGCTTAGTATTATTCTCCTGAACACAGTACCACATGCTCCAAAAATATTTGGAGTTTTGATTTGCTTCATGTTAAATCATGGAAAAATAAAAGAAGATGAGTAATTTTTAATGCATACTTGGAGAGAGTCAACTGTCTTGATTACTAAAAATTGTACCCAAATAGATGACGACTTAACTGTGCCAGTCATAAACAGCATTTAGGTCTTCCTATTTTAGAATACATGACATTCATACACTCCTCACCGGTTTTGAAAGGTTTAACAAGGAAAGTACAGTTGACTTCTCTGACCTAAGGTGCTCTTTTTTTTTTTTAAAGATTTATTTATTTATTTATTTATTTATTTATTTATTTATTTATTTGACAGAGAGAGAGACAGCGAGAGCAGGAACACAAGCAGGGGGAGTGGGAGAGGGAAAAGCAGGCTTCCTGCCGAGCAGGGAGCCCGATGTGGGACTCGATCCCAGGACCCTAGGATCATGACCTGAGCCGAAGGCAGATGCTTAACGACTGAGCCACCCAGGCGCCCCTAAGGTGCTCTTTTTAGTTTGTGGGGAATAGAGGAAGAATTGAATCAGGAAAGGAGGAAATGAGTATGAATCATACAGTTTTTGGTTTTTTTTTTAATATTTGGCTTTTTTTTTTTTTTTAGAGAGAGAGAGAGAGGCGGGGAGGGGCAGAGGGAGAACTTTAAGCAGGCTCCACACCCATCAAGGAACCCGACACAGAACTTTACCTCATGACCCTGAGATCATGACCTGAGCCAAAATCAAGAGTCGGGCACTTGACCGACTGAGCCACTCAGGGACCCCATTATATGCGAATCAGTCTCGAATTTCTTTCTGCCTCTAATTTATATGGTTAAAAAAGTCTCACTACAACTTTGCAGAATATTCATCTCATAATCATCATGCTTGGCTGTTGTTTATTGATTCAGTTTTATTCTTTATTTTGTGAATCTTGAAATATCCCATGAAAAACATTTTTTTTTTTTTCCTTCTAGAAGTCAAAGATTTGTCATTGTCTAGTATTTTTGCTAGGGTTTTTTGGTTTTTTTGTTTGTTTTTTGTTTTTTGTTTTTTTACCATTCTGCAAAGGATTCTATTTGTGTTCTTCCTGATTCCAGGGACTTGAAGGTATTTTTAGTTCTTTTGACATCTATCATTCTGTTTGCTAGAGTTCAAAATTCAGTTTTCACTTCTTGGTAGCAGTGTAGTTCACAGAGGCCACACGGCTCAGAGGTGAGTGGCAGGGAGAGGCCATGCAAGCTTTGGTTCGTTTTCCCCCTTTATAGCCATCTAGAAAGTATAAATCACATTTCCTGTTTCCACTTTCTCATTTCCTACTCATTCCTCAACCCACTGCAATTTGGGTGTCAAGCTAACACTCCTTAAAATTGCTCTCTTTTCTATTTTGGGATTTTCAGACCATCTGTTTCATCTGATACTAGAATCTACATTCTACAGGAACAGAGAGGTTTGCCTGTCTTTTTTTTCCTGCTATATTTTCGTGCCTAGCACAGAGAAGGCCTTCTAATAATACTTGCTATTCGAGTGAGTGTATGACCACACCTTTTTGAAATTCTACCGTAGACATCCCTGATCCAACTCTCAGTTTTCTTTTTCCTCATTCTCTTTCAGGTTCTTCTTCCACCTGCCTCTTAGATCTCCAGGTTCCCCAAGGTTCAATTTTAAGCCTGCTTACCTCCTCCTACACACTCTCCCTAGGCAGTTGCATCCATGCCCATAGTTTTTACTGGTACATATACTTAAACTTCCCTATTTCTTCTCTCTAGTCTTATTCTCTTTTTCAAACTTTGGACTGGTATTTCACCAAGTGGGGTTGACAAGCCACCATAACCTGCATCACTTGGAGTATTTGTTTTGTTTTTTTTTTTAAAGATTTTATTTATTTATTCATGAGAGACAGAGAGAATGAGAGAGAGAGAGCACATGAGAGGGGGGAGGGTCAGAGGCAGAAGCAGGCTCCCTGCCAGGCAGGGAGCCCGATGCGGGACTCGATCCCGGGACTCCAGGATCATGACCTGAGCCGAAGGCAGTCGCTTAACCAACTGAGCCACCCAGGCGCCCGAGTATTTGTTTTGAAATGGAGATTTCTTCCTTCTCCTTACTGAATGAAGACATTTAGGGTTGAGCCTGAGAATCAGCATTCTCAACCACCTTCACATATGTTGTTGTTGCTTTTTCCTGAATGAGTTTTAGACACAGAACTGACAAGAAGCAGCCTCAAGATGATAGTATTAATAACAGCCAACTGACTGGTGTTACAGGTATTCTGAGGAGGAAATAAGCAAGGCAAATGTCATGAGAAACTGGACTGAATCTGGGTTCTCACAAGTACCAGGAACCCCAAATTGTTTCCCCAATACACCCATTTCCCTTCATCTCCAGCATTAAGCCCCTAGTTTGAGCCATCATTACCTCCCAGGTAAACTGTGGAAATGATCATTAAAATGACACTCACCATCATCAAAGAACAAAGAGGAAGAACAGAAAGAAGCTGATTTCACAATGATGTCTTACATTTATTGAATACTTAAAATATGTAAGATCCCTCTACATGCTCCATAACTACCCTAAAAGGAAGGTAACTAATACCCTTCTTTCCCCTGTTGCTCCCTACAATCTAACTTCCATGCAGTAGCCAATTTTGAAAATCTAAGTCGGGTGATAGCTCTCCAGACTCCCAGCACATGTATATTAATCCTCTCATGGCTCACCCCTACCCTCAGAATAAAATCCAAGCTGTTTGTTACAACTCACATTTCTCTCTGACCTTTTTCTTCATTCTCCATAATCTGACTCACACCACTGGCCCTTCTTCCTTCACATGTCCCATGTCTGTGGCTGCCTTGAGGTCTCAGCCCTTACGGTTCCCTTTTTTTTGGGTTCTCTTCTTCCTTGTCACCTCTGGTTTTCTTCCTCCCATTAAGGTTCAACTTCAATCGCCCCCTCGTCAGCACAGCTTTCCCTTGTTTCTTGATCTAAAGTAATCCCCCAGCCTCCCACTATCACTGCACCCATTTTTTTTCTTCTTAGCATTTAATATTCTCTGAAATTATCTTCTTTACTCATTTATGTACTTATTTATTAGTCTTTCCTGTTCCATTGAGCTAGTGTCTCCTTCCCCATTTCTGTCTCCCTTACCTGCCTTGTAGAATGTTTATCCACAGTAGACACTCACTGGATGTTTGTTGAATTGGTAAATGAATAGTAAGTAAATGTTTGGACAAGCTAGGAAAGTATATGACTGTCTGGGATACTGATATGTATGAAGTGCTGAGAAATGTTATTTGGGGGCACAAAGAATAGATGTATAGGATAGAATTGTTCCTTCCTTCAGTGGTTTACAATGCTTTGGAAGTGAGCATGATACAAAAAAAATGGATTGTTTCTTCCTTCTTCAAAAGCAAGCAACATTTAAGGATTCTAAAAGCAAAAGTAGGTGGCATATATTTAAATGAGAAGGGGCTATTAAATCTAAAATCTACCCATCATCACCATATTCAAGAAATTAGGTGCATTCCAAAATTAAAGGTGGGAATTCAAGAGGTATCTACTTCATGCTATAGACACACAAATTAGCAACTATTCTGTGAATTAGGTGCTGACACACAGCATGCATAATGTGTTGATATTTAACTACATACTGTTACCATTTGTATATCATAGTTTTAATACCATTTTTTAGTAGAAAAATTATTTACAGCCAAAATGCCCAGAGGCAAGGAAAAAAAAAAAAACCCAAAGAAGAAAAACTCTTTGTCACTGGCAGGGTTTTTTTTTTGTAAAATTTTTTTTTTTAATTCATTTGAGAGAGAGAGTGTGTGAGCATGAGCACAGGGAGGGGCAGAGGGAGAGGGTGAGGGAGAAGCAGACTCCCTGCTGAGTGCAGAGCCTGATGCAGGGCTCAATCCCACGACACAGATCATGACCTGAGCTAAAGTCAGATGCTTAACTGACACAGCAACCCAGGCTCCCCTGTCACTGGTAGTTTAAGGACAGTTTGACACAAAAAGAAAGGAAAGGGTACTTCTCCATGCCCAGCCTCTTGCAGATGGCTATAGGATCACATGTAAAAGATACGCATTGCTAAGTCATCATGGTAAAAATTCTGCATGACTGAAAAAGGGCTTAAAAATCACTGGCCTTGGGCGCCTGGGTGGCTCAGTTGGTTAAGCGACTGCCTTCGGCTCAGGTCATGATCCTGGAGTCCCGGGATCGAGTCCCGCATCGGGCTCCCTGCTTGGCGGGGAGTCTGCTTCTCCCTCTGACCCTCCCCCCTTTCATGCTCTCTCTCATTCTCTCTCTCAAATAAATAAATAAAATCTTTAAAAAAAAAAATCACTGGCCTTCATCTCTCTGGAAATTCCTGATTGTGGATTGTGTTTTCACTGTGGGAAAGACTAACACGTTTGTAGATTAGGAACATATGGGTCTCATTTTAGGACTAGTGAGACTAAAGAGTTAATTGTGTATACATGTCATTCATCATCAGTCAGTCAATCAGGCAACTCATACCTTTAGGGGTCATGAATTTAACAGGACTGACAATGACAGGCAAGCTGACAGTCCACGACCTGCCACCTAGACCACAGGTTGTGTGAACCACACCATTACTTGTGGGGACAGATGGCACAGAGGAAGCTGAGCTCCTGGGTATCCCTGACTCCAGAGCCATGGCAGCCCTCCAGAAGAAGCAAAGGCAACCTCTCAGGCACTTGTTACTTCTGTTAGCAACGGCCAGTCCATCTCACACAAGATCAGGGTGTAGATGAGATCACATATGCTGAAGCGGAAAGGGACCTTGGGGCTCACCTAAACCAACCCCACATTTAACCAATGTAGACAGTGAGCTCCAGAGTAAGCAGCACCATTGTGATCAGAACCCACATTTCTAAAGATTTATTTGCTTATCTGAGAAAGAAACAGAGAGAGAGGGAGCGAGCACGAGAGAGTGCGTACACGCATGGGGGCGAGGCAGAGGGAGAGAGAGAGAATCTCAAGCAGACTCCCTGCTGAGTGCAGAGTCTGACTTGGGGCTCGATCTCACAGCCCTGAAAACACAACCTGACCTGAAACCAAGAGTCAGATGCTTAACCGACTGTGCTACCCAGGCGCCCTGCACATTTCTGACTCATAATCCAATCTTTGGTTTACTGTATAGTGTGTTATTTTAAAGTTAAGCATCTGACATACATCTCTTCTTTTAAAAAGAGACAGTAGACAGAAAAAAAAAAAAAAAACAAAGCAATGCCATTTAAAAGCATGTATAAAAATAAATTAATGTTTACTCCATTGGTTTTCAACCAGAGGTCTAGTTCAGAATCACCTGGAAAATTTTAAAAAGCACACATGCCTGATCCCCACCACAGACTACTGAATCAGAATTTCCAGACTTAGCCACCATATATGTTTGATTTGAAAAAACATCATATGATTTCAACATACAATTTATATCAACAATAGGGAAAATCCTCCTCTTTTACAAACACTGGATAGGAAAATAAAAATTACAACATCCATAGTTTAGACAAGTATCAAACCCCCTCTTTTCTACCAGATGCTGCACCACTTCAAACATCTTTGCAATCATTTAGCATAAATAGACTGCATTGTGTCCGGATGCAGATACATAAAATGGTTCTGTTTCAATTATAAGTTTGGATGGGAAATTGTGAGAGCAGAGAAAACAAAAAATCCACGGGAAATTCTAAAACATCCTTTCCATCAAGAATTCCCAGGACTTCCTCACCCACCAAATCCTTTAGGCAATCTGTTTCCAAGGATTTAGGCTGGCCAATTTGATCCTTGTATCCCTGAACTCCATTTGGCACAGATAAGAGTAAAGAGTGAGGTCAAGATAACACAGCAAGAAGAAAAAGAGAAAAGGAAAAAAGGGTCCAGGAAATACACAAAGGAAATCATTAATCCTTAAACACGCCAGAGGGGCCCAGAAGGAGAAGAAAAATTGACCTTCAGAAAATTGAAATGGCAGCTGAAAAACTGAATGATACTTGCCCACGTTGTGGGTTAAGGGCAAGAGTTCAACATTTCTTTTACACTGAATTTAAGAATAGTAGACACTAAAGAAAAGTTATTATTTCAGCATATGGCAGATTATAAAGAGCATCTCTGACATTTTTGATGGAGGCCCAAGCATTCCCCTGAAGAGGATCTGCCTCCCTTACAGGGAAGGGTAAGTGGAAGCCAACTACCAACCCCAAGTCTGAGTGAGGGGCTGGGGCTTAGAAGGGTCACTAGTTTGGAAAATTAAACTAGTCTCCAACCTTGCCTCTCCTGCAGTTTGTTTTCTGCCTTAATGTTTTATTTACAGGGGTTCAAGTTCTCTTGCTTACGGCAACAGAACAAAAAAGAGAGGAAACACAACTACTTGGTGACATACTTGCTGTTCTATCATGGTTTGGTTTCCTGGCAGCTATCGACACCCTTTGTCCCAGCCAGGAGTAATCCAACCCAGCTATTGCATTTGTTCACAAAAGGACGGTCTTCCTATTGGCGAGCATGCAGTGGGAGTCCACTGTTTTGTGTCTGGTCTCTCTCTTAACAGCCATGTCTTTCAGTGACATCACTCACAGCCCTGAGATATGACTGCACTTCCCTGGCTTGCCTGATAGTAAAGCAAAGGTTACCTTCTATCTCGCAGGCCATGTTGTCATCAAAGAGCTCTATTTCACAGATGTGACAATGCAATAAATAAGATTTTCTCCAAGTGTGCAGAAAGGCCAAAGCAACCTTTACAACGGGAAACCAATGAGGCGGCAGGATTCAAGGAGCCTCCCTAGCAGATAACCGGCTTGGCCGCCTCTGATACCATCCCACCCTTCAGCAAAGAGTGACTGCTTTGTCTTCAACTTTATCTTTGTTTTGTTCTTGGGGACTCAAAATAAAACAAAGAAAAAGACCCTTTCACCCGCGATGGATGGGCAG
Organism: Mirounga leonina; assembly: GCF_011800145.1. Lineage (NCBI taxonomy): Eukaryota > Metazoa > Chordata > Mammalia > Carnivora > Phocidae > Mirounga > Mirounga leonina. Next base: position 11,037,570 of record NW_023270426.1, read on the forward strand.
AATATGGCTGTCCACTAGCCACGGATAAAGAGACTGACTTCATAATGACTTGGATTTCACAGAGACTTAGAAAAGTAATTTGATAGAGCCTTAATGAGAATCATGGTGAGGGTTTTAAAAATTAAAAAGAAATAGCCTGGAAAGCATTCATAAACCTTTGTGCAAGTATTCTTTTGGGCACGGTTGTATTTCCATTAGTTTGGCCCAAGAATATTTACTAATTGGAGTCAGGGGCTCAAGTGAAGTCTTTCATTAGCTGGGAGGAAGCCATTCTGTCCTTCAAGCAATGACAATGGCACTTCATAACGAAAATAGGGTTCTGTATGACCTGCTGGTGTCTAAGTGTCTCAGAATAAACCAGCGTCAAGTATTACAGCAGGTAGAAAATACCAGCTTCCCTTCCTTGGTCCATTTCAGCAAATGTTTACTTCATGGGAAAAGAACAGGCCCACTCTTGAGCACTCTCAAAATCCCTTTGCCAACTAAAACCAACACCAAACCCAGACCAAAGCAAAACATTCCAAACCCTGTTCTCCTATATCACCATGGTGAACAGGCTCTGACGTAAAGTAAACATATAAGCAGACAGGAGTTTTTCCTGAATGTGATAGCTTGACAAAGGAGAGGTGAACAAGGTGCCATGTGAGAGCTAATCTCTGAAATGCTTTATTTCAGGGGCGCAGAGGAAGGTGAGGAATGGATCTACATCACAAGATGATTCGTGGGTGCTCGGTGCTATGTGCTTATTACGTAGATGGTGCTGTGTTCAGCCCTCCTTCCTTGCTCACCCTCTCACCAGTGTCACTGCTGGTTTGTTCCACGAAGGCGTTCTTAGCCGGGGACCCCGCCACATGCCATGTGAAATTCCTACCAAGAAGCCCTGATGTAATACCCCTGCTGCAAAAGAAGGGGAAAGAAAAATATTTTTCTGGTCTCTCTCAAACCTCTTAATTTTCCAGATATTCCAAGAGCTGTTTTCCAAATGTCCCCGTTTCTCCAGCTCGGTGGCCCCACCTTATTTTGTCTAAGGAAGAAGCAAAGCACAATGAACAGAATATGGGTCTGGGGATCAGTCCCTTCTCTGGGGTTTTCTGGATGTGGGACCTTGAAAAAAAATCACTTGGCCTTGGAACTCTAACTTCTACAACTGCGAAATGGAGATGATTGTGCTGATGGGTTATTCTTTTTTTTTTTTTTTTTTTTTTTTAAAGATTTTATTTACTTGACAGAGAGAGACACAGCAAGTGAGGGAACACAAGCAGGGGGAGGGAGAGAGGGAGAAGCAGGCTTCCCACTGAGCAGGGAGCCAGATACGGGGCTCGATCCCAGGACCCTGGAATCATGACCCGAGCCGAAGGCAGACGCCCAACGACTGAGCCACCCAGGTGCCCCCTGATGGGTTTTTCTGATGATAACTGAGATAATTTGGGAAAAGTCCGGTCACGTTGCTTGACAGGTAGAAGGAAAACAGTGCACATCGTTGCCTTTCCTTTTCCTGAGATTATCCAGCTATATTTTTTTGGTGGGGGGGCATCATTCCCTAATTAACATTTACTTTTTTGGAAGGTGGAGATATTGAGGCCAGGCGGCTGGAAAAGGACAGAGAGATCTTTTTGACATTGATTCAGGTGCGTGTTTCCTTCCAAGATCTGAGTATCTGAATGGCAGTTGGTATCACAGGACAGGGTGCTCACATTATTACACTTGAGATTTGTATTTCGAACGGGGTGAGAGGGAGGCATCTCTATGTAGCAACAGTCGCTTCCAGAAATCCAGTATTTGAGATGGCTCCCACCTCTTCTTTGGGAATGAACTACACCTGGACTTAGCTCATCCCCTCAATTGGAGAAATACTCTCTTTTGTTATCTGGGGTCTCCATTGCCCAGTGAACTGTCCGTCCTTCATGCGGGAAAAAAAAATAGCGCTGCTTGTTCATCACTCCAGGCTCGAGGGTGAATAGGTGTTGCTGCAATAGAGTCCTTTGTCGTTTTTTGTTTCCTTCTGACTAAATGCCCAGGCATTTAGAAGTGTGAGTTTCGCTCCTAGTGATCCATTAGAATTACCCTGTAGCTTTTAAAACACTCCAGTGAAATTCGAAACTCTGGGGGTTGGATCTGGGCACAGGTAATTTTAAAAGTCCATCAGGTGACATCGACATGCCTCCAGGACTGAGAGTCACTGATTTAGACCCTCAGCCCTGCCAGGGTTATTATTTCATAATGCCACTGTAAGGTCTCCAACTAAAAACAGTGTTGCCATCTAACAGGCCTATTTTTCCTTTGCCTTGATGTTCTGTTTGAAGTGTCCCACGCTCCGTAAATTATCTTTTGAATTCTTCCAGTAAGCACGCCGTGATAAGTTTTTAATAATTAGTAATTCAGACAAAAATTCAAGGAAAGCCCGAACACTTACGAGGGTAAGAGTTGGGTCCCCTGGCTGGTGAGTGGTGACTGACTGAGTCAGGAGGCTGGGGCTGGGCTTCCGAAGCAAGATTCTGAAATAAGCAAAAATTAAAACACAAAGAGGAAGTCCCATCCTGGGGAGCGTGCACTCAGGTGTGGGAGAACAGCATCCCGGCATCCAGTCTTGCAACTGGTCTCCTGTGTGTACTTTCGTTTCCTCACAATCTCATTTCCAAACCAAAGCCGGAGTGATCTTTTAAAAATGCAAATCACTTCTCTGCTTACCACATTCTCACTACTCGTAGAACAAAATCCAAATCCCGTTCCACGGACAACAAAGGCTCCTGCTTACCTCTGTTCCCAGCTTGTACCCTCCCCACTGTGCTTCTGACTCTGCTCCAGGCACCCTGGGCGTCTTCTGTTCTTGACTAATGCTCATTCAGTCTCCACCTTGGGCATTTGCTCTCGCTCAGTTTGGAGGGCTCTTTCCCCAGACCACAGAAGCCTCGCTTGAGCTCCTGACGCCCAGCAGCCCCCCTCCTAGCACTCTCCACCTTCTGTCTCCTTGGCAGCTGTGTTCCCTTCATTTTGTCCCCGTTCTAGAAGGTGAGCTCTGCAACCCCAACTGTGATTCGTTCACTGCCGTGTCTTCAGCACACGCAGAGCACCCCTGTTGGTCCCTATTTCTCTCGAGGAACACAAGAAAAAGTGCCCCTCTTGACAAAGGGCTGCAGACGCTGTCCCAAAGACCCACAGCTCTAGGAGTCCCTTTGAGGTATTTAGAAAGACATCTTCCTCCTTCCAGGTAGATGCAGGCCTGCATTGAGATGCACAGGCAGAAAGTAGCTTGAATGCTGGTCCTTACTTAGCAGGTTCAAGGGTAGGAGGTGGCCAAAGTGCCTGGAAGATGGTAGGTACCGAGTAACAGTTTACTGAGTGAATTTACAGAGGGTGGTTGTGGTGATGTTCATCCACAGAGCCCATTCCCCTGTTTCTGGATGTAGCAACGGAGAGTCAGCAATGAACCAGCAGGATGCTGATAAAGGGATAACAGTTACATCTCCAGAAGAAACAATAGGCACCACCACAGAGTTGGTAGCATTAGCCAATTTCCATGGTGTCAACAGTCCCACCATAGCCCATTCTCAGCTATTAATGTGATGCCAATGGCACATGAAATTCCTGAAAATTGAATACTTTTACCAATGATTATTATGATGTCACCAGGTTATACTCATTCCCGTCCACCAAATCAAGCCATACTCCAGGGTTGAGCCTGGGGCGGGGGCGGGGAGTGTCAGATTCCTGTTCAGAGAAAATGACTAATCCCACACTTGCTCAGAGCAGACACAGAGACTGTTCATATACTGTCCGTTGACATCTTCACGCACGTGAGGACCAGGAGACGGTTTGCCTTCTGGGTGGAAAGGGGAACTTCAAGTTGTTTCAGAAAATAGAGGAGAAAAATAATCTTAAGGCTGACGCCAGTTACCTAATCCATTGAACTGTGCTTCCTTCATCTATGAAATAAACAGTTTGGACTAAATCTTCTCCATTTCAACTGAACAGACTAGTATTCTATATGCCATGTGGGGATTCATGGGAAGAGAGGGCAAGCCTAGAGTGTCCGTGGTTTCTCTGTGTGAATGAGTTTGTGCTAGGCATGTCAGTAATACCTCAATCTTTCTAGGCTAATGGGTATTTACCACACATTTCTTTTTCCAGTTGAAATAAAATGATCTAGGTTCAATATGCCCTGAAGCTAAAAGTCAGGCTTAAGAACTTTTCCAAATGCCAAGGACAGTATCTACGTGAATAAGAACCCAACTCTTATCCCATTTTTTTCTGTCTATCAGAGCTTGTATACTGATTTTCCTCCTTACTCTTCCACACACCCCATTTGACATCCTTTGTTTGATTGGGGATTTCAAGCCAAAGTTAAACACGCGCCCAGGAGCGCAGACAGAAAGGAAATCCAAACCGTCAAGCTGGGGAAGCATAAACCACTGTCATCAGGGGCTCAGTAACAGCTTTCGGAGTTATAATTTCTGATGTTGACCTATCACTTGGCTGGGCAAATACTAGTGTTGAAATATATTATTACTACCCCTCTCCCCACTTCAACCACCAGAACAAACATCCAACTTCCCAGAGAAATTCGTGTGCTTGCGGGTAAGACCAGAGCCCTCTGCTGCAGCCTTTAAACTGGGACACTGAGCTCTACAAGACTCTGCCGTCCTCACCCGAACTACTGAATCATGTTTATATATAACTTGCATATTAAAAAGCAACAGCCACTGTCAATGGTGCCAATATAAAAATATCTTAATAGCCAGTAACTGACTAATGAATGCTACTGTAATAACAGTTTAATTTGAGGAATTCTGACAGCTGGTTGCTTGGATGAGCATGGTTTCCAAGGAGTCCTGTTCCCATGCTGAGAACATCTCTAGCCTGCTGATTGATAAAGGGAGCGCACAACTGTTAAATGTCACCACCTCTCACTAAAGTAATAATAAACAGGAATGTTATGGTTAATTTTTCTGTATGAATTGTTCAGGCTCTATCTGGTAAGTACCAACCAATAGGGCTTAATAGCTGCCGTTCTCCTGGGAGTTGTAACTGGAGGTGAGCATTTTTTCTTTTCTTTTCTTTTCTTTTCTTTCTTCTTTCTTTCTTTCTTTTTCTTTCTTTCTTTCTCAGCAAGGTTTATATATCAGCATGAATGTAGCAATTCTTGTTTTTTCTGGTGGATTTATTTTATTCCTTTACATAGCTCTTGCTCATCCCATTCTGCTTAGCAAATGTAATTACTCTGGTTAAGATGTAGCTTCCCTATTATTTCTGAACTTCCCAAGATAGTTTAAAGCAGACAGCTAGGGTATGAAATATATGGTTCTACAACTATCTTAATTATACTGCGTGACTCTGTGTTTGATATGGAATAGCAGTGTCTGGGAAGTGAATTTAATCTCTACAGATTTAGGACGATTGCCAAAAAGATTCATTGATTTTTTTTTTTTCCAGAAGCGCAATCTTTTATTGTATGTCAGAAGCTTCAAATTATTAGGAAATGTGTCAAGAAGCTCAAGGTATAATAACATTCTTTAGAGAGCTTGATTCCGAAGACAGTGCAATGAAACGTTCAGAAAGAAAACATGTCTTATGTTCTTAGAGAATAAAGCTCTGGGATTCGTTTTAATTTGTCATTTTGAACAGGATGAGGCCTCCACTGGGTACTTCGATGCGAAAGCCCTGGGTATGATGTACAGACTTTCCTCAGGCACCCACAGCTTTACAGAGACTTCAGCAGTCCTGGCCAAGAAGATATGGACTTGGGACCTGGGGCTTCAGAGCTAAACTATGAAAAATCACTGGGATTTGTCCTGGTGAAGAGGTCATGAAGAGGGGCTCATAAGAAAAGGACACAATATTAGGAGCTATGTCACCAGCTCAGGCAGAGCTTTTCTATGTCCTAAAATCAAGGGACTATTCTTAGCACTGGGCAATGTATTACTTAGGGTGATTCTTATCACAAGTAATTTAAAGTCTACTCTAATCGGTCTGAATAAAAAAGAAAATATAGTGGTTCACATATCTGAAAAGTCCAGAAGTTGGGTGGGCTTCAGGCCTGTGGGATTCAGAAGTCAATGATATCGTGAAGTTGTGAGCTCCATTTATTATTGTCATTGCGCTCTAGCTTGTGCATGGGGTTCGTTCTCAGGCTAGCTTCTAGCTATACTCGACTCCGTCCTTTGTCTAAAGATCTTAAGGTAAAGTCCTAAGTTTCATGCAGATTTGACTGCTGCTCTCATCAGAGGGTTCAAAGTCATGGATTGGCTTAGCCTGGGACCTCTTGGAGGCCCAAATGGAAAGCAGGAGCTCTTAGGATGACAGCTCTTAGGATGCTGGTGCAGTGGCCAATAGCAGAGTTTACAGAGATGGGCACAGTCTTCTTTCTGGACAAATAAAGGTTGACTCAAAGGCCATTCTCTAGCAAATATTTAATGAAGAAATGGAATGTGGCTAAGAGTATTCCTTCTTTTTTTTTTTTAAAGATTTTATTTATTTATTTGATAGAGAGAGGGACAGCGAGAGAGAGAACACAAGCAAGGGGAGTGGGAGAGAGAGAAGCAGGCTTTCTGCTGAACAGGGAGCCCGATGTGGGGCTCGATCCCAGGACCTGGGATCACGACCTGAGCCGAAGGCAGACGCTTCACCGACTGAGCCACCCAGGCACCCCTGGCTAAGAGTATTCCTATGCATGTTCAGAAAGGATCACAGGTGGCCAAAAGTACCATCTGAAAACACCCATGAAAATTCACCTTTCCAACAAATATTGTTTTGTGTATAATAAATTAAAACATTAAGTCTATGGAGCTAGGGAAAAGTTGATCTGTTGGTTATGTGTTACAGGCTTAAAAATTCCATTCTTTACCCAGGAAATATTTAGTGAGGGTTATGATGATTTCTGCCTTTCAGAATATTCTTGGGAAATTTACTAGGTACAGAAATATCAAAGTAAACAGGACAATTTCAGACCTAACAGAAAAAGTAAACATTAAATATTACCAATGTTAAGAGAAGTGTAAAGGAAAAGTACGAATCCTATATAGTGAATGGGTATGTTCATCAGTTTGGGATGTGGCCCCAACTTTCTCCATCCCCCAGATGTATAGATGAGCAGAGCACTATGGCACACATAGAAAGCTATTACAGGGTACATTACATGTAGATAACAATAGCTTATCTGTATGATGTTATATACTTTCTATAGTACTTCCCTGTTTCTCATCTGATATTCACCATTATATGTTACAAAGAAGATACTATTCTCTCAATTAAAGGTTGAAGAGACTAAATTAGTTGAGAGGAGTTAAATGCTATTTTCACGATCAGAAACTTAGAGAGGAGTGGAGCTGACAGTGGGTTTTAATGACTCCATGATCAGTAATCTCTCCATATTCTCCTCTTGGGGCCCCTCCCCCTCCAATTCTTCTAGTATCAACTGCTGTTTACATACATTTGATGAGAAGAAAAGGGTGAATATAGTGAGTATATTTGTGATAGCAAATGTGGCAGTCCTTTAAGGACTATCAGATTGGCTATAAAAAGAAAATTTATTGGCTTAGCATTTATTTGTCTATCACAAATGATATTCAACTACCAAGATATCCCTTCCGTTTTTTTACACGCTAATCCCACTTAATCCTTGGAGATTCAGCTCAAGTGTGCCTCATTCAGGAAGCATTCCCAGGTCATTCTTCTAAGTCTCTCTTCTCCTTTGCTGAGCTCACACATCACATATACTTACTTCTCTGTCTTCTTTGAGGAGGATGAACTCCTCAGAGCAGGTTCCATGCCTCATCCATCTTTAGTGTCTAGTATAGTAGTATGGTGAGGGGTGGGGAGAGAAAGAGGAAGAGGAAGAAAAATAGAGAGAGAAGGAATATAAGAAAGAAAGAGAGAAAAGGAAGGAGACGGTATTACACAGTGCCTTCCTAATTACTTTAAAAAGTTCAGTTTTCAAGTTATGTTCTTGAACTCCATGAGAGAAATAAACTCCAAAGAAGTTCTTTAAAATCCTAATATACCCAACTCATCTCTTTTATTTACAGAAAATTAATAGCTGCCTTACCTGTGGATTAAAGTCAGCAGTTGATGAATAAGAATAGTTTAAAATCACATATAGCTCTGCAAAAGGAAGACAGCTAGACTAGAAGTTAGGATATATGGGTTCTAAGTTTCACTTCATAGCTCTGGATCTCATTCTTTGTAATCAGAAGAGTTCTGTACTAGGAATTTCAAAGGTCCCTTCTGGTTTAAAACATTGTATGATGAAAACAAACTTTTATGGGGGGTATGGAATAAACCAAAAATGTACCATATATTATATAAGCAAGGGGGAGAAATCAGATTATAATGATACAGTTAGACAAAACTGAAGTCCCCAATATACCTAATATTGCGGAAAAGAAAGGCTCTTTATTCCAGATGGCTAATTGAATCAAAGATTTGTGTGAATGCACATGAAAATGGCATGCATAGACATAAACTTGGTACTAAATAAATCAGAATAATCATGAAGCTTTTTCTCATGTAAAAACTTCTATTTATAAGCAAAGATAAAAGAGTAAAGGACAGAATAGAGATAAAGGAGCACATGTGATTCATTTATATACTCAAGGTTCATGGCTTTTAATGACAGATGAAAGGAAATTATTTTTTTCTTGGATATATTACAAGCTATTTGTAGAGACTGAATACTATTTCAGTTAATTTGTATAGAAGCTTCTACTCTTACTACTAAAAAAGGCTTTTTTTTTTTTTTTTTTTTTTGCAGTCTGACTTTTAACAATCAAAGAGATTAAATAGAGCATATGTTGAGACTATCCATCTTTGGCATCCCAACTGTCTTCTCATCAAAAAAAAAAAAATCATATCACATAAATAACACATTAGTGGCTGTATCTCTTGCTTGATGAAACTTTTTTCTTTTCCAAGGAGCCCTATCTCTCTGGCATAGAAAATCTGGGGAAAAGGGGATGAAAGGATACTGGACACAAAATCAATTCTTTTTCTCTTTAAGATACACATACGGTGAAGGAAAGAAAAAGATAGCAGATTAGTTAACCATCAAAATGCCTGAACCATAATGGACAAGTGCTATTATTATTATTATTGTCAGTAAATCTGCACCAAATTCCTTAGCTGTTAATAGAGGTGTAGGTAAATGTTGTTAGGAGCAATCCTGAGAAATTACAGCAAAGCAACTACATATTGTTTATACCCTATCAGTAATGAACCAGTACAAACTGAGGGCAGAGATTCCAGTTGTGCTAAAACAGTTCTATCCTTGACCTTGCAGGTCAGGGTCAGAGCCATAGAATAGCCAAGGAGGTTTAAAGGTTGGAGACATTACATAAAGATCTGGTATTTTATAAGACAATATAAAATATTGTCTTATAAAATTAAAATAAATTATGGAAGATCATTTATTCAGCAACAGATAAATGGAGGTCAAAAGCAACATTGGGAAGGATATGTTGAATTTGGCTTACAATGAACAGTGTCTTGGGAAAGTTGTCATTCTTGTCACAAACTGCAAAAATGTGACTCGACTATCAATCATTCCATAGCCCACATATGGACTGTCCTTCATTTTCTAAAAGCTATGAAAATTACAGATGGCCAACAGCCTTCAAGAAACTAAACAGCAACTTAGTAATGAGGTGTTTGAAGGAATCATGTTGAGACAAACCAGGCTCCAGATAAATCAGTGTATTTTTACTTATTGTTGAAAAGTCCCATGACCGGATTTTTTTGACAGCAGAGAGAACCTGTAACATTTCTAGATGAGTGTTTTCTAAGAGATGGTGAATACAAAGTCTTTTTTTTTTTTTCTCCCAGGAAGCCAAACACCAATCTTGCCTAAAAAAACAAACAAAAGACTTCGTATCTAGTAGGAGATTTTGGGAACTAAGAATGTTTTCATTTCTCTTTGGTTTCTAATTTAGAAAAACTCAGCATCAGTTAATGGGGTGCACTTTAAGTAGAAAGCCTAAGAATATGCTTGTATTATGTAGAAAAAAACATCCTAGTGTTTTACCTTAGTAAGATTCACAATTCAGACATGCATGATAAGGTCCTAAATTCAACCACCCTCAGACTAACGCTGATACTCGAGCTCTATATTTTGTGACATCTTCATGTATTTCAATATATGAAACAGCATTCATTAGGCTAAAATTTCTTGAAAAAATCACCTATAGATTTGTAGTGAATTATTTTTTCAAGACTGACTCTTCTCTCTTTTTCAACATGCAGCAGAGTTCAGAGAAGATTACAATGAACATCTGTATACCCATCACCTAGAGTCTACCATTAACACTTTACTTGCTTTATCATCCATCCATCTGCCTATCCATCCCTCTAGGTATCAATCAATCCATCTTATCTTCTGATGCATTTCAAAGTGCATTGTAGACACCAGAGCACTTTCCGCCAAATATTTCATCATGCATATCATTAGCTGGAGTTCGATGTTTGTTTACAGTTTTAGTCTTTTGACGCAAAATTGACAGTGAAAAGAACACAGCTAAAATGTGCATTCTTAGTTTTGAAAAATGCATGCATCCGTGTTACCCCAACTCCTAGCAAGACATCAAACATCCCCATTATTGCAGAAAGTTCCCTAATGCGCCTTCAGTATATTGTTGGGAGTATCAACACTTTGTTCTTTTTTATTGTAGAGGGATATTTTGTTATGATTACACTACAATTTATTAATTCTCCTGTTTATGGACTTGAAGGCTGCTTCCGATTTTTGACTGTTATTAATAACGCTGCTGTAAAATTCCTATGCATGTGTTTAGAATCTCACTCCATTACAGGTATTCTCAGTCTCGTCCCACAAAACTAACGACCCATTTTCTTTATGTGGAAGACTGCACTTCTGGCCACAAAATAAGTTTAAATTTCAGGCCCTGCTTCTTGGACTTGATGGATTCAGTGGAGTGTTTCTGTTTCTGTTTTGTTTTGTTTTCCATTGAACATTTGAGCACAGATGGAAAGAATAAAGAAAAGGAAGTAATGACCTTAGGCATATTCTTGAAGTGTGAACGCACTGTTTTCTTCTAATAACTTATATGTGAAATGCCAGTTTGCAACTCTAGGAGAAAAAAATAGAAGCATTGCTGTATAATCTCTATACTTCTTCCATAAAGATTGACTGTGACTTAAAATAGCCTAGGGTTATTAATGCTGTAAATCTCTCTGAAAGAGATTTCAGTGCTTGTTCTTCTTGCTCTCAAAAAAAAAAAAAATGCAGTGTACCATAGATCTCACATAAATGACACAATTTCAAACTCTATCAAGATTAGACTTTTACTAATGCTTGGGGCTAAAATGAATTATGGAATTCTTAAATATTTCTCTAACCAAATGCGCTGAAACAAAACTTTCTGCTACAGAAAGACCATTTCAAATGGCTCCCTGAACACTTGAAGCTTTGACTTCTGGAAGACTACACAAGAATGAGGATTATATTATTGAATTAGTTCTTCAAGGGAATTAGAAACAACTAATTATACGTGATTCTAAGTTACAGGGTGGGGTGGCTAGGAGTGAGCATAAAGATTCCATCTAAATTACCAAGTTTTACGTCAAGAGTTATTATGATGCTATCTAAAATTTTCTTTTCTGGAACCCATTACTACATGAACATACAATTGGAAACTGTGTACATGAAACAAATGATTCCTCTTAAACACAGATTTAAAAAAAATAAAATACATATAGAAAGAGGGTATATGTTTATTCCATCCATTTTTAAAAACAATTCAGCTACGGGGCTATTTCGTCTCTATCCATTCATCCGCAATAGTTCGTTTTGAAGACTTCTGTGCTTTTCAGGAAGGCAAATGTACACTATAAGGTATTACAAAGAAAAGGAGATAAAGTTGTATTATTAGGTTAATATCAAGAAAGTTATATGTATGTGTAATGTACATAATCCATAGAATGATAAAAATTAATAATAAGCTTACTGAAGTGAATATCATACCAGCATTTGATATGACAGTAATAGCAGATCCTTTCAAAATTTTATTCTTACTATTTTTCTTTTAGATTATAACAGAAAAGGGCCAATGGGCAATGTTTCCTTAGCTATCTAGGTCAGGAAAGCCATCTGGCACTCATTTTAATCACCACGAGAGCCTTGAAGGAACCTAATAAAGGCTGTACTAATATTCCAATCTATTCACTAATGGTGATAATCAGAACATCTGGTCAGGGTTTTCCTTTACAAAGGTCTCCTCCAAGGATTATATGAGGTAGTGAAGCTCCTATTGAGCAGTGATGACTACCAACAACAGCTTCCCACACCCATCTTTGCCTGGCTCTAGCCTGACTGACCATCTTGTCTTTGCCTATGGCCCAAGCCAATCTACATTCTAAATATAATCTGAGTGTTTATAGGCAGCATGCCATTCATGGATTCTAAGAAGCAACCTCAGCCTCCACTATTGTTGCTCTAAGTTTGTGGCTGTTCATAAATGATTTACATAGACTCTAAGTTCTTTTAGTCTGGACACTGTCTTGGGTTCCTGCTGTTATACTGTTATTGTTCAGCATCCACTTCGGTAGCTCACCCTTAACTCTTTAACCTCCCCAGTGTATCTTTTCTCTGTTTCCTTCCAGACTTGAGGTATTGTTTCTCAAAAGCCCCTTGATTCCTTCCTCTTCTGTACATCTCTTGACCTCTCTATATTAGACCCAGTGGTTTTAGATTTATCTCTACTTTAGCCAGTGCAAATTTTATGTATACTAGAATAATAACTGGACCAGAAATCTGAGATATATGGACCCTAATTTGGACTTAACTCTAATTAGCATTGCAATCTTCTGGGATCGCCAGGGATTTTTATTCATTTATACCATGGAGAAAGCATCTCTCCAACTTTGCTTCTAGTTCCAACATCCTATAATTTTGTAAATATCTTTATGATGATAATAATTAAAATCTACCATCTGCTAATATCTAGATTCAGTCATGTTCAGAATTTCTCAGTTATGAGGACCATCCCCAAATAAATGAGACTATCTAGTCAATAGAGAGATTATCTGCCAGTTCTCAGCATGGTTGCAGAAAAGAGATACCTGGGAAACTTTTACAGAATCTATTGCCTGGGGCCCATTCAGACCAATCAAATCTAATGACTGAGAGCAGGGCATATGTATTGCATAAAAGCTCACACATGTAATTCTAATGTACAGCTGAGATTATGAACTACTATACTAAGCAATATGAGTCATTTTATTGGACACAGATTCTAAAAACAACCATTTCAAGGGGGTGAATCAGACAAAGTATTTCCTGGAACAACATAGGATATTAATAAATAAGTACATGAATTCAAGAAGCAAATTGTCCTGTCAGCACAGACAAATCTTACCCTTTAGAAAACATCAATATAATGACTTTTGGCCCCAAACTCTCTTATATATACATAGGGTTGATCTAAAAGACTCACAAACCCTTTAAATATGACAGAGATGCTTCCCTTTTGGAAATTGTTGCATTTCCCTTAATAAGCTGGTAACATATATTCTTCTGAGTCAAGAGTTCAGCAGAATTCTGCTTGTGGTGCTAACACCACAGACCGGCAGATAGTGTTGACCAGGTAGATCGCCTGGGTTTACTTGCCTGATGACGAATTAATCTCATTACCTTTCCACACTCCTGCTGGTAACAATGAAATTTCACACATATTCACACAACTGTGAAATAATAAGAGTGAAGGACAAAGCCTACGAGTGAGGCAAAATGGAGAACAGAAGTAATCACCGTGTATTACCCCTGCAAAAATCAATAAAGCAAATATGTTCTTTTTAAGTGTCATATTACAATAATGTTTTTTTCTGAAGACTGTTGTCTGCACCCAGCTTAAAAAGGCATCTGCTTGTGTTTGCTTAAAACAAAAGGGTGGTTGACTTAATGAATTATTTACAGGCAGGCAATATGGCAACAGTGTCATTACGAACTCTCTTCTAAGATCTCCTCTGGCTACTCCTGGCAGGGTGTCAATTTGCTTGTTTTTATGGTAGGTGCACGAAAATTGTGAAGCTATTCAAAGAAATGAGATTCTGCCATTGCACTTACTAAGGCACACAAACCCAGTAAGAAAGCCATAGTGACAAGAATGGCAGAAACATTTATTAGGCATTAAAATGTGTAATGTAGAGCTCATGGAAAGAAGGAACTATTAGAATTACATAAAGCTGAGCGCAGCCTTGAAAATAGGCCCCAAGCCTAAAAGAAATCAGGACAGGCCTGTAAGAGGACCTGAGGAGGGAAAAAAAAAAAAAAGTATACTCTGCGACTTCTTTCTTTTTTCTGTGATGTATACTACCTACCTCTCGGGATCTGCACGGCAGGGGAGGAGTGGGAGTGCTTCTGCATCACATGATGAAGTAGAAGAAATTAAAAATCAACTTTGGAGTTTTAAGAAACCAAAATAAAAGGCTTAAAAGGAAAAATTATGGACACAAAGTAACACAACATAGTAAAATCTATTATTTTTAGAACATCCTATCAATCCCAAATTTGCTAAAACTTCCTTCTATAAAACCAGAATATCTAGACAGACAGCCTATTAAGGTGATGGTCAGAAGCAGGTCAAATTCCAGGGGAGGCCAAAAAGAACACACTTCACAGAGGAGATTATAACCTTCCTTCAGGTCAGAACTACGTGTATGTGGCTCAATGTTCTGACGATAATCACTCATCAGCGAGACTGGCTGATGGAGTGATTTGATGAAACAGAAATTTCAGCTTATAAAAATATCCCCGGGACAAGATTTTGCAAACTAGAATCAGTTACTATGGGTAATTTCTTCCCCATGAGCCCACAGTGCCAGACTCCAAATTTGGGAAAGAGGCTATGAAGAGAATGAGTAGGAGGGGTAGTTGTGTATTTACACCTTCAAAACTCTGGTGATTGCCAGCAGTGTGCTGGGCCCCACGCTAAGCCTGGAACATTCGATGGTGAGCCAGGCCTCCATCCTCCCTGCCTTCATGGACCTTAGAGTCTAGGAGGGAATTTTTGTTGAAACCTCTGAGGGGCTTTCTGTGCTAGGGATTCTGGTGGAAAACTAGTACGTTTATCTTCAAATGCTTATTATACTGTGAAGGTCATATATGTGTATAGCTATTTTTTTTCCTATTTGAATCAAGGACACGGTCAAAATAGTAGATTTTCTTACGAACTCTTTGAAAGACAAACTCCTGAATGCTGATAAAAATGTGACCCAAGTATGATCAAGCATCACTGATATCGAATGCTTGAGCTACACGACCTCTCAAGATGGCGCAAATAGCTTCTATCGTAAAAAATAGCAGCTGTGAGCTACAAAGCCCTCTGGTAGGATTGCAGGACCAGCACACACATTCAGATTGTAGCTGGAGCATTTTCCAGTTTGAAGGATGGGAGGGCGCCTGGGTGGCTCAGTTGGTTAAGCGACTGCCTTCGGCTCGGGTCATGATCCTGGAGTCCCGGGATCGAGTCCCGCATCGGGCTCCCTGCTCGGCAGGGAGTCTGCTTCTCCCTCTGACCCTCCCCCCTCTCATGCTCTCTGTCTCTCATTCTCTCTCTCTCAAATAAATAAATAAAATCTTTAAAAAAAAAAATGAAGGATGGGAGAATTGGGCAAATCACCCCCTTCCCACCAGGAGTGAGGACTTCTCTGACTAACAGCTTTGAGACTCTGTTCAAAGGAAGTAAGAAATGAATAATCACCAAGCCAGCGAGTCGACTGATTAATTTGCTCTGGCCCTAGTCACAGATCAAATTCACCAGAAAATTGCCAAAGTACATTTGCTCTTTTGTAGTTCTAGGTATAAATTTAAAGTTGGGATTACCAAGTCTCCTGGTCTTTTTATCTTTTTGTGGTTCCTGTAGCCATGTGATTTTTATGCACAGAAAGTAGCAGTAAAGACAGAGCTAAAGGTATGGACTTTGATGCTCAGGAATCCGGGGCAAAAGAATGGACCCTTTCCAGGCACAAGCTGTGCAGCTTTGGATAAGCCACTTAACCTTTCTGAGCTTCAATTTTCTCACTGGGAAATACGGAAAATAATAATAGTTATTATGATAATACCTAAAGTAATGATTGCCACGAAGGTTCAGATAATTAATGTAACAGTTCTTAGTCTAATAAGTAATAATACATGCTCAAAACTGTTAGATTTATATTATTATCATTGTCATGATTTTAGTTTCCCTACCAATGGACTCCTCTGACAATCCTTTAATATTAAGCCAACATAGCAATTTCTTCTAAGTCATATGTGACCCCAAGTCTACTACTTGCATACGGGAGCTGTTACACAAGAGGAAGGCAGGAAAAGAATACTATTTCAAAATTAGTCAGACATTTATGTATGTTGACTGTAAACTATAACTTCTCTGGAGAAGACAGGCTTTGTCTCTCTTATTTGCAACTCATTTGACCCCCAACTAGGGGACCTCTGATGTGTGTGTATCAAGGGCAAAGACAACAGGGCCACTACACTAAGGACAGTGGGAAAAGAAAAGAGGTTAAGGGCTCTTCCTTGCCTCAACAGAGTACTCTTCAAATTGGTTTCCTTTAGGGCTTATTTTCTCTTTGGAATAGCTTCCTTTTTTTTTTTTTTTTTTTTTCCCCTCCTTCAAAGTCCTCTTCGCTCCCAAGCCACAGCTGAGAGCTTTAAAGTTGTCTCCTGTTCAGGAAGAGCCTTCTGAAATGAGAAGGTGTTGAAACACTGGGATGAGATCCATTGGAAAGGAATAAAGGAAACTCTGCTCTAGAAAGAAAGTCTTTTTCCCTTGGGTAGGGCTTTCATTTCGCTGTGTTGGTGTGGCTCAAGGACCAAAACCAAGGAAGAGAGACCAATGGGATCTGTCTTCCTCAGTCACCAAGTTGAAGGCCACAGAGGGTCCAGAAGCTCCAGAATTATGAATGCACTGGCTGAGAGGGTCTTTTCTGAAGCACCTCTTCTTCAGAAGTATCTGCTGCAGAATTCCAGGATTCAAATTCCGTTAGTATACTCCAGAGTATTGAGGAACAGAAGTGATGTTTCTCAACATTTTAAGTACCAAATGCCATTTAATTAAGCACTCCTTGGGAAGCCACATTTGACTGATATCTTGCTCCTTTAATTTTAATATTTCTACTGAGTTGACAGCATAGTCCTACCAATAAGACTTGTCATGTAAGGCCTATAATCAGTAAATAACCAAGGAATATAGAATCAAATAGGCACGATCGTTTCTTTTTTTACTTCCTTATAGTATCAATTTTGTGTTCATTTTTAAGTTTTAAAAATTAATATATTTAAAAATAAAGAAACCTATTTAAAATATATTTTATGCTATTATAATGTCTTTTGTTTATACAGGGGCTTATTATTTTTAAAGTATTCACACATATATTATGGAATTAAGACAATAATCATACCTAGTTTATTGTTATCTCAATTTAACAGATAAATAAACTGACAGAGAGGCTGTATCTTGTGTAAGGCCCCAAAGTTAAAGAGGGACAGAAGTAGGAAATAAGCCCAGATGCCCTAAAACTGAGTTTTAGATCTCTTTCACCTCATTGCCGTTGACTTTGTTATGTTATCAAAGCAGAGAGGAATTTTGTATCCCAATGGCTTTTAACTTATTTTTATCACTGACTTCATTCCTCAGATGAAATGTCATGCTTAAACCAGATGCATGTGATGAATAAAAGTGGGTGGTAGACCATCTGCTTGATTCTCCCCACCACCACACCACCTCCATCTTGGAGAGGTCTCTGAGGAACTACCACTAAATCCAAAGGGCTTCTCAGAGTACAGCTTGACGACACTTAGCATCTAGATATGTCTCATCCCCTCTGGGCATAATCACAAGTGGGTACTACTGGTTACACAGTTTTTGGGGGTTTTTTTAGATTTTATTTATTTATTTGACAGAGAGAGAGACAGAGAGAGAGGAAACACAAGCAGGGGGAGTGGGAGAGGGAGAAGCAGGCCTCCTGAGGAGCAGGGAGCCCAATGCGGGGCTCGATCCCAGGATCCCGGGACCATGACCTGAGCCGAAGGCAGATGCTCAATGACTGAGCCACCCAGGCGCCCCACTGGTTACACAGTTTGTGGAATACAGTGCACAATGGAAACATGGGCTCCATGTTAAAAAATTAAGAATTTCAGGATGGTAATGGCAGAACCACGCCTGAGGTCCCCATGAGTGAGGGTTCTATGTGATTATACACACTGCATGTCTGGGAAGCCAGCCCTGTGTGTGGACCCGAAGTTATCTAACCCTTTTACTAAATGGTCTCTAGACCAGCATGTTTATCTTTTCTCAATGATCCTTGTCTATGCTCTAGTTCATTCTCATATTTATGTTTCTGTTGGGAAAGGGCCATTAAAACTATTCAAACTATATTGTAATGGGGTAATTTTTAAGTTTTCAAAAAAAAAAATTTCTCCCCATGCCTGCACACCAGATCTCACTCTAGCTCAAAGTAGACACCCATATTCGGAAGGAGATGAATTTTTTTTTTTTTTAAAGAAGCCTGAGGTAAAATACATTCATTTTATGTCATGGAAGCTCACAGCTTGGGAGTGGATACTGAAAATTCCTTTCATCTCCTCCTCCTAATCCTTAACCCACCGTTACAATACCAACTATCAATCTTGGTGGGCTAAGTGAATAGACTATATCACTAGACTGTGACAGAGACACTATATGTTCATCACACCTGTCTCATATTGGTCCTGGACACCCGGGGAGATGATGTTTCCCAGGCTCTCCTGCAGTTATGTGGCAGTAGAGTGAAGAAGGAGTGATGTTTACCACTTCCAAGCCTGGCCCCAAACCTGTACACTCCTCCAAGCACATGCTTTTTCCTCAGCTGCAGCCAAACGCAGAGAACCCAGAGGGGAACACAGATACCTTAGAAGATGAAAGAGCCAGAACATGGAAAGATCCCAGGGTCCCCAAGTAAGTCCATACAACAAGCATCTTTGTCCCCAATACTGGTCCACATTGGACTGTGAGGTGACTGAGAAGAAATTTGTACTTTATGATGTGACTGAGATTTGGGGTGGTTGTTTTCACAGCTAGCATTACTTTACTTATATATAGTACAGAAAAGATATTTCTAACATTATTGTGGCTCAGCAGGAGTTAAAAAGACTTAAGTGAGCATTTCAAATAACATTCTCCATCTTCCGATCCCAGGAAATTTGTGTGAGGAGATGCATAGAAGACAGTACAATGGGGGGGTTATAGGGCCATATATATGTCTCTTGAGTTTTCCTTTTGGGGCATCATCTTGGAGAAAAGAAGGCATGTTAAGTACATTGTCAGGATCATTTCTTGCCCTTATCTTTATTTGTGACTTTCAAAGGAGACTTTCTTACCCCAGTAAAGGATAAATCATATCAACCTAGTGATGGACCAGGTCCAGGCAGAGGGAACCCCTGTTATCCAGCTTTCCCAAGCATCCCCTGGTTCTTAAGTGGTGTAGACAGAATATGTGGTACAGTCTCACTGGAGGAGAGTCTAGAGGGATTGCTTATGTGAGGAAACAGGGCTGTCTGGCATGGACAGCTGAGGAGATAACCAAGACGGGGCCAAGTGGAAGTCAGAGCCATGTCTCACAGAAGTCAACAGAAAGAGCACAAACCCAAATGAGGTCAAATCCACCAGAGAGTGCTACTGGGCCCTGAATGAAGTGGATCAAGATCAAAAGTGATCCGACCACAGAGTTTCCCTGGGAACACCTTCAGAGCAAGCAGCACATGGATAAGAGGCAGGAAGCTTGGGTAGAAGGGCCCTCACTATTTTCTCTCCTGGAACGTTTCATAAGTCACCTCGTTCAACCAACGTGCCCAGATAACATCACAAGGAAAGAAACAGGACATGGGAGCTACCTCAGAAAAAAACATGCTTAGTCAAAAGACTGAACACTGTAACTGGGCTGCTTAAATTATTCAAATGGATTATACTTTAAACAGGATTGGACATTTACCAGGTTTTTTTTTTTTTTTCCTGTTAATCATGAGGTGGGAGATGGGTAGTTGGCAGGGGATGGAGGTGTGGGGGTGTGTGGATAGAGATAGGGTTGGAAGCTCAGATCAGCTTAAGGCAAAATAAAGTATTCTTGTTTTCTTTGCACATCTGAGTTCTGATAGGAGTTAAATATGGTCAATCTTCTACCTAAGATGAAAAGAAAAGTGAACTAAATAATTTCAGACTCTGTGCTAAAACTCCTACACCTCAGAGCTCTTTCTCATGGGAAAGCCTGTCCATGACAGGTTTTTGTGGACTGAAGTGACTCCTTTTCTCCATTCAGCGGGACCATGTTTTTTAAAGGTACAATTTTCCCACCTCCATCCTTGTGCAGTAAAACACACAAGAAGGAAAAGTGTACAAAACAGTGCTAGATTTTTCATGGTTTTTCCCCAAGCAGTGCCCTGGAAAACCAAGCCTGCCAAGAACAATGTCAGAACATCAATTGACTACAGCGATAACAACATACCCAGAAGGCAGATTGTCTGACAATAAAGTTGCCAAAAAAGAAATTGCTGTACCTGTGGAGACCTTGAGTCGTTCCACGAAGGTGGTCCATAACCAGTAATAAAGGCAGCACAGAGCAGCTAAGAGTTCTTCTTTTAACCCAGTGGGAGCTTCCTGAGGATTCTGAGCCATCTGGCTTTGCTGAGTCACTCCAGGAGAGATACAAGTCCTTCATCCTGAGCAATGAAAGTTTTATTTAGAAGACAACAACCACCAGCACTAAGCATTTCCCTCTTCATGCTATTCTTGAAATTTCACTTCGGTTAATGATTGAGACCAAATCCTATCCCCTGATAATGAGCTGCCAGATATAACCGCATGAATAGAAATGTGATTGTTGGTTCTCATTTTGTGTGAAACTCCTGCACTTACCCTAAGTTGCTTTAATCAACTCTTTTGCCCAATTCTTGAGTGCACCAGAATGGCCAGGTACAGTTTAAGCCATAGTGAGAGAGTTTAAACTTGACAATTTCTGAGTTTAACAGTAAAATGGATGTAGAGTTTTTTGCATGGACCAGAACATTTTGGGCCATAGCAGACCTTCTCTCTTGTCTGGAGAACTTACCAGACCAAGTATTCTTGTGAGTCTGAGAAAAGGCTGAGAGCACAGAGAATAAGCATGGAAATGGGATGTAGAGTCCCTGGGATTGATGGTAAAAGTTTATAAAAGATTAAGTCCAACTCTTCAAAGTGAGGCTGACTTCTAGGTTTGTTTTTTTTTTCTTTCCCTTTATCTTCAAAGTGTACACTAGGAAAGCAGAAGGAACTCAGAGAAAAAGACACAGACTTGGTGAATTTGTCCCCTGGTGAAGTATCAAGGTCTGTGTGGGTCAGGGTGTGTCATTCACTTGCAGAATAACCCAGGTCTTGATCTGTTCTCTAGGCGTTTATGCAGGGTTGGTGTTCTCCACCAACGAGCCTGTGAGCTCATTTGGGGCAGGGATGTTATGTCAGCCAGGGTCTTAACAAGATGGCACACTCAAACTAGGATAGTTCAAGGACACTTTAAAAGAAGAAGAAAGATGTGGGCAAGGTGTAAGGAGATCACAGGGAATGGTACAGCACTCAGGATAATCAGAGAGAGACTGTTACCACCCTAAGCTCAAAGAAAGTTGGAAGAGAAGCATCCTGGTGTCTCTGCTCTGTGACATTTCCGAGTGGTCAGGTGAAAGGAGGCAGGCCAGAGAGAGGGAGAGAGTTCTCTTAACTTCCTGTCCCTCCTGCCATGGTACCCCAGGGACTGAGCCCCAAGGGGAAGCCAGAGGGATCTAAATCCCCAGAGGCTCTTGGAGCAGAGAGCAGGGTAGAGAAGGGCAGAGAGTGGATCTGAGAGAGGCAAACGGAAGATGCCCAGCACAGACACGTTACCTTTCCTCTTTTAAATCCACAGCACTGGGCCTCAGCAACAAGCTGTTTGATTGAGAGGTTGCTCTTGGCATCTCAATGACTCTTTTTCCTTATCTGTAGAGTAGCAATGCACCTGCCTGCTTCCAGGGCCCACGGGAAAGGAATGGTTTATATCTATTTGAGGCGCCCTCAAAGAAACTGACTATAGGAATGATTTGAAAGCATAATTTAAACCAAAGCAATAACAGACCCCTAAAAGCCCTGATCAAGAGTCCTAAATAAATTCACCTTCTGTAATGGCCAGGACATGTCTATGTCCTCAACTTTATGAATCAACTCCAGCATCCTGGAGTTTACATCCCTCCTTGATCAATCCTTGGTAAGGAATTTACTTCTCTAATAACATGCTTCTCAACATCACGCGGGTCCCAGAATGACCATCAAACAGAGGCAATGTGAACAGCTGGGACTATCTGATGGTAGTAAACACAGATGTGTCTGACAGGACATTAACTGCTTAGCACGTTGATGTAACTGACTTCCCAATGTTCGGCGAGGCTTTGTAGTCCCTGAGATGCTACCGCCTGGGTATAACGATTGCTGTATTCCCCATCCACTCTTTGGCAAAGGTGTTTCTAGAGCATCTGATGCAGCGCTTCGGCTCAGTGTTAATTATGAGATCAGCTCAAGGCCTGTGATTTAGAGCTTGGGCCCCGAACCCTTTCAGTAAGTCAGTTCCCGTAAGTCTGTGTTATTGGCTCCTGAATGCACTTGCTTAAGCTAATTAAAAAATAAGCTGAAGCAATTCATTTCTTATGCAAAACTAAATCTGATACACACACTGAATATTGCACCTTGTCATGTTCATTTCTAGCTCAGTTCTACCTTTTACTGTTCACTTTGCAGCTTGAGATTTCCCTTTTAAAACAAATGTTTGTATTCTCAAAGAGACAGATTGGCCTTTTTGAAAATATTTGGTTATGAAACAACTTTGATAAAGCATTCAAATATAAAAGAAAGGTTTTTAATGTTCTTTTGTGGCATGATCAGTCAACCAACACCATCATGCCACTGACAAACTGATAGTCTCTTGATGACATGGGAATGATCCTTCAAATACTCTGTCCTTTGCACAGGAAAATGGCACTGGTGGGCCTGGGAGGCATGAGGTATCAGCAATGTTAACCTGATGAGTGGGGAGCTGTAATCTTTACCCTGTCCTACCTAGTCTGCCTAACAGCAGTGTCATGTATATACCTTCCATAGAGGTTGATGAAATTAAGAGCAGGCTTTTGCAAGAAACAAGATCTCCTTTCATTTTTAAATTGAAACAAACACATAAAACAAAAGCCACCCAGCCTCAGACCAGTGTTCTGTGTGTCTGTTCATGACTAGGCTTCCAGATGTAAGGGAGAAAAATCTCAGGGCAGAGTCATTTCTAACATCTTTACTCTGAGCCAACTGTCTTGGACATGCATTCTTCGGGCCCAGGCCACACTGACCTGGGAAATACATCACTGCTCCTGAAAATCTTCTGAGTCGCCTCAGACTACCGTTGAGGGGCCAAGAGCGTCACCGTCCCATAAAGCACTTGGCAAACACTTGGAAAACCTAGAGTACTCTTTTCTGTTAGAGAACTGCTGAAGTCAGGACTGCAAGCAAGCGTTCTCACTTGGCCGTTCTGATTATTCAAAAAGTTATACGAAGTAATGATCTCAGACACTGTCAGGTGAATCCCAAGTTCAGGGGAAAAGATGGTGGGATTGGCTGGGAGGTGTTGGAGGAGTGAGGTTGGGTGAATGCATCATCCCTGCCTCTGGCCCCAATCCTCTGTTTTCCAGGAACTGAGATCAAGCAATGTTTCTTAATGGAATTCTGTGTTTCACAGATTATATGTGTGATGATTTTATCACCATGATTTCACAGATCTAATGTATATGTACATTTATACGCATTTACAGAAAAATATAACTAAGCACATAAAATTCCAAAGGAATTCACGGAATTTGGCTAAGTAAAAAAAGTGATCTAATTTCATGTTTATTTAAAGAAAAATACCTAAGTTCATAGCAGAGGTGGTAAATACGGCAAAATACTATGGCTAGAAAAGAAATTATCCAATAAACTGGAAAAAATTATGCTAGATAATAGGAATGTAGACATAAATACAGGCTGGAGGAACTTGAACTCTCTTCTTTTTCTCCTTTGATTTCAACCAATTTTCACTCTCATATCAGTGTCAGCTATGGTTTTCAGAGGAACTGTCTTAATCAACTACCAGCATTCTCTGGCTCCAATAACATGGCAGCTTTTCAAAACCCTAAATGTTGTGGGTGCCCTGGGAGAGAAAAAAGGTAAATTCTGCACCAATAATTGGCTGGCTCGGTCATCAGTCCCCAGAGGTGGGAATCACAGCAGTTAAAATCCTAGGGCACTCTCAGTGGGCCACAGGGCAAAATTATTAATGTACACTTGGAATCCTCACTATTAACTAGTTTGGAATACTTGAGTCAACCCATTACGTACATTCCTCCCATTGGGGAAAGTAAATTGAGATCAGAAGCCTGCTTGGTGATTCATGAATCAAAACAAAAGGAGCTGAATGGTTTTAAGCATTTGCTTCCAAGAGATCTCTTAGAAGTCAATCAGGTGTGTTTGACTTGAAATTCTCTCTCTCTCTTTATACATGTAATTTTTTCTTTTATGCCAAGGAGGTTTATCATACAGTTATGTACTCAGGTCAGTCTAAACAATAATTCCCTCCTTCTTTTGAAAGAATTATAGTTACCTGTAGATTTTTTTCTTCTTTTAATAGCAGCATTTAATAATGGTAGTGTAGGATAATGGTAATTTTACTTCAATTTCAGGAGATCCTCAAGACTCTGGCTCTGTGGGATGTTGTTACAGGAGGGAAAGTGCGTGGTCTGTACGTAGAGGTTGATGAAGAGATAGGCTGAATGCTCTTAATGAGACCATGGTGGCAGGGGTGGGGGTTGGTGATAGAGGAATAGCTGATTGTTCTCTGATCTCTTAGAGACCACCAATTGGGTGGGAGATAAGGGTGTACCGACTGCTCTCCTAGGCAGCAGGAGGCCAAGGGAATGGATCAAGAGAGTGCCAGGAAGTTCCAATGAAGGAAGTTCGAGCTCGGACGTCAGTTCCTGGGGCTGGAAAAATATACTCCAAGTTGTCAAGCACAAAAATAAGTACTTGCCCATCCGCACCCTGACATATCATGTGTTCTTAAACATAAAAATGAGAATGAGAAGTAGAACAAGTAAAGGATGCCTAAAAAATTTACAGTGTTATTTTTTCATGATGGCGACATCAATTCTTTTTTAAATATTTCAAACAGAAACTAGTTTCAAAAAAAGGCATATACTTAGTTTGACTTCTAGGTATTCGGTAATGCTAGTCTGTACCTGGAGCTCAACCAGTTCAACTCTATGAAGATAAGGTCCCTCAGCTAGTTACATGCCCAGCGGGCACAGTGTTCTGAGCATTATAGGAACTAATAAATATTTGTAGGCGGGCAGACTGACAGATTAAATGAGTCCAGATCTCTTAAAGGGAATTTTCACCTACTTATACTTATCGAGTTGGAGGTGGAGTGCAAATAGGGGATAGGATGTCTGTTTCACTACCAGGGCTAAAAGGTCCGTAATGCATCCTATTTTCTACAGCCCTTATTTCTTAGATTTCATGTTTCTGGAATATTTATATTATTTTCTGGTATCACTCCCCAATTGCCACCTAGTTGTCCTTTATGAAATTAATTTTAATCAGACTATGTCTGGTGTTTACTTTTCCTTTTAGCTATTTGTCTTCCCTGTTGCCTGGCTGACTGTGAGGAGAGCAGGTATGGCCATCTGATTTATAGCCATGTCACCACAGCTTGGCACAGAGGAAATGATCAATACATATTTGTTGAATAAATGGATGATGACTGGCTGCTTATTTCCTCCCTCTTTTTCCCAGTTGGAGTCCTCTAAGTGAAGTGACCATAAAGTCTGTCATTGAAACCACGAATCTTTTTTAGAATGAAAGGAGATGCTCTTGCTGATTATACGAGGACAATGACAAAAAGTGCTATTGTCTCACCAAACTGGGACACAGGGTCACACTACCTTCCATCTTTTTCCACTGGGACCTTCTTAATAATTGGGAGAAATGGGCAAACCATTTAGATAGTGGGTATCAGAATCCAGCACATTTCATTATTGCTTTCATACCCACAGGCCAATAAGTTGCCTGTAATGCTTGCCCCTGTCCTAAGACCACAGTAAGTTCCCTATCTGGCTATTTATGCTTTGTTTGGTTTGGTTTGGTTTGGTTTGTTTTAAGGATCTGTTGTTATTAGGCCTGGATTTCTGGGTGATTCAGAATATTTTGCTGCTGAAAAGTCTTGCTCCCTGTTTTTCATTCCCTAACCTTCCCGCTTAGTTATTGTAGACTTCCTGTTCCAGGCTCTTGTCTGACTACAATGTTTGGCTTCTGCCATTCTGCTCAACTTCCTTTGGACCTCCTGCTGGCAACTTCTAGCCTCCTCTTGACAAGCACCAGACTTCAACAATGCAGATAAGCCAGCTGGAATTTTGGCTGAAACTCTAACTCTTCAGAAGTGACATGGAAGCTTATCTGCTGCTCCCCCCTGCCTTGGACCAGCACTTGGTCTAGAACAGGACTAGAAGAGAACACACTTGCCTTCAAAAGGAACACAGAGCACGACTTATCAGGTAAGACAGCTTTCTATTTAACTGCTACCTGTCATGTAGCAGAACTTGGAAAAAATTCCACCAGGCTGTATGACATGGATTATTGGGGAAATTTTTAAAGCAAGGATCCTGAAGAAGAGAAAGCTTTGCAGACTCCTTCCTCCCCGTGCTGTATTGAGCACTCTAGGCAACTCTGGGCAATCTGCTGAATGCACGGTGGACCTTTGTTCCAGTCGCTCTCCATTCTCACAAGGTAGGCAGGATAGTATAGCTAGTGTGGGTACAAAAAGAGTGTGAGGGTGCCAGGCAGTCTGAATTTTATATCGCAGCCTTTGACAGGAGCTGTCTGGGAAAGACAGCTTCAAGACCCAGGGATCTCCAGGCCCATGGAAGTTGAGTCCTACTAAGGTGTGGAATTCCCTGGTTCATGGGGGGTGGAGTCCTAAGCACTGCTTAAAAGGCAAGCCATAGATGCCATGTTATTCACATCCCACCTCCCTGCTCCACAGGGAATCAGCCTGACTCCAGCTTAGCAGCTTCGAATAAAAATACAAGTAACCCTAGATAATTTCAATCTAAAAAACACAGCCAAGAGATAGGCCTTCCTATTGTTTTATTACAAAAGAAACTTCATCACTTTCTTGATTCCCTTTTATTTTTTTATTTTATTTTATTTTATTTTTTTAAAGATTTTATTTATTTATTTGCGAGAGAGAGAATGAGAGACAGAGAGCATGAGAGGGAGGAGGCTCAGAGGGAGAAGCAGACTCCCCGCTGAGCAGGAAGCCCCATGCAGGACTCGATCCTGGGACTCCAGGATCATGACCTGAGCCGAAGGCAGTCGCTTAACCAACTGAGTCACCCAGGCGCCCTCTTGATTCCCTTTTAATAGAGGTAGCAATAAAAGTAAAATGGAAATGAAAAATGATGGATGGCCTGTAGGTCCCTTCCTCAACAACAGAAAACAAGACACATAAAGAGAAATATTAATCAATGCTCTGAGCTTAGTTCAGGTGCTAAGCTGTGGAGTGTAATACATCCCACAGCTTAATTATTATATTTTAGGGGTAGAGTGGCCCAATGTACCCCAGGCAACTGCATCAATAAAATCTTCTGCTAGAGTGGGTTCAGCCTAGGTTTGTGCCACCTTTCTGCCAGGCCAGGTGAACAGCTTTGGATTTATACGAGATCCATGCTAATGTTTTAGGCACTGTGCCCTGGATCTTCTTCGTTTTAAACATACTGTTGAAGATACCTTGTATTCAGTTCCCAAGTTGGGGCCTAGTTTTGTTCTGGAAATGTGCCTTCTCACACCAAAAAAGATGTCAATTGAACTGAGCCATGTGATGCTACATAAAATCAGGCTTGCTACAAAAATAAATTGGCTGAAACAAATGCTTTCATCAGAAATGTCACTACTGAACAAGAAATAAAAGAGAGATTTTTTTTTTCTCCCTCCTGGGCAAGAGTAGTGGATGACAAAGAATATTTTTCCTGGTATTAAATTTTAAATATAATTTTTTTTCTACAGAGAATTAGCATTTGTTTAAGGCACATAAAGAAAGTAGGATAAAAATTTCTCTCATCTAGTAATGAGTCTTTAGAAAAATAATTTATTTTAATGTAGCCGTACTTTGTAGGAAAAAAATGAAAAAAAAAAAAACTGCAGGGGAAATCATGTTAGAGCATTTCTTTTCCCCTGTAGTTTGTCATATTATCAACCTATTCACTAATTACATTATATTCTCCTATTTTGTAAGATTAGATTCTTCAGGCTGGCTTCTAAGGATGATAAGGCCATCAAGAACGTGAGAAAAATAAAAGAAATTCAAGGAAATCTGTCTTCATCCTCTTCTAAAAACATTCTTTCCACATGGCATTAAATATTTACACCCCCCAAAGTGGGAAACTTCTCTGAATTCTGGCTGTCACGGCCGGGTTCAAAACACTGACTCAGCCAGGGGAACAAGTCCGGAGCGAAATGCTATCCTTAGGTTCGATATTGGTCTTTCCATTTCCTTTCCATAAATGTTCAATACAATTTATGCTGAGATACAAGAGTTTAATTTTCATCTCTCTGGCTTTTCATTGATATGGGTTTCCACACCATGTGGTTTCATCAAATATGATTAAAAGAAGATAATATCTAATGAACTATAAACGGCAAACTTTTAAAAAGAAACACAGTGGTAATCTTGTGTCTCAGGGCTGTGTCTCTGCAATGTGCAAACATACAGATGTAAAGAACAAAATGTTCCACTATCCAGATGTTAACTCCAAAATAACTTTAAATATTGAGATGCTTTATCTATACTGTGCTAACTGGCCCAGTGTTCCTTAGTATATGACTGTTCATACTGTGTAGACAAAACAGATGGATAATCAAAGAGCACCATTCATTTTTTTATCCAGATGTTCTGCCATCATGTTGGCAAAGCCTTTCCCCAGTTTAAACAGTTGATACTCAATAGAAACTTCAAATCAGTACCATTGCATTGATGGTTTTCCCTGAAAAACTCACGATTTTTAAAATTTCTGATTATTTACTCATTATTATTCTGAATAAATAACTAATCTGACATGGGAAGCTGTTAGTTGTTCATACGTTGTTAAGGGAGAGGGGAAGGTATTAGACACACCATACGCATACACACATATATCTACATGTATCGGTATAGATCACTGCACAGTTCTTTATTTTATGTATGAACCCTGTTCTGTTAATTGGCTTCTGCATTAATAATTGGAGATGACATGAGCATATAAATAAACAAGTAGGTAAATACATACAAACATAACCTAAAATTTCACTCTTACATAAATTCATTTCAACTATTCTGTTGCTAAGGTATACAAAAAAAGAAAATCACAAACCTCAGGCTATTTAAAATGTTATTTGTGAGGAGACAGAATCTTTATACAATTTTAAAATTCTGAAGATTTATAGCTTGTGAGTTTCTTTTACCTTCCACAGTAATGGCACGCATCACTTACACTAAGAATTTTAAAGTAAGTATAAATTTGTTTCTGCATTTCTTCAGAAGCTCCAACTTAAATATTATCATGAATGCAATAAATATCTGCTTTAAGAACCCTTCAGAAAACGGAAGAGATTTAATGTGAAATAAGTAAATGCATTGTTCACTGAGATTAGGTCAGTGCCTTTGAAATATACTGTGTTAGAATGTTAATTGAGTTTGACATAAGCATGGATATAAAATGCATCATGCCACTCAACTTACCAGCAGTGAAACTGATTACCAATTCTAATCATCGTCTGCCTGGTGACAACATACCGAGATGGAGATGTTGAATATTTTAGTTTGTGATATTATCATGGTTGTGTAAAGTACTGACTACGTGTTTTGAAACCAACAGAAGTAATTGGTATTCACGTAAGAACCAGCAGGCTGAGCACATCATTTATTTAGAGAGTCTTTTGATGTAACTCTATGGGGGAGAAAGTTAATAAAACATGGTTCAAAGATAAATTTATACTCAACGCTATAATACGACATCAAGCACAAATTATTGTACTGAAACAACTGTTTTCTGGCGAAACGTGTTCTTTACCCCTTCTTAAGCTACTCACCAAAGCAAGAAAAACCGGGCTGGGAGGAAAGCAAAGGTACACAGGTATTATTAATCCTTTTAAACTTTTTTGAAGCAACTTGTGACAATTAAAATCTGTCTGCCAACAAAGAAAAATCAGGAAATGTGACAGAATTCCTAAACCTTACATCTGCTCCCATAAATTAGGTTACGGTCTCACACGGCAGGCTCACCAACAAGTCAGTACTGAGAAAGACTAGAAAACACATTCAGGAAGCGATGTGGTGGCCTTGTTTAGAAGGTCGGATGCAGAGGGCAGCTCTGCACACACATCCTTCCGCAGTGAGGACACGGACTTGCTTCGTCTCTACTCCAACAATATTAATTAAATGCCTCATTATGGCCAGAGAACTGCTGACTTCAAACTTGATGGGCTTCAGGCAGAATCCAAGACTACAACAATGTGTTAGCAAAACTTGAAAGGGTTGACAATAAAAGATGTGTGAAGAACAGTGGTGTAGGCTAGACATGGACAAGCAGGAAGGGAAGAGGGTCTGTGCAGTGACTGACTCGTCCCGTCAGCATGTGGAGAAGCATTCCTCCTCAGTGGAGGCCATGTGCAAGAGTGCTTGGGGGGATTACCCGGAAAATCAGAAGAGTTGGTCTTTAGCTTTTGACTTTTAATGACAACTGTGGAATCCCAGGCAGGGATTTTAATCCTTCTGAGCTTCATTCTTTTCCCTTGGACTAGATGGTTTCCCCCTCTCCTTTTAATTCTTGGTTCTACAATGCCTTCTTCTCAAGCATGTTTTTGAAGTGGGAAATTCTAGGTCCACGAAGTGGAAGTGGCCTGATCTAGGGCTTCCCTGGATGATCTCATTTGATCTTCCAGACAACCTCGTGAGACACGGTATATCCATTTTCCAGATGAGGAAGTCCAGACACAGTTGTCGTATGCAACGATATTGAACAGAGTCACGATTCAAACCCAGGCAGTTTGGCTCCCAGTCTGGGTGCCTAACATCCAAAATACCACAGTGGATGAACGTCGGTGCTTGGCCCAGTCTTTTCTGCCGAATGTGACCCCTGCATTTTGTGATCAAGTCACTAGCCGTGTGTGTGTGTGTGTGTGTGTGTGTGTGTGTGGTGTGGTCGGGGGGGCTGGCTAGCACAGCCATGGGGAATAGCTCACTTTCTTTTTTGTTTGTTTGTTTTTAAAGATTTTATTTATTTATTTGACATAGAGACACAGAGAGAGAGGGAACACAAGCAGGGGGAGTGGGAGAGGGAGAAGCAGGCTTCCCGCCGAGCAGGGAGCCCGGCGCGGGGCTCGATCCCAGGACCCTGGGATCATGACCTGAGCCGAAGGCAGACGCTTAACCAACTGAGCCACCCAGGCACCCCTAGCTCACTTTCAACTATACACTATTTCTACCTCGGAACTCTTATGAATCCGATTGACACCACGAGAAATTCGGTCTTCAGTTCAGCCAAGGGGGGAAGCATCTGCGGAACTGTCCCACATGTCTCCTCTTGGGATCATTTCATCCCCGTAATTGGGCTTCAGTGTTCAAAGTCTCTACGTCAATAGTATTTAATTTAATCAACCCCACATTCATCAAGCAGTGTATTATAAACGGAAGCTTATGTTGGAATTCCTATTAACTTGCATTTTTAAAATGAGTACTTGAGGATTCAGAATGGCCACTTTGGGCGAAAAATATGACTATAAAAATAAAAGCTAATAATTAGAAACATGCTTGACATTTCCCCTTCCTACCTACACTTATGTGCTCCTGCTGACACTGCATTTCTGCCTAACGAACTCACACGCCTTCATCAGCCACAGCAGGCTTCTGCCAGGCTCCATCATCCTTTCAGGCCTGTTCCTAATTTCTGTCACTACTGGAGGTCGCTATGGGGGTCAGTGTAGAGAACACATCTCATAGGTTTATGGCCAAAGCTAAACAAGTAACATTTCAACTCTTATCAAATACCAGATACTAAAGACGTATAAATCAGTCCAGGCTGCTACAGCAAAATGTCATGGACAGGGTGGCCTGCGACAGACATTTACTTCTCACAGTTGTGGAGGCCGGAAGTCCAAGATGGAGTGTTGGCAGATTCACTTCCTGGAGAGAGTTCTTCCTGGCTTGCCGACAGCCACCGTCTCGCCGGGTCCTCACATGACAGGGAAAGAGAGAGCTCTGGTCTCTTTTCGCTTTGTCTTCTTATAAAGGACACAAATCCCACATGTCATGGGGACCCCACCCTTATGACTTCACGTAAACTTCATCACCCCCCAAAGGCCTCATTTCCAAATTTCATCACATTGGTGGTTAGGGCTTTGACATAAGAATTTTGGGGAGACACAGGCATCTGGTCAATAACAAAGGACAGTGAAAAAAATTTTCGTCTTTTCATCCTTTAAATGGAAATGACATGAGTCTGCGTAGACAAGGAAGCACACTTTTTTGTCTTTCCCATTGACTGTTGTTGCCTCTTTTTGATCTGTGGTTATTGATCTCCCTAAAAATGCACTTTGCCTAGTTCTCAGAGGTGGGGATCCCGATTAAGATTGTCTTAGTCTGACTCAAAGTTTTCACCTAAAAGAACAAGTTTCAGGAAATTTCACAAACAGCATGTTTCCGCATTTCTTGATTTGTGGTTAGTTTATCACAGGGGAGACATAAAACTTAACATTTTAAAAAGGATAATTCCTCTTTTAACCAAAAATAATGAAACATGTATAAAACTTAGACTCTCTTATGGTAGAAACATAGGTTCTCAGTAAATATGTATTTATTGAACAAATAAATTAAGGATGATGATATTTCAGTTAGCTAAAAGGTTTCAAAAGTTTCCTTCCAGGTTTGCGAAAATTAAGTGAATAATATATAACACATAGTCAAAAGTTAGAGAAATCCTCATTTTCTTCCCTATGTGTTTCTACTTTTCTTTATCCTTTTTTCCTCCTTTTTTGTCTTTCTTTGTGGTCACAGTTTACTGACTTTTGTAACTCTTTTAAAAAGATGTAATTTTATGGAGTTTACACTTCTAACTTTTTGCCCAAATCAGACTATATAGATAAGATCTAACAAGTCAGTGAGCCAGGAAACTGAGAATAGAAAGGAAATGTAAGTCTTTCACTGATATCTCTCCTTCATGTTTATGGTTTTCCTGTCTGCCACTCTAGGTCTTCTATAATATCAAGTCAATTGGTTAATTTTTCAGAACCAGGTAGTCTGATCGAGGACAGGACAAAACAAATAGAAAAAAATAAGTTTCAGAAGAAGCCACTTCTAGAGACAGAGCGTTCCCTGGTTGCTTTAAACTGGAGGAGGTCACAAAATGCATTCAGGATATTTCTCACAGTAACTTCTATAAATATCACATGTTCACCATGTACCAGATACTGTACTAAGCACTCACACACATTATTTCATTTAAAACACAAAGGAACGTCTTGAATCTGTTTTTCATATAAGGACCCAGACCATTTATTAAAACAGTTTAGTGGATGATGACTGGTATTTTTTTAAAAAAATAGAATAAATTCAATTAGAAAAAAGCACCGTGACTCCCATATTATAATGACAAGTACTGCTTCTTAAATTGTTTTGTTTCAGTACACGCATGAATATTTGTGTGTGTGTATATTGAGTCTTAATGTAAACGGTATTTTTTGACTGATAGTTAAAAACTTCAAAAGCCCTGCCCCATAAAGTAGTATTATGATCTTAATATTTAGAGGGAAAGTGAAAAGATCCAGCTTTATAACTATAACTTCCAAAGTTCTTGAATCAATTAGCTTCCAGAGAGTTTTTAATGGCACCTAAGATAACGTTAGTGTTGTCCTTGCTTCATTACTGTCTCTCTCATGGTTTGCATTTACTTAGCATCAAGGCAGCCCTAACATAGGGTGATTAAATCTCCTCAGATCAGGCCATCTGTGCCACTGAGTAAGTGAGATACTTCAAATAAGTGAATGATGAATTCTGTTCCAGACTGTCCCATAAAATTATAATAAAAATAATAATGAAGTGCTCTCTAATAAAAAGAAAGTCGTTACAAATACTGTGCTATTGATTTCAAAGGGCAGTAATTTCAGAGGATCTCTTTCATCTGTGTTATAAATCTCAGCAACCAGTGGAGAAAATGTCAGGATTTTAAAAGCAAACAAATAGAAGAAAAAAATCGCCTCGCTGTTCATCTTTCATGCTGTTTTGAGTAAAACTAAGGTAGCACAAATATTTAAACAGATGGCTCGAGATATGCTTTTTTCTTTACTAATCATAGTTATTAAAGCACTCACTTTATTTTTATTGTGTTTTAAACGGGCAGAGAAAATCTGAGTCTGATAATGACCTTTGTACATCATGCTGCAAATTGATTTTGATGACCTTTCACTCTCCAATAATTAGGCTGGCTTCATGCACATTCATCTCCCCCTCTCCTCTCTAAGTGCGTGCTGCAGTGTTTTTTTCCTAGCGTCCCTCAAAACCTTATCCTCCGCCCCCTCTCCTAGCTTTGTCTCCATCATTGCTGGATTGGGTTTCTATCTCTTCCCTGAAAGCCAGAGATTCTTGAATAAAGAATGAATAGAGGTATTTAGAGGCTGACAAAAAAGAAGAATAGTTACTTTACTGATGTTTTGAATGATCAAATATCTGAATTGTCATGTAATTATGACCATTACAATGATGTCATTGCCAAAGTCATTTGGCAATTGTGCACATTGTGTTGAAGACTTATTACCGCATTGAATTATATCTTGGTAGTTTAATGAATTTTATAAGGGTGTTGCTTTGTGGCTAATGTGAACAGATGGTAGAAGTGGAAAAGAAATAAAGTATGCCTCATTTTCCTTTACATTTTCTCTGTTATTATGCTCTGAAATTAAGAACATCAGACTAACACACATTTATACAGACATATTTTTAAATCATAATCTTTAAAAATACATTTGTCAGACATCCCCAAATCCCATATTTTCTGCTTTCTGTAGGCTTATTTTTGTCACTTTTAAACTTACGGTAAAGTATACACAACATATAATTTCCTATTTGAACCGTTTTAATGTACACTTTGGTTGCGTTAAGTACATTCACAATATTGTGCAACCATCACCACCGTCCCTTGCCAGAACTTTTTCATCATCTCAAACCTTTAGACATATTTTGAAGCAAGTACATTTTTAGTCCATTAGGAAACTTCTCTCTCTTCCTTATGTAAGGTTCATTAAATCATATTCTTCACATAATCGTTTATACATGAACCCCTAAGTCTGAGGTTAATTATGAATGTATTTTCCTCAAGAATTTCAGAGAATAGCTTATTGAAGAATAGTAGTACAAGAAGCTTTGCAGGTGATGATAGCTAGCATTTATGGAACACTTATTTTGAGGGAAGCACTAAACTAATTACTATACATGTTAAGGAGAAAAATTAGATCCCCAAAACACTGCTTACAACATCCCTTCAGGCAAAGGGGATGTTGTTATTATTAAGTTGACCTTTCCTACAAAAATATAACAGTTGAGTTTTTCAAGCATATGAGCACCAACCCACAATAAGTAAGACCATAAGCAAACTGGGCCCCACCTTGAGAGTTTCCAGGTCCCACTATTGCTCCGTTCCTTTCCTGGTCAGGGTTGAACCAGGGAAACAGAAATCAGACTATGATTTTTAAATGGAAGAAGGTTAATACAAGAAATCTGGCACAGGAGTGATGGTAATGCCTAAAAGCCAACAGGAGATTGCTAGGCAGCCCATGTATTAGTAACCACAGGAGCTATTACTAGGCTGCTGGACCAAAGTGGCAAATGCAATGTTAGGAGGGCCCAGGGGCAGGGGTCACCTCCTGAAACCTGGAGCCATGAAAGAGACACCGCCATTTTTGTTGTTGTTGTCGTTGTTGGACACATGCTCCCATGGAGAGAGAGGAGGAGAAATCTTCTGATCTCTCTCTTCCTCATATGTTTTAATCGCCCTACAACTCTTCCATTGGCCAACCCAACCAGAAGTCATCTGACAAGTAGCCTGGGACACAGCTTGAATGGAAGAGCAACGAGCCCCCAAGGTATGACAAAGAACAAAGCAGGGGAAGGGGGAGGAAGGGAATTAAGGGCAACTGGGTCAAAGACTTGCCCTAACTTGCCAAATCAGGAAATGGTGAATTCTCTTCGAACAAAGATGAACAGAGGAAAATGTAGAAAGATTGATGGAAGGCATGTTGAACTATCAAAGAAAAGCGTTGACAAAACTTCCCAAAGAGGATGCCACCTCTCACCTTGTAATCCTTGATTCTTTTCTTTTTTCTCATTCCTTACACCCAATTGGCAAGCAAGTCTTTTCTGTATCCTCCAATACATGTCTTCCATCCAACTACTTACACCACCTCCATTGGTACCATCATCTTTCACTGGAAGTTTCACAATGATTTCCTAACTGGGTTTAGCCTTCTCATTTTTTCCTTATGTAAAAAAAAAAATTGAGGTACATTTTACATACAATGAAATGCACAGATCTTGAATTCTGAAGAATGTATCCCCTACATAATCAATACTCCAATCAAGATATACAACTTTTCCACCACCTTTTCATCACTCTTCACCAGAAAATCCCCTCATGTCCATTCATTCACCAAACTCCACCTCTCATAAGCAACCACCGTTTCACTTTTTACCACCATGCATTTGTTTTCCCTGTTAGTAAACTTCTTATCAATTGAATCATACAGCATGTATTGTCTCATACCTTTGTCACTCATCCTAATGTTTTTGAGATTCATCCATGTTGTTCTGTGTCTTTTATTAATTTCTGATTAGTATTCCATTTTGTGGATATACTACAATATGTTTACTCATTCTCCTGTTGATGGACATCTGGACTATTTCCAGTTTTTTTTGTTATTATGAGTAAAACTGTTATAAACTTTCAAGCACAAGTCTTTTTGGGGACATATGTTGTCATTCTCCTGGGTAAATTCCTAGAAGTGGAATTGATTGGTTGTATGATAAATGTATGGTAAGTATAAGTAAAATGCTAAGCTGTATTCTGAATTCGTAGCACCATTTTACACCCCCTCCACCAAGAATTCAAGTTGTTCCACAAACTTGAAAACATTGATACTGCTATTATTTTTAATTTAGCCATTCTAGAGGATGTGCAGTAGGATCTCATTGTAGTTTTAATTTGTGTTTGTCTGACGATGAACGATTTTGACATTTTCATGTGCTTTTTGGCCATTCATATGTTTTCTTCTGTGAAGGGCCTGTTCAAGTTTTCATCCATTTCTTATCTATTTATTGTTATTAAAGTGAGTTTTAATAGTTCTTGATACATTCTAAACTCAAGTCTATTTCTTCTAGCCTGAGGCTTGTATTTTTATTTTCTTAAGTCCATGCTTTTAGGTTACAGTTTTGATGAAGTCAAATTTTCTATTTTTTTTTCTTTTATGGCTAGTGTTTATTACCTTCTATCTAGTCATTGCTTACCCCAAAGCCCTAAGGATATTCTGTTATGTTTTCCTCTAGAAATCTTAAGGTTTTAGCTTTTACATTTAGGTCTATAATGCATCTTGATTTTTTTTGTATCATATGAAATGGGGGACAGAGTCAAGACTCATTTTTCCTTCATACATTTATCCAGTAGTTCCAAAACTATTTGTGAAAAGATTTTTTTTCCACATTAAATTGCCTTGGTGTATTGTTAAATAACAAATAGATCTGTTCTCAAATACATATATTTTTGGATTCTCTATTTCACTGAACTATTTATTTATCCTTATTTTTCTACCATTTCCTTGATGTGTACTACAGCTTTGTAGTAAGTGTTGCAAACAGAGTCTATTTCCTCCAATTATCTTTCAAGCATATTTTAGGTTTTTTTTCTTTTTGCACTTCCATATAAATTCTAGAATCAGCTTTTCAATTTCTACATAGAAAAGTCTGATTAGGTTTTGATTGGACTTGTATCACACATTAATTTGGGGGAGAATTGACACTTTTACATCATCAAGTCTTCCAATCCATTCCCATAGCATATCTTTCTATTTGTTTAGAAATTCTTCCATTTCCCCAAGCAATGTTGTGTGGTTTTTGGTGAAGAGTCTTGCACACATTTTGTTTATTTCTATACTTAAAAAAAATTGGGGGGGGGGCTACAAGAAATAATATCTGTGATAGTTCACTTCCAAGAAAGTTCCTGTAGATTTTCAGTTCTCGGTATGTTTACCAGCGTGTAGGCATTCCCCACTGTATAGAGCTAACCTGTGTGACCAAGAAGACATTTCAGGGATGACTGAGCAGGACTTCCCAGGCTCAATTAGAAATGAAACTGTGATTTCCACCTTAATCTCTTTTGCTGTGGTGGAAGCTACTGCCACAGGATGAGGACACCCAAGAGGTCCTATGGAGAAGCATGTGGGGTAGGGAACTCAGAATTCTTGCCAGTAGCCAGCATCAACTTGCCAGCCATGTGAATGAGCCTTCTTGGAAGGAGATCTTCCAGTCCACTCCAGCTTTCAGAATCCTGCCACTCTGGCTGACATCTTGACTGAAACGCCTTGAGAGACCTTGCACCAAAATCATCCAGTTCAGTTGTCCCCAAATTCCTGTTGCGTAGAAACTGCGTGAGATAATATATATTTATTAGAGTTTTCAGCCATTACATTAACAGTAATTTGTTATGCAGCAATAGATAGCATAATGTTTTTTAAGTTTTATTTTCTAATTGTTTCTTGCTGGTATATAGAAATAAAATTGATGTTTTTACGCATTGACTATGTATCTTGTGACCTTGCTAAATTCATTTATTAGTGCTAGTAGTTTGTTTGATAGATTTGTTAGAATTTTTTAATGTAAACAATCAAGTTATCTGCAAATAAAGCAGTTTTACTTCTTCCTTCCCGGTCTTTCTGCCTTCCATTTATTTTTTCCCTACTGCAATGGACAGGGCTTGGAGAACAGAATCCATTAAAAGTGGTCATAGCACATATCTTTCCCTTGTTCTGATTCTGAGGGAAATGTTCAATTTTTCATTGAAAACAAGTATGATGTTAGTTGCCATTTTTCATAGATGTCTTTTATCAGATTGAGGAAATAATCATCTATCTATATAGTCTGCTGAGATTCTCATTATAAACGAATGTTCACAAGGTTGTTGTCTTTTAAAGAAATTATAAGAAAAGATACTCTCTTATATTTGGCCACATTTCCAGAGTTACCATTTCCAGAGTTCTTCATTCTTTTCTTTACATCTGGGTATTATTTCTCTTCACCTTGAAGAGTGAACTTCAGCATTTCTTAAAGGTAGATTTACTGGCAAAAGATTCTTTCAGCTTTGGCTTATCCAAAAATGTCTATTTTACATCCCCTGAAAAAAAAGATTTCTTCAGAAGACTTTACCCTGTCAACACTTACTTAATTTACTCAGATTTTGTCCTACTAGAAGGTGAGTTTGTTGAGGTCAGTAGCCTTCTCTTGTTTACTTCTCTGTATTCCATTCACCTGCAACTGTGCCTATCACAAAGTACTGGCCAATTTGTTGGCAGAAAGAAAGAAGGAAAGAAAGAGAGAGAAGAAAAGAAGGAAGAAAGGGAGAAAGGCAGGCCACCCCAAGATGGGCAGCTCTGGCATGAACATTATTTTGAGTAAAAAGCAACCCAAACCCAGAAAGTTCAGGAAACGCTCCTTACCTCCCCCCTAAACCGCCTGTCTATACTGGGAAGAGACCTATTAACAGAGTTTGTCTTTACCCAAGAAACTCTTCTACATAATAGGGCAACCTTTTTTTCCCTAAACATTTCCTTTTACCTTCCTGCTCATGGTCTTTCTCCCTTTTGTATCATATCCCTGTCCTTAGCTCATATAAGTTTCATGTTGGCCAACTATCTCTGGAATATTCATGTCTGGGTGGAGTCCCCATATGTAAGCTATTAAATTTGATTTTCTCCTGTTAATCTGTCACATGTCAATTTGATTCTTAGTCCAGCTAGAAGGACTTTGAATGGCAAGGAAATTCTTCCTCCCCAACAAAAGGAAGGAAGGAAGGATGGAAGAATGGAAGGAAGGAAAAGAGGAAAGGAAGAAAATTAACTAGCACTGCTATCTATAGTCTCTATACAAATGTTTGGGTTTGACATTTCTTAAAATATCCGTTGTATTAATCAGGTGTTTGAGTGGCACAAATTAGTTTGCTTACAATGGCAATAAAACATATTTGGCATGAAGGAGGTAAAGGAAAATTCCAAATATATTTAGGCCTCCAAAAATTTATAATACATTTTAAGGTATGAAATAATAATTTATTATGACCTTGCTATTATACATTTGTGTGTGTATCTCTTTATCTATAGATAGATTATGGGATATATTCCCTATTTCATATTCCATATGGAATACATTCACGGAAACCTTGTAAGTATAAAGGAAGCATATAATATTTATTATAAGTAAATACTACTCATATATACACAATCATCCTTAAAATTACTGGCACTTTTTCAGAATGTGCATATAATGGTTCTGTACCTAATGAAAAGAAAACATGCACAGGGCCTGGGAGGAAAAAAGTGGTGGAAGGAGGCAAAGATAAAGATGACAGGCTTCACATAAGAGGGGAGCGAAGTAATAGGTACCAATAGAGTCCATTGACAAAGATATATTTGATGGGAACTATTTTGAAAACATGCATAATTCTAAATAACCACTTTAAGGTAACAGTGATTTCTAAGCCTGCAAAAGGGAAATAACTTCTAAAGAATGTCATTTATATTGTTCACAATATGATTATAAATCAACTAAGAATCCTCATCTACAAAACATCAGGCTTAGGCTGAACATCAGTAAAATTTATTTCCTCAGAAGAAATGCTGTGGAATTCAAATTCTGAAGTTGTAGCCTCCATTGTTCTATAGGACAATACTTTAGGACAAGACTGGAAACGTTGAGGTTTGGGCTATTTAAGATGTGCCTGGGCAAAAGGCTGTAACATAAACTATACAGATCAATTTTGTGGAGAGAGACGTCAGCCAGGTGAGTGAACAGGGCTTATTCATCCCTAATCTTGATGCAGAACAATGCTTGATAGAGCAGTGTCGTGAGAAAGTTTTAATTTTTAAAAAAATTTTTTTAAAGATTTATTTGCTTATTCATTTATTCATTTATTTAGAGAGCAAGTGCAGGGGAGGGGCAGAGGGAGAGAATCCTGAAGCAGACTCCTGCTGAGCCTGGGGAGCGCTATGCATGGGGCTGGATCCCAGGACCTTGAAATCATGACCTACGTTGAAACCAAGAGTTGGATGCTCAACTGACTGAGCCCCCCAGGCACCCCGTGAAAGGTTTTAAATGAAAATACTTGGTATGGGTAACTTGGGAGAGATAAAAGATGCCAGAGTGTAGGCTTGGAAGACAGACTTGGGTTCAAATGTAGGGTGGGCTTTCTCCCTTGTTTACCATGACAGAACGAGTTTAAGCCTGATGTCCCTTTTATTCTCAAGTGTCCCAAGTTACAGAATACATTACATGGTGACCCAATTTAAATGTCATCTATTACTCACTGTGAGAACCTGGGTGAGTTTCCAAGTCTCAGTTTCTTACTTTTAAAATGGGAATAATGAATAAAATAAAATAAAATGGGAATATGATATCTAACTCTTAGGCATGTTGAGAGGTTTAAATGAGATAGAACTCAGAAAAGAACCTACTTGGGCCTGACTGGTTAGTTCACACCAAACTATTATTTCCTCATTGCCTGCAGCCTCCTCAGTAAGATAATTAAAGCCCTCAGTGATATGACCCCAGCATGCCTTTTTCCTTCATCTTTCTTAAACTCAAATTTCATCTGCCTGAAATTTCTCAACCTTTTCCATCTCTCAACTTGGGCATGTTATTTCTTAGCCTGAAATGCAATCCCCTTTTCTTTCTCATTATCTTTAAATTCTCTTTACTCTTGATGGCTCACATTTTCTAAATATTTGTAGCTAGAAGTAATCCTACTTTCCTACACATAAGCACCTTTTCAAACTTTACTTTATGGGAGCTATTTTTCTTTTAAGTGATTTAAATATTTGATTAGGTGATAAAGTATTTTATATTATTTGAATCTACCCCAATTGTTTTTATTTAGATATACCACAACTTGTTTAACATATCTCCTACTGAATGATATTTAATTTGTTCCCAGTTTTAAATTATTATATTTTTTATAATTATATATAATTATATTTTAAATTAGTATTATATACAGTGTACATAGACCTATAAATATTTTCTTCATTGCTTTAATTTGTATGTATTTCAAGGCCAGGAAAGTTGAGAATGTTTCATATACTACTTTTTTGTTTTTCTTATGAAGCGTCCCTTTTTGTTCACTTACTATTTTGGGAGGGGCTATTTTTGTATTAGATTGTTCTCTATTTTAAAAATCAATTTCTAAGTTTTTTTTTTTCAAAATTGACGAAATTAGTTCCTATCATATGTTTCTAGTTTGTTAAATGTCTTCTGTTCATGATGTTTTAGACCTTGCTGAAAGGTTTTTAAGTGTTGTTTAAATTACCAAATCTATGGTTTCTGAGTTTTGTGTCTGTCTAGAAAGTTCATCCCCATCCCAAGGGAGGAATATATTATTTATTTATTAATAAATTCAGTCACGTTTTCATCCAGTACTTTTATGGCTTCATTGTTTACTTTAAATCATTGATCCATCTGGAGATTATTTTTATGTAAGGAGTGACGTGAAGATGTGGCTTTATTTTTTTTTTCCAAATGACTATATA
Organism: Mirounga leonina; assembly: GCF_011800145.1. NCBI lineage: Eukaryota > Metazoa > Chordata > Mammalia > Carnivora > Phocidae > Mirounga > Mirounga leonina. The sequence continues at coordinate 11,080,484 of NW_023270426.1, forward strand.
GTTACCACAGATTTATTAAAAAATTCATCTTTACTCCCACTGGTTTGAGATGCTCTCTTTATATTAATTCCCATAGGTACTTGGGCCTATTTCTGAACTCATTCTCTTCCACTGATATTTCTGTGTACTCCTGGGTGATTATTAAATTTATATAAATTAGAGCTATAGCATATGTTTTACTATCTGGTAGAGCTCTTTATTTTTCTTCTTTGGACTATTTCTAGCTAGTTTTATGTGTTTATTTTCCAGGCTACTCTAGTCACATGGTTTCATTTTGTAAATTTTACAGCATTTTTTTGTTTGTTATTGTTTTTGTGTTTTTTTTTTAATTGCTATCTTAATGATATTGAGTCCTTATTTCTAGTAACAGAATAGGCTGCATTTTAATGAAGGCTTTTATTATGTTTTTCAATTGATAATGAAAAATTTTCACCAGATTCCTTATAAAGTTATTGTTGCTTGGGACTATGATTGAAATATTTTCTTCCATTATGTTTTTATTGGTTATTACTTACATATAAGAATTTATATTTATTGACTATGTAAATATTATATGTCTTCATTTGTAATAACCTCCTAGTTCATTCTCTTGTTTCACATATGGAATCACATTATGTGCAAGTAATAATATTTTACTTCTTCTTTTCAAGTGTTGATACTCTGTTTCAGATTAGTATAATTGCTGATAGTAAACTGCTCATCGGAGTTCAAATGCAAACAGTGTCTAATTCGTTAAATGTTCTAACCCTCAGTTTTCTCATCTGTAAAATGCAGAGAATAGCAGTACTTACCCTGTAAGGGCAATTTAAAGATCAAGTTGGTAATGCGTATAAAGCAATTAACAAAATACCTAGAACATAATATGCTCTCAAAAATGTTAATCAGTTTTGTTTTTCCTCAAAGTTATTGAATAATCTCGTATTTTACCATCATTAAATAATATTAATAGCCATTTTAAATGACTTTCAGTAATGACATGTGGAATGGCCTAATGATTTGTTTGCAGTGTATGGATTATAGCATAATAAACATACAGACCAGACTTAATGGGATTACAATATCATGCAATTTTACTATTTTAAATAAAGACTAAATTCTTGTGAAACTAAATGGCACTTAATTTACGTTTTTGGTGAAATATGAGTGAATTCACAGATTAGAGAAAGGGTGAGGGAAGTCTTGCATTATGTTAGATTCCTAAATTCAGTGGAAGTATTTATCACTTTACATTTGTATCATCTGTATTTACTTGTGTTTTCTCTCTTTCTTGATAAAAGAGGTAAGTGCCATGCTCCGCTGAATCATCTGCATGGTCAGTGTGGGCAACTGACAAACACTTTGTGGCACATTCAATAAAATCCTTTGGGTAAGGGCACAAATAAATAGACCATACTGTGAAGAAATAAACGGAATCACAAACCATATATTTTTCTAGGTTCCACAGGGTCCAAGCATATGCAATGGAAACATTGTGCTATCCCATCCTCAGCTGACAAGAGACGGTATCATACTTCATCTGTCCCTAATGCATGCAACATTCTTTAATAGGAGAAAGATATTTAATCAGGAGCCAGTATGTACAAAACATTGACTAGAGGTAAGAACTGTTAAACGCTCTTTCATCAAGGAAGATTTTTTTTCCCCCTTAATACGCATGTGCTACATCCTACTCTAATCAGCTAATTTTTTGTCTTTCACTCATAGTGAAAATTGCAGCGAGCTTGCTTTTACTGTAAAGTCTGATTTATATGCTTCTGCTAAATGCAGGGATTTCATTTATGAATGCTGCTCAGTGATTTATATCATTGTTTTCCTTTTTGGACAAGTCACTACAAAATAATTTTTTTCAAGCAAGGTGGTATTAACCTTCTCTGACTTCAAAGCCACTCTTCTAGCAGTATCAATATTCCTTTGTCATTTCTGTCACTTCATTACATTTGGTAAGCAAATAAATACAGCCCCACGTATCAAAAACTAAAATGACTATGTTGAGGAGTAGCCCTTTGATAATCATCTACAACAGATTACACAGCCTCTATAATATTTCAAAGAATTGGCCTTTTTCCAGTTGATACTGATACTGGGATTTGAGTTAATTGCCGGTGCATCTCCAACAACAGAGCAGGTGTTGGGAGAAAGAACGTTCCCCGTAGTTTCTTTGTTATTTATCGTCAGAGCTCTTTTGCACTAAACCCTTGAGCTGGCTTTTTAGAGCCCACTGTATAACAATTCCATTCACTTTCATGTCAACAAGCTTGGGCTTGATAAATTAAAACAGAAAAATGCTGGCGAAAGCACCACTGCCCTGCACGATTCATTTTGCGGCACGTTGCTGGCAGCTGTCCAAGTATGCCCACTATCTGCCTGGAGTCCTTATCATTTTCCTATCTGGAGAGGGCTGAACCTTACTTACACTGGGGACTTAAAGGCCTGTGCAGGCTGCATCCAAAGGCCATTAACAATCATAACTCTAAAAATCATCACCTTCTTTCAGGCAAGGTTAATGGTAGCCTATAGAATAGATAGGAAGGTCAATATTTTACCTTTATTTAAGTAAATACGAAGCAAATGGCAGGATTTCTTTAACGATGTGGAACGGTATGCTAACCTGAACCATTATATCTTTAGACTTTGTGATCTTCCTCAACATTATCTAAAAGTGATTTCGAAGAGCCCAGCCCAAATTAAGCAACTTCCTGTATTAGTTATCAGTTTACTATTAAGCAAAGTAATTCGTTCATTTATTCTTCCTTTATACAATGAGATTTCTCTTAAAGGGTCTTAGGTACGATGGTTATTTTATTTTTTTAGCAATTAATTATTTAAGCAATTATTTATTTTAGCAACTACCAGGATGCAAAGGTCACTAAGGAAATCAAAATTAAAAAAAAAAATTAAATCTTTTCTTTGAGAAGAAAGGCTAAATAATAGCAGAACCAGTTTAAACTCTACTATTTAATTTTAGCAAAGTTTTGAAGTGTTTAAGTTGGTTTTCTTAACCAAGACTATACGTAGATTTAAAAGTAAATTAAATTTAAACCTGATACCAATTCAGCATTTATCACCCAAGAAATTTTCGAAGGCTAAATATAAGGCCGTGAATTTTAAACAACTACAATCTTTAGAAAATGAAAGCTCCCTTATTACTGGATATTTAAAGTGACAACTTAAAGCTTTCATCAGCTAACTGACGATGCATGTTAGTGATTATTAGCCTTATCTCAGAAACAGAAAAAGATGCAGAGATGACCAAAATTCTTGACTGGTCACCGCTGCTGGGTCTAATGAGCAAGGACTGAGCAGAGTGGGCAAAGCCAGGCAAACGGCTCTCTCTTTCAAAAAGGAGACAATATAGAGAGAAGTCAGATGGACTCCCCATCCCCCACCCCCAAATAGACCATTTGTTTAGGAAATGTCACCATTTACAGGGGCTACTTGGTGATGAGAGAAGGTCAGGAGCTTGGCCCTCAGACCCTGCCTGATGATTGAAAACATTGGAACACCATGAAGGGAGAGAGAGGGGGGAAGAAGCTGCAGTTCCAAAATCTGTGTTGCTGGGGCACCTGGGTAACTAGTCAGTTAAGTGTCCAACTCTTGGTTTTGGCTTGGGTTGTGATCTCAGGGTCGTGGGATTAAGCCTCCGCATGGGGCTCTGCACTCAGTGTGGAGTCTGCTTAAGACTCTCTTTCCTTCTGCCTCTGCCTCTCCCTCCCACATTCTCTTTCACACTCTAAAATAAATAAATCTGGGGCGCCTGGGTGGCTCAGTCATTAAGCGTCTGCCTTTGGCTCGGGTCATCATCCCAGGGTCCTGGGATCAAGCCCCGCATCGGACTCCCTGCTCCGCGGAAAGCCTGCTTCTCCCTCTCCCACTCCCCCTGCTTGTGTTCCCTCTCTCGCTGTGTCTCTCTCTGCCAAATAAATAAAATCTTTAAAAAAAAAGAAGAAGAAGAAATAAATAAATCTTTTAAAAAAATTTGTGTTGCTAAAGTTGAAAACTTGAATTCTGCTTAGTAAAATGCTTATATTTGGGAAGAAAAACGCCAAAAGGATTTTGTTTGTACAAAGGTAAAGCCTAGATCTAAACCTGGAATGGAAACTGAGAGTTAAATGCCTGTGAATAACAACACAAGAGGTTATCTTCACTGTGGGTGGATTTGAGCCAGTTGGGATAATAATACACCCTGGATGTCAGGTCTGATAATAGCCTATCAGTCTCTCCGTGAGTGTCAAGACTTTGGGGGTGGGAGCATTAACTCCAGGATAAGAAGAACATAGTCCAAGACTCTCCCATTGCATGGGAGATGGCCTGAATCATGCAACTTTTCTTTCAGTCTTTAAATTAATGTTCATTTGTTGGACACGTATCCTGTGCTGGCATTATCTAATGGGGTAAATTAAAGAAACCTTGAGGTTGGCGGCTCTAGGAGCAAGCATTCTTATATGAGTTTTCTTCCTCCCTTCCTCCCTCCCTCCCTCCCTTCCTTCCCTGCTTTCTCTTTTTCATTTACTCATTTGTTCCCCCATCTCTCTCTCTCTCTGTGCGTGTGTGTGTGTGTGTGTGCTGTAAGTTCCCTCACTATTCTCAAGCCATTACTGAAGTTTTATTAAGCCCCCAAACCACATCTTAGATTGTGATTAGAGATTTCAAGGAATGTTTTTCAGCTTAAAAACAAAGTGACTTGGCCGTATAAAATTGCCAACATTGAGAGAGAAGAGAATCATTTTGCATGATAATAATAGATGGCCTGGATTAATGGGGCAAGATGCCAGCTTGCTAGAGGGACCAACAACCAGAGAATAAAGTTATGGGACATATTATCCTTTCCCAGGAAATTCTTAGAAATGCCTCCAGGGTAGTGCCTGATGGCCAATATTACCCTTAGTACCAAGCATGAGGGGTCCCTTGGGTGCCGATAACGCTGTCAGGCTGGGGCACCCTGAGCCTAGAACAGAAAAGCATGAGCTTTCTCTCTGTTTGTTTGTTTTTCTCTTTCAGGATTCTTTCCGACCTGTCTACCTCACCTTACCTTTAACAATGGTTGAGCAGATGCACCAAGAAGCTTCCTGATGCTAACCTATAGAATTTCCCTGGGCCCCGTGGCCAGGACCCAGTTCTCAGTTGGTGGCCTGGGAAGCAGATTATTCCCATGGCAAGCCTGGCATATCTTTGTGGGATCATGTAAAATTGAGCTTCGAGAAGGGTGCTGGCATGCTGACATGTCCCCACTCATGTGAAATACGGGATGATTTCAGGCCTCTGGGCTACTAACCATCTAGTACTGACTTCTGGGCTTGGACTACATGTGAGGGCCTATGGGCTGATTTTCTTCGAGTTTTCACCACCATGCCACCTCAAGTCTACTGAACCCAAGGGTGGCAAGGGGGGCCTATGGGTGTGATTCACTCTGGGTGCATCCCTGCCAGTAGCATCCAGGGTGGTCCCTCCATCCCATCATCAGGCAGTCCAGGGGAAGCAGGCTTATTGCCTCTGTGGGGAGACAGGTGCTGTGCAAAGCCAACAGGCCCTTCTATTGACATATTCCTATCTTCTGACTGATGTGGTTATATTTTAATCTCCATGGTCTGTCTTAAGCTGTGCCAAACAAAAGACAGACACTCCTTGTGAGAATGAGACTATTCTTTTCACTCCACCCAACAGGCCTTTTCCCTATTGTCCCTGTTAGTTGTGGTATAGGAAGTCAAAGGAGCAGTGAACATTGAAAGAAATCACATTATAGGAATGCTGTGATTACAGCCTACAAAGGCATTATGGGAGATGTGTTGTCCTATGTTTTTACACTAAAATTCTATATGGTAAATTTAACATGACCAGAAAACAAAGTGTTGTTTATGTTTCCTTGCATACTCTCGGTGCACATGCATTGGGGTCCTATCGGTGAAGCTCAGCAATAACCTTTGAAATGGTCATTTGGAAGCCACTGTTCATAGGCAGCAGATTGGACGATTCAGTGTCATGTGAAATGGCAGACCCAATAGCAAATAAATAGTATTAGGGAATTACAGAGACAGAAATTTTTCAATATAAACAAGTTCTGAAGAGCACAGCATTGTCTACAGTAACACTGTTGCTATATCTTTTCTCCCAGTGGGAAACAGGAAATTAGACAGGATGGTGCATTTACCAATAGAGGACAGGAAAGGTAGTTCCTGTGACCTATCTTATCTTAGACAACTGGTAGGGCTGAGGATTCTTTTTGTTTGGCTCAAATGGACCACAATCTTTGAATTAAAATCAGTCTCATTTGCATCTTTCCTCAGACCCATTTCTTATCATGGCCTTGAGGCTATCCAGTGGTTAGAAGAGAAGGGGAAGGAGAAGAAGGGAAGAAGTAAATGATGGAGGAGGAGGAGAAGTTGGAGAAGTGAAAAGCATACCAAGGGAAAGAATGGCTCTTCTTTTTTTTTTTTAAAGATTTTATTTATTTGACAGAGAGAGACACAGCGAGAGAGGGAACACAAGCAGGGGGAGTGGGAGAGGGAGAAGCAGGCTCCCTGCTGAGCAGGAAGCCCGATGCGGGGCTCGATCCCAGGACTCTGGGATCACGACCTGAGCCGAAGGTGGACGCTTAACGACTGAGCCACCCAGGCGCCCCAAGAATGGCTCTTCTTAATTCAGGAGTCCAACAACTGAGTGCATCTAAGGGACTTGATAGGTTATATAAATGAGTACAGCTTATGGGCTGAGACAGTCAGTAGTGGTAGAGGCTCTGGTATATGCAAGCCATGTCAACATGGGATAGCCACACTCAGCTCCAGGCAGTTATGACCATAAAAGAAGCTGGGCCCAATTTTGCTGGATCTTCTCATTTTTTGAGAGATGCCCCAAACCTTAAACCTTTATGTGAAATCTCCCTAGTTTTAAGTGTTGGCAATTAAATCAAATGTTAAATGTTCTGTGCAAACCACGGATCTGTGGCTTCCCTATAGTCAGCGTGCCAGCTCAGCTCCAAAACCTGGAGAACAGAATAGGCTGATAAACCAATGACACGTGAGCCTTCCAAGAATAAGAAAGCCCCTACCAAGCAGGAGATAGATCAACTCTGGGGAGAGGAAAGAAGAAATGCTATCAAGAGATGGAGTCCAAAGGGTGTTGGAAATCAAACACTCTTGGTTAGTACTCTCATCTATTCTAAAACTCTGCTCCCCGGAACTGTTGCCCTAATCTGATGGCTCTTTGCTGCTTTCTGAAAGTAAAGTGGGAGAAGGGTGTGCTAGGGTTGGTCTCTTCCTGGATAGTAAAGATCAGCCTGTGACCTTCAGGATATGGATTGACGTGATATCATTAAGATAGTGACATATCTGGGTGGCTCAGTGGTTAAGCGTCTGCCTTCGGCTCAGGTCATGATCCCAGGGTCCTGGGATCGAGCCCCGCATCGGGCTCCCTGCTCCGCGGGAAGCCTGCTTCTCCCTCTCCCACTCCCCCTGCTTGTGTTCCCTCTCTCGCTCTCTATCTGTCAGATAAATAAATAAAATCTTAAAAAAAAAAAAAAGATAGTGACATAGGTCATTCTCAGTTTTAGCTCCCCTCAGAAGAAGAACAACTAGCAACAGTCTATGGACAAGACACCATTGTGAAAATCCCAGAACCTAGGGGTGAGGTTAGGCACCCTTCCAGACAACAAAGACTGAGAATGGCTGCATTCGAAGGGTAAGAAGAACAGCTACATTTTGGCTGCATCACCTCACCCCTCACCCTCTAAGCCATCATAGCACTACACCAAGAGGACCCCTCTGAGACTATGGTTTCTCCAGTGGGATTAAGAGAGTCCCAGGTGGACATCCAGCTCCCCTATTATGCAGGATGTGTCTAAGGAGGACCACGCAGATTTTGCCTCCTGAAAATTAATGAGAGAATTGGTGGGGCTCAATCACTAGGGATCAGATGGAGACAGAGAAAGGGGACAAGTCTTAGAGCACCCAGCAGTCAGATCTTGGTGCACTGCATTCCTGCTTGCAATGGAACCCAAACAGAGATCCCAGCCAGTGGATCTGCCTATCTGCAGAGCCAACTGGTGGCCATACCTGGCCAGGGAGCCCAGTTAGCAGCTCTACCTGACTGAGTCTCTGGTCAACGGACCTTATCCTCTGTGGAGACCATTCCACCTCCTCCCTAGGCAGAGACACAAGTTCAAAGCCCTACCCAACTTACGAGTGTAACCTACAGACCCAACCAGATAAGAAAGTTGCAGGATACAAAACCAACCTACAAAAATCAGTTGCATTTCTATACACTACCATCAAATTATCGGAAAACAAAATAAAGAAAACAACCCCATTTATGTTAGCATCAAATACTTAGGAATAAATTTAGCCAAGGAAGTTAAAGATCTCTATACTGAAAACTATAAGACTTTGATGAAAGAAATTGAAGATATCATAAACAAATGGAAAGATATTCCATGTTCATAGGTTGGAAGAATTAATATTGTTACAATGTCAACACTACCCAAAGTCATGTAGAGATTCAATGCAATCCCTATCAAGAGTCCACTGGCACTTTTTTTTTTTTTTACAGAACTGGAAAAAACAATTCTAAAATTTGTAAGGAACCACAAAGGCCCCAAAGAGCCAAAACAATCCTGAAAAAGAAGGAAAAAGCTGGAGGCAACACACTTCCTAAATTCGAACTGTCTATAAAGGTATAATAATCAAAACATTATGATGTTGGCACAAAAACAGACACACAGACCAATGGAACAGAACTGAGAGTTCAGAAATAAACCTTCACATATATAGTCAAATAATATTTGACAAGGAGTACAGACAATTGGGAAGAGATGATCTCTTCAATAAATGGTAATAGGAAAACTGGATATTCATTGCAAACAAATGAAACTGGATCTCTATTTCATTAACAAAAATTAATTTAAAATAGATGAAGACTGAAATGTAAGACCTGAAACTATAAAACTCCTAGAACAAAACAGGGAAAAAGCTCCTTGACACTTGGTAATAATTTTTTTGGATATGGCACCAAAAGCACAAGCAATAAAAGCAAAAAGAAATAAACAGGGTGACATCAAATAAAAAGCTTCTGCACAGCAAAAGATATGATCCAACAAAATGAAAAGGCAACCAATGGAATGGGAGAAATATTTGCAAACCATATATCTGATAAGGGGTTAATATCCAGAATACATAAGGAACTCATACAACTCAGTAGCAAAAAGCCAAGAATAACCCAGTTAAAAATGGGCAAAGGACTTGAATAGACATTTTTCCAAAAAGATATTCAATTGACCAGCAGGAACATGTAAAGGTGCACAACAGAACTCATCATCAGGGAAATGCAAACCAAAACTACCATGGGATCTCACTTCACACCTGCTAGGATGGCTATTTCTAAAAAAGACAAGAAATAACAAGTGCTGGTGAGGATATGGAGTAAAGGGAATGCTTATAAACTGTTGGTGGGAATGTAAATGGTAGAGCCATTAGGGAAAATAATATAGAGATTCCTCAAAAAATTAAAAATAGAATGACCAAAATGATCCAGCAATCCCACTTCTGTTACATCTAAAGCAAATGAAATCACTATCTAGAAGAGACATCTGTACCCACATGTTCTTTGAAGCATTATTTACAATAGCCCAAGCATGAAAACAACCTAAGTGTCCACAGATGGACAGAACATGGTTTGGCCATAAAAAAGAAGAAAATCTTGTCATTTTCAATAACACTGATATCCTTGGAGTCATTATGCTAAGTGAAATAAGTCAGACAAATACTGTATGTTCTCACTCATGTGGAATCTAAAAAAAACAAACAAAAACACAAAAAAATCCCCAAACTGAACTCATAGCAACAGCAGATTGGTGGTTGCCAGGGTGGGGATGGTGTGCAGGAAAACTGATGAAGATAGTCAAAGGGTACAAACTTCCAATTTTAAGAGAAAAACTTCTGGGGATATAATGTACAGACCGTGTGGTGACCATAGTTAACAATACTGACTTGTATATTTGAAAGTTGCTAAGAGAGTAGGTCTTGAAATTCTCTCTCTCTCTCTCTCTCTCTCACACACACACACACACACACACACACACACACACACACACACACTGTAACTAAGTGAGGTGACAGCATGTTTGTTAACTAACCTTACTGTAATAATCATTTCACAATATACACATACATGAAATCATCACATTGCAACTCTTGAACTTATATGTTATATGCCAATTATATATCAATAAAACTGGAAAAAGAAAAGAGATATAGATTGAATTTTATTGCAAAGACATCATTTGGGCTTTTGGGGTGAAGAGGGATTGAGGAGAAAGCCCCCAAGGCAACCAGCCCAATGAAGAAAGAGACAGTTGAAGAATCACCCCTCTCCAAGCACATTCACTTTGTGGGACCAGGCTGGCCGTGGAGACGGACAAAGGATTCAATTGCATTGCCAAGACTAAGTCAGCCAGCTTAACTACACACCCTAATAGTTGAATATATATATAAAATAATATATTATATATATTGAACAAATTTCATAGTTTTATATATATATATATATATATATATATATATATATATATATATACTGTGAAATTAGTTCAATGGAACTCTCTTGGCAAATTATAGCCAACACTTACATGGCATTTACTATATGTTCTATGTTCTATGCTCTTTTGATATATTAACCCATTTAATTTTCACCACAATTCTAAAGGGTAGGTGCTATTTTTATACTTCTTTTTCAGGTAAGGCAAGTGAGGAAGAGAGAAATTAATCATTCACCAACAATCACACAGCCAACAAACAGGGAACCCAGGAGACTGAGGGTGGTTGGCTGCAGTGGGAGAGCTTATCTGGAAGAGTACATCTTTTCTTTCACTATTGATTTATCTATGTTGTAAAGTAAAATCAACTGCTAATCAAGAGTGAAGAATATTGACTGAGGCATGGTAATCAGAAAGAAAATAAGGTCACCAATTTTCTTTCTTGGATTCAGATTTTTAGCCAGGAGGCAGAAACACTGTGTAGGAGCTGAGAGGAAGACTAGTATGATTCTTGTTGTGGGAGATAATGCAGTCTTTCCTGTGCTGGGGAACAGTTCAAGGAAACGGTCACTGTAGAGGTGTTCGATTGGCAGAGAGAATTGAACTCTTCCCTCTTCTAAGCAAAGAAGAACAAGCCAATAGATTGGAGTTAAGAAAAAGTTTAGGACAATCCTGAAGGAGAGAGAAAGTCAATACTAGATAAGTAGATTTTGTATGCTTGGGATTAACATTTTCCTCTTGAGATCTCTTCTCTTCCATAGCACACTGTGATAAAAACTAAAAAAAATACATATGTTTAGTTTACCAGAATAACTGTTTATTGGCAACTTCTGCACTGACTTTGCAAGTATTTTGCCCGCCCTCATATTATCATCCATCCATCTGACTGATGAGAAAGCTGACTCAATTTACATGACTTGTTTAAGATCATATAGCTAATAAGGAGCTGAGTTAGAACTTGCAACTCCTTCTTGCTTCCAAATCGGTACTCTTTCCACTGTACTCTTTCCAACCAACTCTTATTTATATGAAATGCACTGAGCAGATCAGCTTGCTCCAAAGTTATTCTTTAGATTCCTTTCTTTATGGCTGTAATTACTGGGCCCATTTATTTGTATTATGATCCTAAATTTTGTAGTGATAGGACGATTCCCCATCAAAATAACAGGTTGGGGGGGGTGACCTGGGGTTTAGATAGGGAATGAGACCTACCACTATCGAAGCTTTTATTTAGCAAGTCAGAATAATGGTTTTATAGTGGAAAACGACAGCAGATTTTTAAAAATTATTTTAAGATTGCAATTTCCCTCCTCTTGTCTATAAGAGATCAGCAGTTCCCTAAACATGGTGGCACTCAGAATCTCTCTTCCTTGGGCATTGACCAGCATGCCAAGCAATATGTAATAATATTTTTCTTAAAAATGATAGAATATTTTAAAAGGGTACACACACAAAAAAACCTCTACCCAAACAAATAACTGCTGTGTTAAGAGACTTTACCTGTAGTGTCATACAGAGGAGATACTCTACCTAGAGTATCTTTACCTTTTGATTCTAAGATATTGTTTTATGCAATGGCTTTTTAGTGATTCTTCCAAGTAAAGCAAAGCTTAAGGCTCAGGGTTGTCTGTGAACTGATCCAACCCCCTAGAGAAATTTCCTGACTGCATAGAGTTGAAAACCCATTATGTCTGCTCCACAGCCAAACATTTGAGGGACCGATCAATGCTGGAAGTGCAAGAGAGGGAGAGCTGAGGGGTCTTAACACTGCCATGTGTTTTTCACCTCAATTCAGCTTTATCCGCATTAAAATAAATTTTAAAAAAAGAGGAAAAGAAAACATTGAGCCCCAAATTGAAAAACATACCTTTCCCCACAGCACTACCTCATCTGTCAGTAACCCATTTAGTTATTCTTCTTCTATACTTTTTTAAGATTTTATTTACTCATTTGAGATAGAGAGCAAGAGCAGGGGGCAGAGGTAGAAGCAGGCTCCCCGCTGAGCAGGGAACACCATTCGGGGCTTGATCCCAGGACCCTGGGATCATGATCTGAGCTGAAGGCAGACGCTTAACTGACTGAGCCTCCCAGGCGCCCCCCACCCCCACCCCGCCGTCCTGATTTAGTTCTTCTAAACTAACACATCAGAATAGCCTTGTGGATACAACCTATAGGTTCCTAGGGACAAATTATATGCCTTTAACTCTTTAAGGAAAAGAATGCTGCCTTGTAATTGTTACTGTGTGTCAGTTTTGTTATGAAGGAACACAAACCATCTTGCTTCCCACAAGGCACCTGGAAGATTAAGGCTCTCGGCCACCAAGGACAGGACAGAAGAGAAGGAGGAATTGGAGTTTTAAACAAAACAGAGACATCAGTATTTATTATCTGTGCATCGCTGAGATTTACAATTCTTAAAATATGCAAGCAAAAACATTTGTGAAGCAGATGAAGACTACAAAGCATCCGAAGAGATTGCTAATATTAGCATATAAAAGAAATATCACACCGAAGCACGTTAACGTTAATGATTTAAAAAACTGCTTACGCTCTAAGTGGCTGGCCTATGAGGTATTTTCTCACAACCAGGGACAATTACTATAATATTTTTTAAGCCCTTGTTAAATATGCAGTGTCAAGGGTTATGGAAACAGCACCAGGAATTTAATACCTTGCATACATTTAAGAATCTGAATTGAAAATACTTGGTATTTGGGATAAGGCTAATATAACACGAAGCTTAGGAAAAGCATGTTTGAAACAAAGAATGAACACCAACTGAAGCCACTGGAGGTACAAAAAAAGCCAAGGAGCAGGAAAAATAAAATAAAACACAGTAGGAGAAGTGTGCCTCACAAAAATACTAACACATGGGTTATTTTTCAGCTTTACTTATTTATTTATTTTTTGGCGGACCAAAATGTGAATATTTTGATTTTAAATTAAAGGAGATGCTAGTGGAGTGGTTACAAAAGGGAAAACAAATCTGGATACCTTTTCTTCCATGTAAAGCCTTACTGAAGTTTTTAATGCTGGTTTTTTAAAAAAGATTTTATTTCTTTATTTGAGAGAGAGAGAGAGCATGTGTGTGAGCGCACGAGCAGTGGGGAGGAGCAGAAGGAGAGGGAGAAGCGGACTCCCTGCTGAGCAGGAAGCCCAACGTGGGGCTCGATCCCAGGACCCTGGGATCTTGACCCGAGCCGAAGGTGGACGCTTAACCGACTGAGCCATCCAGGCACTCCAGTGCTGTTTTTTAAAGGATTTAATCAACTTCCAATTGTTCTTGTGCCGATTCTACCCAATCATCCAACCCGTGGCTTTGGGAGAAACTCCTTTGGAGAGAGATGATCTGCAGATCTATCACCGAAAGCAAGCTTGTTCTTCTTTCTCATGATTTGCTCTCCTTTCTCATGAGTTAGAGCGCTCTGGGATTGTCCAAAGGACAGAAGGAAGAACAGAGCACTGTTGAGCTGGCAGCAGACAGGTGGCAACCTACAGGAACAAAAATGGAAACCTTGCCGATAACAGGTTTGGTTTCCGGTGTGAGTTTCCAAGAAAGATAAGGATATAGATTCTTCTACTCTGGGGAGGGTTATTTTCCCACTTATTCAAAGATTCTCTATTATTGTCCAGATTCATAGTGCCAAGGTCAGGACTCTCTTTCCATGTGAGCACCACCCTACAGACAGACAATGCTTGCAGAAGTTATTGGCAGCCATTATTTTTCGGGACAAACTCTTATTTATTAGGAGGCAGGTACAGTGCCAGGGACTTCATGTGTTGTAGCAGTCAGGATCCTAAAAACAAACGGATGCCCTGCTCAAACAGGGCTAATTGAGCAAAACTGAGCAAAGGGGTAAGTTACAAAGAGGTCTTTAGCATTACAGAGAAACAAGCATGAGATGTTGCAGTGTATCAGGACTAGCAACAGTGGAGAGCCTTTCCCACCCCTACACTTAGAGCATCACAGTAGGGAGCCCCTCGCAGAACCCAGAGGGAAAAGGGGCTACTTAACTGAACTGCAGCCTTCAATAGATTGATGCAATTTGCCCCAGGGACGGAGCAGGGAGCCCAGCAGGGAGAAATGAGTACCCTGACCTCACTCTCTCATTTTCCTAAATTTTCTTTTGCTGCCTTCTATCCACCAAGCTAAGCCAGAAGGCAGAGGGCAAGGCTGTCCATAGATTTAGTTGATAAACGTCAACCAGGGCACAGAAAGGTGGGAAAGGTGGGAAAGTGGATGTGGAGGAGCAAATGGAGAATAGCCAACACACATCACATCTCTCTCACCCGCACCGCATCCTAATAAGCAATACATTACCAACATCTGCAATTTATGGTTAGGGAAAGTTCAGCTCAGAAGGTCAGGGGATTTTCACAAGAACGCACAGATAATAAATGACAGCACGAAGATAGAAACCTAGATCTTCTCAATCCAAACCTACTTTTTTTTTTTTTTTTAACAAGGAATAGGAGAACAAGAGCAGCGAAAGAAAGTAGCAGATGCCTACTGCGCACCTGCTATGTCCCAGCCATTGTTTCAAGCTTTAAAAAAAAATGTGCAGGATCCCATTAACTGTCTCATCAGCTTTATGAATGAGGTATTCTCATCTTATTTCTCAGAGGAGGAGGCAGACCCGTAGGAGGACCAAGGAAGTTACCAGGATCGGCCAGCCAGCGAGTAGTAGAATTTTAACTTAGGCAGACTCTGGGCTCAAACTTTCAGCAATGAAACCAGAGGAATGGGGGTGGGGGTGGTGCAGGCAGGAATCAACATGGAAGGAGTCTGAGTGTCTGGCATGATTGCCCCAAACTCTCAGATGTCCTAAATGCTTTATCAGGATACAGGCAAATCACCTTTTTTGTTCTTGTCTCTTTTGCAATTCAAGTGCTCTAATGTCAAGGGTGATGACGGGGCATTTATGCCATTTATGATTTGGGGGACCCCTATGCAAATCTGACAGACACAGTCAGACCTGAGTTCACCACATCCCCTCTTCTTTTATATGCTCTCTCATTTAATGGCACAATCTTCTTTTCAGGATCTACAAAAACCAGGGCATCCTCCCGTACTATTGCCACTGTTGGTTACTGGCCTCCTCCTTGAGGGATTCTTGAAATTTCTATATGTTCTGTTCTCTGTGTCATTCTAAAAGCACTGCATCCTTTTTTTTGGAATATCTATTGCACTCCTTTGAAATCATGGAAATATGCATAAGTATATCTGTATAGATACAGAGATACGTGATACCTATCGTCCGCCCGTGTGCACAACATATCTGTGTGTATGTATCAGTGATCAGGTACCTCTTTTGCACCTCTGTCCCAGTCTTCTGCGCTGGGTACATAGTGTGCCTCGATAAATGGTTCTTGAATGACCACATGGAAATCAGGCTTCCCTAACTTCTCGGTTGTGTATGAAAGCATCTGACCTGCTATGAACGTACTGAGAAATGGATGCCTCAGATTTTCCAGGTTTCCTTTCCAAGCAAAGGCCAGGTAAGGCTGCAATTGCCTGGCTTCCTTTTTTGTTTTCTCTGATATCACACTTGATGTCAGCCCTGCTGTTCTTCAAATGTCAGCCTGACTTGGAGCCGATCCTTTGATTCGCTGTTTCATGGGGTTTGCAGCTACGGAGTTAGGTGCATTTGGGTTCTCTTTGTTTCTGTTTTCATGAACTCTTTTAGAGGATAGCAGTCAGAAAGTCCTCAAGGTTAACTGACACCTAAATGGCACTTTTCAACCAACAGGACTGTATTTTCAAACTCTCAAATGTTTGGGACACCCAGTCAAATGTTTTGACACTTGTCCCGATCATTAATGATTTCAAACCAGAGTGGCTGGCCAAGAATTCTCGAATCAAAGGTACCAAAGTGGAGTTTCTTTAAGGTCACCGAACATAAAGCAGTATCTTTCAGCTTCCAAAGGAGGTGGGCACAGCTTGCTCTGAAGGAAAAAAAAAAAAAAAAAAAAAAAAGCAGCATGTAGGCTCCACTCCTCGGGTTCGGAATGCTCCGTGCCATGTGGCTCTGGCCCGGGGACAGCAGCGGCCTCCACCCATCTCCCGCCCTCCCCGCACCCCCTTCGTCTCTCCTGTTCTGTCTCAGCAAAGCCAGCTCGCTGAGAGAAGCAGCTGGGTGCTAGGGCATCTGTGCACCCTTGGGGCGGCCTTTCCCCCTGCACGGTCCCTCCGCCGCACGTGGTCCCGGTGCCACCCACGCCCTCTGGCTGCGAAGGCTTCGGCGTCCTGCCTGGTGCACTGCTTCTGGCTGCGAAGGCTCCGTGCTCGCCTTGAAAGCGCCATTCCTCCGCCCCCCTCCGTGTGCAGGCTCGCTCGGCAGGCGGTTCGTTTCCAGCTGCCCTCAAATGTATTCAGAATAAATGGTGCACGAAGGACGGTTGAAACTCCGCGAAGCAGTGGCATCTCCGTCCGTGTCCGCACCGGGCTGTTCTTCCCTAACAACCATGTCACGTTGTCATGTAAATGCGTTTCTGGCACAGGAGACCCTTGGCTGTGGCTCTGCTTTGGCGACTGAAGAAATGTCCCGTGGTTGCCAGGCAAAGAGAGGAGGGAAGAGTAGACGAAGAAGCGTAGACTCACCGGTTAAGGCAGGCTGCTTTCCCTTTGTTTTTCAGTCTCACCGCCCATCGTCAAGCTGGGCTTTACCAAGGCAAAAAAAAGCCTAGTAACGTCTCTCTTCCCTGCCCGGGTCTCTCTAAGGCATCCTTGCACCATGACCACGTTCGGTCTTGCTTGAGATTCTCAGGTTCGGTATTTGATCATTTTGGAAATGAGACTACCATAAAGCCATCGTTAGAGTGCGTGTGTGTGTGTGAGAAATACGAGTTAGCATGCAGGAAGCACACAAGCACCTCACCTAGGATTTCACTCTTACAATTCAAATATGGGCTCTTCCCCAGGCAGAAGAATAATGTAGCTCAATTTAGAATTTTTAAAGCATTAAATTCACTTATTAAAATGACATCACTGCCTCGCTGCCTTTAGGGCATGACTTTGAATTATTTTTCTAGGGGCTAAATGATGAGTAATGCAGATCGGTTTCCACTGTGTGGTCGGCCTCCTTCATGATCCATTTGCCTCCTGGTTAGCGAGGGCCGAAGGCTCTGTCTGTGGCCAAGAGCAGGGTGAATCCGCGCGACCCACTTAGGCATTAAACCTATCACTTCAACCTCATTAGAAATAACTAACCACAAACATGGTCATTAGGAAGTAAAGTTTCCATCCTGTTAAGTTCAGTCCTAATTTTTGAGATTAAGAGAAACAAAAATCATTTTTTAAAGCCTAAATCACTCCATAAAAATTGTCCTTCTTCATTAGCTTCACTCACATGAGAAAATACTAGCCTGCTTTTTTATTGCTATAATCACAATAAACACTGTAAAGTTCTGGTTATGTTACTAACAGGTTTATTTAAAAATGGTAAATGTTGGAGTGCCTGGGTGGCTCAGTCAGTTAAGTGTTCAACTCTTGGTTTTGGCTCAGGTCATGATCTCAGGGTCATGATCTCAGGGTCATCGGGTCCAACCCCATGTTAAGCCCCATAACAAGCCCCACTTTGGGCTCCACACTCAGTGGGGGATCTGCTTGAAGGTTTCTCTCTCTCCCTCTCCCTCTTCCCTTCCCCCTGCTCATGTTCTCTCTCCCTCTCTCTCTAAAATAAAAAAAAAAAAAAAGAAATCTTTTTAGAAAGTAGTAAATGTTGGGCACCTGGGTGGCTCAGTTGGTTAAGCATCTGCCTTCAGCTCAGGTCATGATCCTGGAGTCCCAGGATTGAGTCCCACATCGGGCTCCCTGCTCAGCAGGGAGTCTGCTTTTCCCTCTGACCCTCCCTGCTCTCTCTCTCATTCTCTCTCTCTCTCAAATAAATAAAATCTTTTAAAAAGTAGTAAATGTTAAATTAAAATTTAATCCTTCCCAAACTCTATGAAACAGCTGTTATTCTAGTATTACAGGTGGGGAAACTGAGGCACACAGTGATTACGTAGACTGCCCATTGACAGACGGTGAGTGGTAGAACTGGGATTTAAGCTGAGGCTGCAGGTGCAGAAACCATGCTCTTGAGCATCATGCTATCCTGTCTCTCCCCACCCCCCTGCCATGGATCTTGAACTACCAACAGGGGCAACAACAAACAATACAAGCTGTCTCTGACTTTTTGTTTTTGTTGTGATTCTAAGCATGTGTGGTCCAACTCAAATGTTAGCTTTTTCAATTCACTTTGCCTGACACCTTCACCCAAATAATAATTACTGCCTGTAGATCAGTATTTCTGTAGCACTTTATTCATGCTCTTATTTTGAAACTATATACTAATATAAGTATTTGTTTCTGTCTCTTTCTTTCTTCCTAGGCTTGGACCTTGCTGGGTTCATATTTGTATTTGTAGATTCTAAACAGATTCTAGCCTACAGTTAGAGCTCAATATTGATTTATTAAATTAATTGGATCTAAACAAAATAGTTAATACTGTGCCTTCATACGAATCTGGAAATTAAAAAAAAAATTAAAGGAATTGATATATATATAGCTGAGTATTCCTGTATTGCAATACATAAACTATTTCTTTGGCTTATTTAATATATATTTAGTACCGAAATTTGAACAGGTATAAACATTAAGGGTCGGGGTGGCAAAAACTTCAAATCTTGATCTAAAAGGAATCTCGGGGGGCACGGAAGTGTCACTTTCTGCTAAAGGTGTTCTTGTAAAATATCCGCAAACTTTATTAAAACTTACTCCATTCTACTTTGCCAAATGCCAGTCTGGGTGCAAGCTGATATAGTTAGGTCATATAGTTTAAAGTTTAAAGTAAAATGATTATTTGCCCTCCCTGATTGTGGCTGCCTTACGAAACTGCTATGAAAAAGGCAGAGAGGGGCGCCTGGGTGGCTCAGATGGTTAAGTATCTGCCTTCAGCTCAGGTCATGATCCCAGGGTTCTGGGATTGAGCCCTGCTCAGTGGGGAGCCTGTTTCTCCCTCTTCTTCTGCCTCTCTCCCAAGCTTGTGCTCTCTCTCACTTTCAAATAAATAAATAAAATATTTAAAAAAGAAGAAGAAGAAAAAGGCAGAAAGTATGCTTTTAGGCTGGCCTCTCTCCTTCAATGCAGCACCATCATGTGCATAAAATGGATCATGATATTTTCTTTTCCGTATTGCTGGTATGCCTTGGGCATGGATCCGTACCATCTGGCGATCCATCATTATATCCTCACACGTCCCCCAGGGGGATCGACAATGAAGAAAACTAGCAAATCCTTCTCCTTAAAGAGAAGGCTGAGTTTACATTTGTGGATGTAATTGACAGTTACTCTATACTGGTCAATGATGAGTTTTCAATATTCTCTCTTTTCCTCATTTTCCACATACGTTCCACTAGCCAGCAAAACCCTCAAAATATATCCTAAACCCGATCACAATTTTACAACTATCACCCTGGTCCATCCCTTGCCTGAGCTTAGATTTACTATACAGTAACTACTCTAACTTGCCTTCTGGCTTTCACTTTTGAACGCTCTCCTCCAACTGCAGCCAAGTGTTAACTTAAAATTGTAAATCAAATCACGTCACTCCTCGGTTTTCATTGACTTTCTTCACTGGCTTCTTCACCCTTAGAATAAAATCCAAATTCATTACTATAGGCTTATATGATTTGAACCTGGCTGTCCCTTCAAACTCTTTTTTTTATCTCTCCAACTCTTAGTCTCTTAGTCTCTGCCCTGGAATTACACTACCTTCCTTGGTGTTCCTTGAATATGCCAGACACATCTTATTCCAGGGCCTCTGAACTTGCTTCCCAGATTCCTCTCTGCTTGGGATCCTCTTGCCCCATATATTCACGATGTTCATTCCGGTTTAATTCATCACCATGACAGAAAGCACCTTTTCTAAAAATACTCTACCCCAGTCACACTCTATTCCCTTACTCGCTTCATTTTTCTTGACAGTATTTTGATTTATTTGTTTATTGTATGTCTTCTACTGGAATGTAAGTTCTGAGATTAAGAACTGATGTTCATCATTTTATCTCTCACAGATAAATATGGTACATAGTAGGTTGTCAATACATATTTGTGGAATGAATGAAATTCAGTTTAGTTCTTGGCCTCAGATAAGAGTTTTTAGGAAGCATCTCTGAAATTTGAATGGTTCAATATCAATAACTACTAGTAACCTTTTAGGAAAATTCATGAAAACATTAATTTCTTTAGTCTTTGAGAACATTATTGATATAGAATAGAATAAAAATGATGTAGATATGGATTTAGAGACACAGCAATAGAAAGATAGCAACTGAAAGAGAGACAGAACTGAAGGATGGGGTCCTTCCAGTTTCCAACAACTTAAATGTGAATCCTGTATTGATACACTTGGCATGTCAAGATCTACCAAAAATCTTGTTAGTGTGACAGACATGAATGAGAAGATTAGATATTTAGATCTTTTTAAGCCTTATTTGGAAGTCAACAGATTTGCGGTAATGCTTTAGACTTCAAGCTCTGACAAGGTTTGCCAAACTGCAATCCTTCGGGTAAATGCCAGCCGAGCCTGGGCATCTGAGACAGAGCTATGGAAGAAGTTGAATGCTATGGGTAGGAGGAGTTCATTGCATTATCTGCGGGTTGCTACTGTGGTGTGCTGGAAGTTGGAGGTTCTCTAGTGTCTTTGACTTTAAAAACTGGGCTGCATTTAAACTCCATATGAACTGATTTGTACAAAAGTAACCAATGCTGATACAGCTTACACTCACAGAGCTCCAACCTTTATTCTGAATGATTTAATGAATGACTACTCAGTGATTTCCCAAAGGAACCTCTTCGGAATGCTTCTCTTACGGTACATTCCTAGGGTTATCTATCGTAAAAGCACAGCTCGTGGATAGGTTGGCAGCACCCTGATGATCGCACTGACAATAATAGTTCAGCACTTGGCTGAAAAAAATACAAGATGCATTTTGCACCACAGATCTGATAATCTTTCACTACTGGAGAAACAGAGTTATATAATTTTGGAGCAATGAGAGACTTTACATGGCATCTACTCAGACTCCTTCACGTTAAAATTACAAGAAACCAGTCCCTAAACAGGGCAGTGGCTACCCATCGACAAATTAGCTGACAGTAGAGAGGAAATTGGAACATGGTCTCCTGATTGTTACCCCAAAGATCTTTTTTGGGGGGAAGGGCTTTATTGCAAGATTATGAGTGGGGCAGACAGAATTCTGGCCCCCATGACCTTATCCTCCTGGTATTATACACGTAAGTATGTTCTCTCACATAGCAAAAGAGTCTTTCCAGATGTAATTAAGGTTACTAATTCTCTGAAATTAACATAGGGACATTACCCTGGATTATCCAGTTGTGCCCAGTGTAAAAGGAGCCTTCAAAAGGAGAAGAGAATGTGGAGAGATTGAGAAGCTCAAGAAGGCTTAGATGTGCCATGAGGGGAGACACCTTGGAGATGGGGGAGGTCATGAGTCAGAGCATGTGGACAGTAACTAGAAGTCTTAGCCAATAGCCAGCAAGGAAATGGGACCTCAATTCCTCCACCACACAGAACTACATTTAGCCAACAACCTGAAAGAGCCTGGAAGTGGATTTTCCCCAGAGCCTCCAGAAAGGAATGTAGTTCTGACAGCACCATGATTTCAGAACCTAGCCAAGTCATGGAACTAAAATAACAAATGAGTGTTATTTTAAGCCATAAGTTTTTTATAAAGCAGCAATAGAAAACTAATACATCCAGTTTGTCAAAATGCTTCTCCCAGTTTCTCAGTCTTTTGTAGAGTTTATAAGGTGCCCTCAATTCCGCTCTTTTTTTCTTTTTTCTTTTTTTTGTTCAATTCCTCAATTCCTTCTCTAAGCAGGAAATGTTTATGCAAATGTCCACTTGCAGTGTGACTTCTGCCCACACACTACGAGGCTTTCACCCATCTGAGTAAAAGCCCTCAGATCTTTGTGGAGGCGTCTAGTGGGACGGATCTCTTATGTCCTCAAAAAGTTGCCTCTAGCTCTTCTTCTCTGGCCCTGCTTGCTTGCCCATCTCCATTGCTTTGCCAATGCTGCAGCATATTCTGAGATCACTCATATCTAACATAAGGGAGGTTCTGCAAGATGCTCCCAAAGCTTTGACTCTCAGGAAGCAGGAGCTCTGCTGGTTCTGCACGGAAGCAGAGAGAATGGCTTGCTCAGTATCACCATTCCACTCATGGTTGCTGGGCTACAGAGCAGCTTTCTCTGGGCACGGGGGATTCACGAGGTCCTTTTCACTGGGTGTGAGGAATCACATGACCATTCATAGCCTCTGCTTTGTATCATCTCTTCTTAGAAGTAGAATGGAAACCACTCTATGGGAGGTGATAGAGCAATTCCACCCCCTTCCCCTTTACCTTGGCTTCTCACCCAGTGAAACATGTTTTCTCCCAATGACAAAAATAAAAACTCCTTCCCACTCTAATGGAGAAAAGCTGGTGGGTGGGCACATATGCATGTAATATTCCCTATAAACTTATCAATTACTTGCCCTTGGTTAAAATAAAATAGACAACTTTTATAATCATTCTCAGCATATTTTGGTAATAGACACTGCATGGGCTGAGTAGTATCCTTCAAAAAGATATGCCCACCTCTTAATCCCAGAACCTCTGAGTCATACCTTACACGGCAAAAGACATGATTAAGCTAAGGGTTTTGAGAAGAGCTTATCCTAGATTATCCAGGTGGCCCTAAATCCAATGACAAGTATCCTAAGGAGAGCAAGGCGGGGGGGGGGGGGGGGGGGGGTTTGACAGACAGACATACAGAGAGGAGGAGGCAGTATGGCTTTGGAGTCAGAGGCTGGAGTGAGGCCCTCACAAGCCAAAGAATGCCTGGAGCCAGCAGAAGCTGGAAGAGCAAGAAATAGGTTCTCCCCAAGCACGCCTTGAGAGAGTATGGCCCTCTTGGGATGTTGGTTTCAGTCTTGTTGGATTCCAGAACTAGGAGAAGATAAATTGCTGTTGTTTGAAGTCAAGGCTGTGGTCATTTGTCACAGCAGCTGTAAGAAACTAATACAGAAAACAAACCCTTAGATTCTAAAATCGTGTAGAATATGCAAAAGTCTGTCCATTCTCCATGCTTGCTTGTAAACAGAGGAGCTCCACTGCAGATAAATTAGTGTTCACTGTCATTTTGGTAGATGTTGAACTTATGGGAATATTTGCTCAAAGTATTTGTCAATGAACTAGTCCTCCCTGAATGCCTATAACATTGCACTGTACATTATTAATTTGTATTTACTGAAAGCTGACTCTGAATAAGTTAAATCAATATTCCAGGAACTCAGGGGGAAAGGGGAAACAGTACAGAAAATGAAATAGCAGTATAATAATAATTAATAATAATAACAATAGTACCTGACCCTTCTGGGCACTCACTATGTGTCAGACACTGTTCTAAGTATCCAGCATGTAATACATTTATATATTATGATATCTAACATCCCCACATGGCTTCAACTTTTATTTATCCCACCATATAGAGAATACTGAGGCAATGACAAGAGTCGGGTGATTTGCCCAAGGTCCCAGAGGAGGTGAGTGGCAGAGCTGGGATTCAAAGTCTGTGCTCAATGACTGCCTTAGGTGATGGAGAGAGTCATACCTCAGGGCCCGACAAACTGACGAGACAAAATTTCAGTTGCTGTGGAGCTTAGCTACAAATAAACTTCAACAAACATCACTACCATCTGATTATTTACTTCGATTTAGGATGATTTCCACGAGATGAGTTCAGCTTCTTATCAGACCTTGTAATGATAGCTTGCCCTAAGTATCCATGTTTCTCCTCAGGGCTGAATTCAGTCTCACCACTGGTGAGAGTGGGGAATACTACATCTACGTTCTTTTTTATTTTTATTTTTAAATTGATTTATTTATTTTAGAGAGAGAGAGACAGCATGAGTGGAAGGGGCAGAGGGAGAGAGAAAGAGGATCTCAAGCTCCACGCTGAGCGCAGAGCCCAATGTGGGGCTCGATCCCACGACCCTCACCTGAGCCAAAACCAAGAGTCAGACGCTTAACCGACTGTGGCTCCCAGGCACCCCTACAACATCTAAGTTCTAGTTGTTGTTTCTTTCCTTTTTTTTTTTTTTTTTTTTTTAATTTGGTAAGCCCAGGCCCCAAAGTTCTCCACCCTTACTTAGGTCTCGTCTCTGACAATCAAGGCTCTGTTTCTACTAAATGGACTGCATGAAAGAGTCACACCCAGAACAAGATCTTTTTCACTGGAAGGATCCCTGGCCTGGGAGGTGCAGGGGGGAGGGCATGCTAAGAACTGTTTGTTTTACTTCCAGAGGCCCCTTATTTGGAGTGGTTTAGAATTTCCTGCCTGGGCTACACCATCACAGGCAGATGTTCGAAGCCCTTGTGCTCCATGGAGGTGAAGCTAACAAATAGCCCCTTCGAGAGGCTTCTCTCTTTCATGGAGTTGATGGACAAGAGGCTGTGAACTTTGATAGACCCAACAGTCCTTGTGGGGGTTGAAACTGTGCCAAACAGCTGTCTCCTTTGAGAGAGGCAGGGAGCAGAGACGCCCCGCTGTCGGGGGGAAGGGGGGAAAGGGGAGGTGTGTGTGTGAAAGAAGGTGTGCCAAAACAGTGAACAGAAACCACGGAGAAATTTCAATTTATGTTGTTGCAGAAAGAGGAGGGAACCGCGGAAATTGAACTTTCAGTGAAGTCGGATAATTAAACTCAGGAGTACTGACAGGGTAGCTGAACACAACAGATAAATAAGTACTTTCCCGTAATTATAAGCCAGGATGGTAACGTATTAGACAAGCTGGTTCACTTGGTATTTTCAAGTCTGACATTTCGATTCTAGGGGCTATTTGGATCTGTGCTAACAGATTTCTTTCTTTTTCTCCGCTCACTTTCCCTTTCCCACTCCCCATTGCCTGCTGAAAATGAAATATGATTCTAGGGCAGCACTTTCCAGCACATTCCAAACATACGCCTTATACGACAAAGCACACCTCAAAGAAAGCCCACTGGTCTGGGCACAGTTGCTGAGATGGTGCCTGCTTTTCTAAACATCATAAAATATTATGAAAAAGAGCCCAGGCGTCCCCTAATAGAAAAACATGCTGCAAATTACACATTCTATTTATAGGCTGTCCTTCATTAATCATAGACTGTGTAAGCTTTTAACAAATCATCTCATAGTACAAACACTTCATTTCACAAAGAAGAAACCGAGGCAAAGAGTTCTTTTCTAAGATGCACTGTTTTCAAATGGAATAAAACAGACACTTAAGTCAAGGGAACAAAACCATTCTCTTTTATGAATAGAAATGACACGGAGACACAATTTTCCTCCTCTCCTTGAGAGGAATGTTGGAATACTTTTAACAGCTGAATTTACATAATAGGATAAAGATTTTGTCCTTTTCTGTGTGTGGTGTGTGGACTGGATGGGTGCCACGGTCCCCAGGCAGAAATGAAAATGAATGCTTTTTCTGTGCGGGTCCCATCAGGAAACCACCCATGAAGAACTAAGAGGTGTCCCTGCGCACCTCCAGCTTGAGTGATCCGAAGTGTCCCGAGTCCAACTCCGGAGGGTATAGATTTGACTTTGTTGACCCTCAACCCCATGTTTTCTTTGCTTTTTTTAATTCACAGAGGCAGTGTCCTCATTTATTAATGTCTGTGGGGAAATCAAGTCCCAACAACGGCCCTCTAGCCTGGCAGGGAGACACTTCCCAGCTCTGTTTGAGAAGACTGTCCACCCCGCTTGGCACTTGACCAGGCTGAAAGGGAATGGCTTTTGTTGTAAACACCTAATTTGTTTATTTTGAACTGTCTGAGTAACTAGATCAAAGACCAATGTCAAATGCCCAAAGCAGTGTTTGTCAGCAGTGGGCTTTTTTTTTTTTTTTTTTTTTTTTTTTAATTCTCCTTGTCCTAAAGCAACTGAAAGGGGAAAAAAGACTCATACTGCATTTCCACAAAAGCGTAGGAAAAGTTCGCTTTGGCAGCCTCTTGGCAACAGCATGAATACATGCTACTGAGTATAGACCATTTGTCTCCTGATTACAACAGACCCCAGGGGACCTGGTGTTTAAGCTTTGAATTCCACCCCTCTTTCTCTGAGAGCCTCCTCGCTGGGACAGTCCCACCCCCAACCCTCACAGCCCCCCGAGCACGAGGGAGTCAGACCCCCTCTTCCCTGTGTGTGTTAGTCTGCTTTCTACATTAAAATAGGGCTTTCTTTTTGGCAACGTGTTGACTTGTCTTGAAAAAAACATATTTTTAAACCCTTCTCATTTAGAATTCATGGATGCAGTTTGTGTTCGTGTGAGTTTCCCACGCATGGCAACAAGGGTTACAATGTAGAGACCCCAAACAGAGAAGCGGGGCCTGAAAAGGGCATCCGGTCCCTAATAAGAAACATGGCGGTAGCTAGAGATGCTTGAGCCCATTTGGACTGCTTGCTTGTTGCTTTATAAAGACTCAGGTTACGTTTTTCTCCTTGCAGGATTATTGTTTTAAAAGGGGACAGAATGTATCTTTATTATCCTCAAAGTGCAGTTTTATTGTTAGACAGCCCAGAGGGTGGCCAGGAATGCATTCCCCTCGGTGATACCCGTTTTCACCGATATCCCATAAGCCGGGCTCAGGCCACCACTGGGAGGTAGGGCTTAGGCAGAACTGTTCAGTTCACACTTAGCAGCACTTGCTGCTATTGGCATTTTTTTTTTTCCTTTTTCCTTTGGTTTTGTTGCTCATTTCCTTAAAAAGAAAAGTAAACCACAAAATATTTGCAAAGGCTTCCTCCATTTCAGATTATATAAATTTGGTTGATCCACGCGTCTCTGTCTTCTTTTATATTCCTACTCACTTTATTTTTCCCCCTTTGCAATTATTTTTCATATTATATATGCAATTATTTTTCATATATATATGAAGTATATACATATATATGTGCCATATATATATAATACATAGCAGCAGCAGAGAGCTGTCATTTGGCAATTTCTTCTCCATTATGTTTTCACTGCTGGGAAATGCTGGAACAAAGGCATCCAAAGTGTTACTGAATGGGGATCAACACACAGCCCTGCTGGTGAGGCTGTAATCAGCCTGTCTTGGATGAAAATGCAAGCTTTTCAGCGCTGGTTGGAGATTTTTGTATTTATCTTTGAAACGCACGCTTAGTCCATGTAGGCAAGCGATGTGTTGTTGCCATGTCCTTATGCAGCCCACCACTTCTCGGAGTGGGATGGAAGAAACGGAATGTGACCTGTCAACCCTCAGTTAGCATGAAGTGGTCCAACAGGCACTTTTAAAACACAAAGAGAGGCCCAGCTCATGTCAGTGTCAATTTCAAAAACACATTTTTATCAGCAACTTCGTTCCTGTCCTGTTCGGGCCAGATATGCATGTGGGGAAGCCGTGCAGCTGCTGCTGACGTGTGACTCATGAACAGTTCTGGAAGGGGGTCAGGAGCGAGTAGCAAGAATAGGATGAACTGAGAAGGTAGTGGGCATCCTCAGCACTGGAGAAGGCACGGGAGTAGGGTGGGGGAGGGATGGTATCTAGGTCACACCCCAATCCCTATACCATGTACACCCCAATCTGGAGTAAGAGCACTTCTACGACCCAAAATAGTTCTCTTGTGCCCCTTTGGAGTCAACCCCCTCCCCAGCCCACCCACCGGTCACCACTCTTCTGATTTCTATCCCCATAGATTGGGTTTCCACATTGGCTTTCGAATGGCCAAGCCATAGAACATAATACGATGTATCAGAAAAACAAATCATGCTGCTTTGAGAGTTAAGTCTTATGTATAATTTATGTAATCCTTGGATTCATCTGACACTGTAAAATGTAATCTCTGCATATGAAAGAGTTGTTGAGAAATGTTCTGTAATTTCCCCCCTAAACTATTTAGTATTAATGATGCTTCCTGAAAAAGAGAGATTCCATGAATGATAGAAGTATTTGATTTACAAACTAAAGACACAGATCTCTCAAGTTCAAGTTTGAAATAGCACAAAGCCTCCAAGTATCTTAGGATGACAACTTCTCAGTAGAGTAGCAACTCTTTAACCTCTGGATTAGGCAAAGTTCTCATTCTCTCTGTGAAATATAGTGATGAATGCCCACTGTATTCTGCAAGCAGCTGGTTTCTGGGCTATTCTCAGGTGGGTCTGTTGACTTGCCCACACTTGCTGAATTGGTGCCCACCAAGCCCTTACTGTGTTTATACCACACAAGGTTTAGTTCTTATTGTTACTCTCTCATTTAGTAAGTATCACACCAACTGGCCAAATAATGTAAAGGATTGAGTTTCCACAAAGGGAAATTTTATGCTAAAGAAAGACTTGATAAAGTTGATTTGTTAAAATAACAACAAGAAAGTTGATATCAAATTAAACAGACTAGACCACTGTAAAAAAAGGGGGGGGGGAGAAGATCTCTTGAAATTCACAGTCATCTGAAGAAACTAAACTAGAAGTCAAGGCTGATGCATTATAAAAGTTGTTTTGTTTTTATTTATTAAGTAAACACTTAATGGCACTTGCAATGCACAAGGAACTGTTCTAAGTGTTCTAGAAATATTAATCCATTTAATCCTCCTAACTCTTCTGGGTGGTAGGTTATATTATGCCATTTGTCATATAAGGAAACTAGGGCACAGAGAGGCTATGCAACTTCCCACTTAGTCACACAGCTGCAAGGAGCAGAGCAGAGATTCAGAAGCCAGGCACTTTGTCCAGAGGCCATTCTCTTCCCACTGTGCTCCTTTAACTCTCTTTATCCATGACAATTCTCTAATTGGCACATCCACTGGCAGAGGAAACAACAAAACTATAGTCCATCATCAGAAGACTGTGGAGATGAATGTTTAAACCTAATTCATGCTTTAGTTAAACAAAGAAGCTGACATTATCTGGGTTTCTTTCTTTTTGAATATCAGCTTTAACCTATTTTCATTCTTGGTCCAATGGATTCATAGGCTAAATGGGCTTCTTCTCCTCAACCAATGGCTCAACATACTCATTTTCCATCAAGTCTTAAGAGAGCACAGCTGTTTACTGGATTTGGTAGTAAGCCAATACTACCTGTAAAATGAAACAAAGTTGGACTAAACGACTTATCAGACCCTCTCTAACATTAATGTTTTGTGATCACATGTATCTAGCTTCTGAGTGGCTTTGTTAGCTTTACTTTGTTTTATGAACACAGATGTACACACCCTTGACCTCACCCATCCATTTCGTAACTGAAAAACAGAGAAAGAGGGCGCTTAAGCCCAAACCATTCACTACTATTGGCAAAACAGTTGATAAGTCATTTTCTTATGCGAAGGAACAAAATCTCTGTCTCTCCTCTTTTTGTTCTTATTTTTATTAACTAAGGAGTAATTTACACCCAATGAAATGCTCAGATCATGAGAATACAGTGCTAAGAGTTTTAATAAATATATACACTCATGTAACCTATACTTCAATCAACTTCTAGATAATTTCCATCCCCCCAGGAAGTTCTCTCATTGCCTCTTTCCAGTCAGTACCCTCCCCACCCTACAGGTAACTGCTCTTCTGATTCCTATTGCCACAGATTAGTATTCCTATGAGCATATTTGCTTTTAAATTGCCAGCCAATATAGTTTAATACAACATATCAGAAAAACAAATAGTACTGTTGTCTGAAGTGTTAGGTCCAATTTATACAATACTAGGATTCATCTGACAATATGAAGTGTAATCTAGTAGTCAAATAATACCATGGTGATTTCACCATCTGCTGAAATACTGATTTTTAAGACAATATCTGAGAAAGGTTAAAAAATGAATCTAAAGACCTAAGGTTTCCAAGTTTTATCACTAAGTTTCTCTGAATCTCTGCAAATCATGAAATCTCTTATCCTCCCTTTCTCTTTGATGCTGCATTGTTCATTTAGAGTACTACGTTTATTTTTTAAAGACCTTTTTTTTAAAGATTTCATTTATTTATTTGAGAGAGAGACAGAGAGAGTGAGAGAGAGAGAACACAAGCAGCATGAGGGGCAGAGGGAGAAGAAGACTCTCTGCTGAGCAGAGAGCCCAACGCGGGGCTCCATCCTGGGACTTCGAGATCATGATCTTAGCCGAAGGAAGATGCTTAACCAACTGAGCCACCCAGGAGCCCCCAGAGTACTATATTTAAAACACATTATAAATGCAAAATAAAGTCATTATTTAAAAAAGAAACTGTCCTGGGTGCCTGGGTGGCTCAGTTGGTTGGGCGACTGCCTTCGCTCAGGTCATGATCCTGGAGTCCCGGGATCGAGTCCCGCATCGGGCTCCCTGCTCGGCGGGGAGTCTGCTTCTCCTTCTGACCCTCCTCCCTCTCATGCTGTCTGTCTCTCATTCTCTCTGTCTTAAATAAATAAAAAAAAAAGAAAGAAAGAAACTGTCCTTTGATTATGTAGAAGTCCATGTCGATGTTGCAGAATGAGGGACCTATGGAAGAACAAACTACTTTCAAAGTCATTAGTAGGGTCAGTATCCATTTATTTATAATATTTTGTATTCCATCACGTCTCTTGAAAAGAATGAGTGTTCCAGTTGTTTATTTCTATGTATGAAACTTCCACAAAACTTGCACGCTTCAAATAATAATTTGTGAATATCTCTTATAGTTCTGTGGGTTGGTTGGATTCCACTGGGCAGTTCTCCCTGGGCTTCTTTCATGTGGTTGCTGTCTAATGGCAGCTCCACTGGAGTCCTCTGAAGGCCCCTTCACTCATGCATCTTGTGTTGGCGTTGGCATGGCTGCCACAGCTGGAGGTGGTTGGGTATCTCTCTCCAGGTAGTGTCTCCACATGGCTTATTTGGTCTTCCTTACGAGCATGGTGGTCTCTGGATACTTTGACTTTTTACTTGGTGGCTGGTTTCCCCCCACAGTGAGTCATGTAATCGGCACAGACAGAAACTTCTAGGTTCTGTAGGTTTAGCTTTGAAACTCATAGAGCATCACTTATCACTTTCTCTATAAGCTATTAGCAATTAAACATTTCACCTATTCGGATTCACTTGGAGGAGAATTAGACATCACTCCTCAATGGGAGCAGTAGGGAAGAATTTGCAGTGATCTATACCATACAGAGGTAAGGTACTTTCTTGGTTATCATTAAATTGATAATGAATCCATTTCTTCTGCAAAACAATGAAACAAAATAAATGTCTTCTTAAAGGTAGCTCAGTTCCCCAAGGCAGTTCTAAATACTTCAGTTTTTTTCCTATTGTCATGAGCACCTGGCTCACAGGGAGTCCTTCTCTGACCTCTGACTCTGTTGACCCTGCTGTATTTTTTTTAATAACATGAATGCTAATCTCCACCCGATATTATATTACACACTCATTCATCTACCGGTCTGGTTTTGTGTCTCCTCTGGAACATGAGTCCCTTGTGGGCAGAAACTCTGTTTCCTCAGTGCTCATAAGTAATTGGCATATATAGATGTCAGACACTTAACAAACATTTGTGGAATAAATGAATGAGCGAGTGAGTAAATGATTGGTGTAAATGACTGAGCAAACTGGCATCCTAGTTTTGAAGTCTCTCTACCTTTATAGCTCTAACAACTATCTATTTATCTATCATACAAACTTTATATGAATAAAGTCCTTCCTAAGTTGTAATATATACATACAATATATTACAGGGGTCATCTTGAAACTAGTCACTTCCTGAAGCAACTCCTTTTCTCCATCTCCCGTCTCTGAATATGGATTCTTACATCTGCAATAAAATCCCAGCAACTCTTTCTGAAATATTTCTCTGGAATATGTTTTATTCTTTCAGTGCTGACGACCATTGTCTCAAACCAGGGATTCATCATGACCTTTTACCTAAAATTTTATAAAAATCTAGCTAGTTTCCTTCTTCATCATTTTGCACAAGCATTAGCATCCTGAAACTTTGGTTTTGTAATGTTATTCTGCTCAGCAGAAAACCTCGGGTGGTCTACCATGCCTCTAGGATGATTTATGGTCTTGGTCTAGTTGGTCTGGTTGTGTCCCCATCTAGTTTCTGTCTACCTTTTTCCAACAGTTTCTGTCTACCTTTTTCCAACAGTCCAACAATGCAAGAGTTCTAAACTGGTAGGTATATTTCACTCTTTCGTGGGCATACAAATAACCTGGGGATACTGTTAAAATACAGATTCTGATTAAAAAAAAAAAAGTACAGATTCTGATTCAGAAGTTCAAGGATGGAGCTTAAGATTCTGCATTTCTAGCCAGCTCCCAGGGGGTCAAACTGCTCTTGGAGTAGCAAGGCTCCATCATAGATTGCATAGATCATGCACTTCCACGTATCTGTGTCTTATTTTCTTCTCCTGCCCAGAACCTTCTTTCCTTATCTCACTGCCTGGTGAATTCCTCGATTCCAAAGACCTAGATCAAATAGCATTTCTTAAAGCCTTTCTTTCTACCTCGACCGGAAAGAATTAATTGAAATTTCATCTATTATTTTGTTTTGCTTTGATACTTGTTTAGTTGTAGATGTGCTTTTCTTTCTAACTTGTGAGTTCCTTGCAGGCTGTGACAATACCATTATTGCAATTTGGATGGGAATAAAAACTCATACCCAAAGTAATTATTTTGTGATGTATAACATACAGAGTATATAATATATAATGTAGAAAGTAGACAGTGTTCACAAAATCTATGTGAATACAAAGGTGTATGCAATAATTGCTGTGTGTCAGTTATGGGCTAGCCTACTATAAAATGCCACATGCAGGATGCCTGGGTGGCTCAGTTGATTAAGTATCTGCCTTCGGCTCAGGTCATGATCCCAGGGTCCTGGGATCGAGTCCCACGTCCGGCTCCCTGCTGAGCAGGGAGCCTGCTTCTCCCTTGCATGCCGCTCCCCCTGCTTGTGCTCTCCCTCTCTCTCTCTCTGTCAAATAAATAAATAAAATCTTTAAAAAAAATTTAAAATAAATAAATAAATAAATAAATAAATAAATAAATAAATAAATAAAATGCAGCATGCAGCAGGTGCACAATACATATCTCTTACACGGGTTTTAAAGAACGATTTTAAGTTCTAACACTTTACTACAGAAAATGCTGGTCTGGTCATCAGACGTTGTTACTCTCTGCTGGAGAATTTGTTAGCCCATAAATTACCTTCCTGAAAAATGTATAATATTTACTATCTAATTTAATGATCCAAAAATCTGTACTGAATCAGAAATAGAAATGTTAAAGTAATTACATTGAGAAGTCAATTTAATGAATGCCCAATATGTGAAAGCATTATTTCTGTAATCTTTTTTATTGCCCAATTTATCATTTTTATTGTTCATTTACTTATGCTATATAGTTCTAGAATGAATTATAATCTCGACCCCTTCCCATTTTTTTCAAGTAGGATCTCTTAGAAAGTCACAAAAAGCTTCTTTCTATCTGAATAGAATGTTTATCCTTGTTAAAGTGAATCTATTTGATTCTTATGTGCTTTGGATGATTTCCCTAGAGCCTTCCTTATATCATACATGTGTTTAAACAAGCATTTGCTTTTCTCACAGTCTAAATTCTTCCAACTTGATCGGGGTGGCCGCAAGATCCAAATGGTGCTGTTCCAATCCCTTAATGGCCGTGGCCTTGTAAGCACAGAATTATGAGTTAGGAAGGCAAAGGCTTTGCACCGTTTGAGTATATGCATCGCACAAACAGCAGAGGAGTATAACCTCAGGGCTAACACAAGTCATCACACGACTTCGGCCCCGTCCCCACACCCACCCTGGTTGCAAAACAGGAAGTAACACACATCATGTCATTATCACAATGAAAGAGTTTTGTTTTGTTTTGTTTTTTCCTGTCAGAATATACAGAGAGGGCGCCTGGGTGGCTCAGATGGTTAAGCGTCTGCCTTCGGCTCAGGTCATGATCCCAGGGTCCTGGGATCGAGTCCCACATCGGGCTCCCGGCTCGGCGGGGAGCCTGCTTCTCCCTCTGACCCTCTCCCCTCTCATGCTGTTTCTCTCTCACTCGCTCTCTAAAAAATAAATAAATCTTTAAAAAAAAAAAAAGAATATACAGAGAAAAATCTTGTAAGAATGAAGCATCAGCTTTTTAAAAATCGATTCAGCTTTAGCTTCAGACCCTGTTAAGAATTTCTTGCATGATTTTGGCCTAAATTTTAGTACCTTACATATCTGTTATAAAAAGCTGTAACTGAAACTTCGCAAAATGCTTCCAAAGCATTTCTAGATCCTCTAACAAATCACAACGCAGAGTACTAACCACTATATGATCACGGCGCGCCACCCTCCCGGCGGCTCCTCTAACAGATCAGACATGCCAACAGAATAATGATACTTCTACCTTCAAGCTGATTGTGTTAGAGAACTTTAAGAATCAAACAAATGTAAATTTATAAAAGATACTAACAATTTTCTATTTTGCGTATGAACCAAATATTTTGAAAAGAAATAGAATAGTAATCCAAACATTGCCAGAGGTGTTCTTAAGACTATTAAGAATGATTGATGATGATTAAGAGAAGGGGAGGCTTTTAAAAGGTAAGCTCCAGAGAAGAGTAAAATCAATCATTTGAATTATTTGAGTTTGTTTTATAGCTTGTTTTACCCTAAAATAAATTTATTTTTCTAACAAATTACTATGATAATAAAAACAATACCTGCCATGCTACTTTATTTTAGAATTTGGGGGTGGTTGTGGGACACAGAACAAAG
Source organism: Mirounga leonina (assembly GCF_011800145.1). Taxonomy (NCBI): domain Eukaryota; kingdom Metazoa; phylum Chordata; class Mammalia; order Carnivora; family Phocidae; genus Mirounga; species Mirounga leonina. Next base: position 11,115,759 of record NW_023270426.1, read on the forward strand.
TTCTATGGTTGCCATGTTTTTAATGTGGGGGAAATTTTTCTTGGAGGTTTTAGTTGCCAAACCGATTTTGCTTCTGAAGAGAACTGACAAATGTGTCTTGGCTCATGAGTACCTTGCTCACTGATACAAATCGCTGATACATCGATTTGGTTGGAATAGATCTAGAAAGGTCAAGCAAACCCTACTTGCTAAGTGTAGCAGCTTGATGGTAGCTCAATTTATAGTTTGGACAGTCTTGTGTTTCCATAGGCAAAATGGACATTTTCTTTCATCAATCTGGACAGTGTAGACTAGAGTCATTTCAACCCCATCTGTGTATGGGTAGCTCAGTTTAACTGAAGCATGATTTTCTACGGGCCATAGAGATGGCCACTGTCTATACCATGTGGGTAGCTAGCTAGCTCCGGTGTTTACACAGTAATGAAATACCCCATTCCTGAATAACCATTCTAAAACTGTCCACAGTTGTTCTTTGCCAGGAACCAACAGAAAATTGTGGGCTAATCAGCATAACACAACTAGGCTTCTGTCTCTTGAGACTAAAAGCAATGTGCCATAATGAGGGTGGATTTCAGGCTTTATCTTTGCATCTAACAGGATAGTGATAGTAAACATTATGAGAATTATTCATGGAAATCACTGGAGATTTTGTTTCTCATGTTTAGATCCTTCTTTGGGTAATACATTGGGGGTGAGATACCTTAAAGCAAAGAAGATATATTCCTTCCCCACTAGGCAAAGTAGAGAGGAAAGCTTTACCGACTGCAACCAAAATGAGGTAGATAATTACAGTTTCATCTGGGATTGTGTATGCTGATGAGTGCATGTGACCAGTAACAAAAGAAAGGCTGAAGAGAAAAATGACCTGCCTGGGAGCAGGTTTTTTGTTTGTCTGTTTTATTCACTCATTTAGTAAAATAACCACAATATAGGAGAAAAAAAAAGTGCTGTTTTTCTCTGCTAAGATGACAAGTTTTGAAAGGGAACACTGTAGCTCTCTAAGAAACCGAGGGAAGGGCAGCAAGCAGAAATGCCCACATGAGCTATTACTACGGCACCAAGACAGTGGTCCAAGCCAGAGGGTAGCAGAAAGGTTCACAAGGCAGAAAGTAGCAAGGAGGCATAACTAGTGTAGGACAAGAATGTTCCCTGTTACCTCGAGTCACTCAGAGACCCAAGAAACTGGGACATCATGAGCCATTTACACAGCATATTTGGCCTGCATGGTTAATGCTTGTTGCCCTCTATTAAATTTCTTCCCACGGTACTGCATTGTGCTCTTTTAAATAGGAAGCTTTGGCTTATCTAATAGGAATGGTTTCCCAGTTGCTGAGTGGGACCTCATGTGAAGTGAAAAATCAAAGCCTCTTAAAAAAAGTAACCTAGTCCTCTGGGCCAGGGTCATCTTAACACTAGAATTAAATTATGCAAATATAAATTGAAATTCAAGGTGATTGCTCTGTATAATCCATTCATCATCCCTCTAGTTCTCTTTGCCTGCAGAAACAGCTAGACAGTATCTTTTGTTATAGAACAAACTCAAATGGCAGGGTTCACTATAGAATACTTCAACTCGATTACAGAAGAGATCTCATGATTTATATAAACCATTTGGTCTTAGAAGTTGTCACATTATAAATAGAAATGCTGTAGTCAAATTCCCTTGAGATGGAATTATATTAGATTTGATCTCCTTTTCCTGCCTTCACTTCCCTTCCTTTTCCTTCTCCCCTCCCCCCACCCTATGTATTATTGTAACGTCAAGCATCAAGGTAAACATTAGAGGTACTCCAGGTTATGGTGACTTTTTTTCATGATTTTCATCAATACCAGATGTAAGTGACAAAAGCCTCACATTAATACCTCTAGCTCAAGGTTGTATCAAAAAGCTAGTTCCAAGGCTGGTATGTCCTGGGACTTTGCATGTCCTGGGAGCCTAATACCACTGATGGCCTCCATATGGGTGCAGGGACCGAACTGTGGATCATCTTCAAAATTCCACCATCAATAGCCAATGTAATCACTGAACACAAAACAATAGTAGATTCTAGCTTAGACTTCTATTTTGGGGGTCTAGTGTTGGAAAAGAGGACAGGATGATTTCTCTCTATACCTACCCTCTTTTCAGAGTAAGTAATAACTGGAAGACATTGCTTAAAGCTATTAAATTAAAAGAACGAAACAACATATAAAACCCCAGAAATATTATGAGTCAGTGGTAGGAATGTTCCTTGTCAATCACAGGATGTTGAGCTTCAACCATTTCAAGTGCATATAAATCCTTAGGGCTCTTTTTTGGGGGGTGGGGGTGGGGTTGCAGTCTCAATCCAAAAAAAAAAAGAACTCAAAACATTAATCCTGCCAGTTTAGATTTTACTAGGGATTTAAAGTCACCACTACCTTCCACAGGGTTCATTCACGCTCAGTTGGGACAAATAATGGCTTAGCAGGAATTGGTTTACAATCCTGGTGGACCCCTGTAGAGTTAATAAGTCCAGAAATACCACTTGGATGGAAACGTATGATAATCATATGATTATCTTTAAAAAAAATCCATTCCATAGTCTCATGTATAAAAATAAAAAATGCACAGGGCTTAGACATCCCTTTATTGTATCAAATTAAATCGGATTTAATGCCTGGTTGTGTGTCATCCAGCTCAGACCCATTTGTACAAGGCTGTGGAGTGACGAGCTGGTTCAGATGAATGAATAGCTTTCTCATTACTTCACCCCCATTCTGCTGTCTCTTTTCCTGTCCTTTGTATTATAATGGAGGACAGCTGTGGCAGTGAAGTGAATATTAAGTAACCCCAATGCCTCAGCAGATTGTGACTTTAATCCCTGCAAATACCGCTAAAATCAAAATTTAATTACACTCAGAGTAGCTCTGTTAATGCCTGAAAAATATTTAACAATTAGTGGTTGGCTTAATTAAGCAAACTGCCTTTCACAAAGCAACCTGAAAAGTCCTTCCAAACCCTTCCCCCATCCTTTTTTTTTTTTATCCCTTAGACTAATTAGTCTGATGTAAGCTCACAGCACTTCATTTACTGTTACTGAGTCTGCTGCTTAGCTGATCTAGGCTCTGAGCTTAACAGCCTGTAATAGAAGGGGAAGTTGTAAAAAGAAAGAAATTAGGTTCACTGCATACAGCTACTTAATAAAAAATAATCCTTTTAATAAACTGCTAATCATTGTTAGTCATTTCCTCATTCATATTCATATCTATATAACATGTATATATGTTAACATGTATGCAAAACAATGGCCATCTCTCATTTATAGTATTAGTTATGGAATACTCAGGAGAAGCCCATTAACAAATAACGCAAAAAAACTTCTTTCAAAAGAATTATTCTCTGTCCATATGAATTGGAAAACTCTACATTTAAATTTAGAAGGAAGGGACAATGTATGCTTCTGTTTGTAAACTAAACAAAGAATGATAGAAGAATGAAGAATGATGAAAAAGCTGTTAAAATGTAAATCCTATTCTCTGATTGATACATGACACTACCTGACCTACTTTGTTACATGTTCGTTCCCTCACCCAAGCATCAAATATTTATTGATGATTTAATGTGACTTGCTGGGGCAATACAAGTATATTATTGTAAATATTTGCATCAAGATTTATCCAATGTTTTAAAATGGCACACAAGGATGGCCCATACGATCTATATTTAAACTTCATTTTCTACTAGGATTCTTAGGAAAGATCTTGCCACTAAATAATTGAGAGAATAAAATACAATAACACTTCAAAAGGAGATCACTTATTTGTCAAACTAAGAAGAGAACTAGGAATCAGAAAACAACAACAACAAAAAAATTGTCTTGGAGAAACAAAACAAATCCCAGAACTATCAAAGAGCTTAGAGACCATGGAATCCAATCAACCATGTTCTACAGAAGAGAAAACTGAAATTCAGATTTGAAGTGATCATCCAGGGCCCTATGAAGAACTGTTACAGAGTTACTGTAGAACCTTCCAGACCCCCACTCCAGACCTATTTTCTTTCATCTGATATCAGACACAATTAGAGCAAGGTATATTATATGATTTCCCAAATCACAGCGGATTAGAAGCCACAAATCCGAGGCTGAAGGAGAGTTTCTAGAAGCTGAGAGTTCAGATTATGTGAAACCGTAGAACATATGATAAAATTTGGAAACTGTTAAGTAAAAATTTAAATAATCTGGAAAATATAGTCTCTTGGTAACACTCAAATGCAGGGTACGAATAAACATCACATTTTTAAATTTGATAATGCATATCAGTGCTGCCTCAGCTTATCTCATTTTATTGTGTATGCGTGTGCGTGTGCGTGCATACGTGTATATGTGTGAGATTCCCTCCTCTGTGGCTTTTAAGACAATACGACACACACACACAAAAGATTAAGATAATAAGCTGATTTAGTTATTTTCTTTTTGAGAATATCAAAAGGAAAATACTTTCTCTGCTCCTAGTAAATTCCAAGAGTTTCAGCTTCAATGATATGTTAATTTGTCCAACAAGAAAAAAAAAGACCTATAGTCTCATTTTTAAGAGATGTTTTCACCTGTATGGAGTTCTTCCTCTAGGCCTTCCTGTTATTCCTTATTTAAGATGAGTTCCTGCATATTTTGGCTGTTGCTTAATTCAATAATTAAGGGAAAAAAAAGAAAGCAAGTATCATTCCTGTGTAAGTGTCCATATATGTGTTCTGTACATCCACACCTAACTCAGCCAGCCATCTCTAACCCCATACAATTCTGTACATCGCCACATAATTGGCAGGTTATGTTTCAAGTCTCATGGTTGGTTGAGGATGGAGATGAAATCACAGTTTATAATACAGAAGAAGGAGTGCATATGGGTTGTGATTGAGATACTTGTATTTTGACTCAAGAATGGTGGAGCATCTGGATTAACCACTATAAATCCTCTAGTAGCAGCAATTTAACTTTTTAACAGCAAGGGAAATGGCATATTATATTTCAAAATTGGTATATTTGAAAAGAGAGTATTAACACGATGATATGAACTGATGGAAAATCTTCTTATGGGTTTTCCAGAAATAACCATGTTTTAATGCAACATGCAACTTGCATTTCAAATTCTTTTGTCTATTAGTCACATACACATATCTTTATTTCTTCTTGAATGTATGCTGCATAACTATTAACCAAATGTTCATTCACCATCAAATTCTGTTTCTTCAGTGTGTTTTCTCATTCAAAAGCACATAATCATTCTCCTTAATGATACAAATAATCCACTTCTAAGGGACTATTATACCTCTTTTCCATTCTTGAAAAGCATTATTGCTTTTAGGTTTTTAGTTAAATGTTATACAATTTCAACATAGTATAATATACTTAATTGAACTTTAAGTTTCTCTGTAAAAGAGCAGCGAGTATTAAAAGGCAAACAGAAAAATTGCCAAAGTCAATTCACTTCACTTCAACTGTCAAAACTTTTCATGTGAGAAATGAATGGAAACATTCTATTTCAAGTAACCATATTTGTGGGTATGGTATTCTCTTTTGACTCTGCAAATCATTTGAAAAATAAAGTAGCCTGTCCGTGCTTGTTTTCAATTTGCAAAATGTCAGCTGTATCTACAAAATGGTCAGTGAGCCTCATCATCTTGACTAATAAGAAAAGAACGGTTCTCTTGGTACATACATTAAATCTTCCATGTTTCCAAAGTATCACTTCATGTTTTTCACCAAGAATTGATCTCACAGTGGGCTGGTGACATAAATATATAACATCACCTCTTCCCTACATCCTACATTGCTGCTCTGGCCACACACCCTCCACCACTGATGTCCTAAGAGAAGAGAAATAAACTCTTAACTAAGTTTAATATTTCTTGTGATTTTGATTTCAAGACAATTATGTTTAAATGTATGGATTTATTTATTCAATCATAACACAGGAGAAAGATCTTAAGCTCATTAAGCCCTGTAGCCTAAATAAAACCTCAACCTCAAATTCTGCCTATTACAAAGATATATAGAAGAATAATTTTGGGGGACACAAGGAGCCCAACCTCCCTCTTTCAGACAGATGGATTTTACTACTCTGAATAAGTAGTTTTCAACTTTTTCTTAAGTATGCCTAGAGCTGAGATTCTACAATTAACTAGCATTGTATCATCCAGATACTTAAATAGTGATTTCTTATTGCCATTTCCACTTCCTTCTATCAGATTTTCCATGGTGGTCAAGAGCTGTTTAGGACACAAATGGTCAAGACGCCATAATACAATAGCAATTGAGTTACCCCTTCCCTCTTGTAGGCTGAACATCTAAGGTTCACTAACTTCTTACTTTTAGAACTTAAATCCTTTAAATCTCAGATGCTCTTGAATGTTCTACCTTTAAGCGCTCATCCTTCCCCATAATGGCCAAATAGTATTTTGAGCTCCCATTCCAGGAAATACAAAAAGTCTGGTCTTTTACCAAGTGTTCTTCCCCACTGAGTTTCTGAATTTCTCTGAGGAATGGTTTCATTAACTCATTCTGAGTGATCACTTGTCATTTCTAAAAGCTTCTAGCTTTAGGCCACCGTCCTTCTGGAGTATACTATGCCAATAACTCCATGCTTCTAATCTTCATACAATAGCCCATCACCTTTAAAATAGAATGTATTTCCAAATAGTAGTATTTCCAAATTCCTGACAGACAACAATCTTCAAGATTCTGGAATGAGAAGCCAGAATTCCTGGAAATTCTCAGGCAGTCCTGAAATCGTAAGTTCTCCTATATTTTTATAACATTTTTTCTGTGATAATGAGTGATAATAAACTATAAGTCATTTTTATACTATACTTTCAGAGATTTTATGTAAAAAATGATCTAATAATGAAAGTATGGCTTTACAGGATTGTATCTTTCAATAACATGTAAAAATGATTCTCCATCTGATATGAAAATTTTATGATAGAAAACATTAAAGAAAATAACATTTATATAAAATAAATGACAAATAATTTAATTCACTGAAAGATAATGCCACACATATTCAATAACTAGAAATGATCTTCCTTAAAATGAAATTTTAAAACCCACAAAGCATTAATTGCCCTATTACATGATCTTGCTCTTATATTATGATCTTGCTCTTTTTTCAGTCCAGAAGAATTTCATTTTTCAGTCCAGAAAAATTTCATTTTTCAACAATGTTGATCAAATTGTTACAAATTTGTCCACAAGCTTAAGATTAGTATACCTGTGGTTCTATAAATCTCATTTCCTTTTTCATGATAAAAATAATTTGTTTCCTTACCCTGAATTGAATTTTGTCATTGAAATCAATATTGTTTTTTTAATAGAGATTTTAGACTTGTTTCTGAATTCCTGCTGAAAAACTCTACAATAACATCTTCTATTTACATTTTTCCTGTTCAGATATTTACAAAGAACCACAGCACACATCCAATCCCTGGGAAATGCCAGGGAATATTATTGGGAAGCATTCAAATAACATAACATTCAAATACCGTAGCAAGGTTGACAGCAATACACAGAATGCCATGTCAAAATTACTAACTTGAGGATAAATTTTGGTTCTAAAACTTATTTCTTAGAACATCGCCTATAGGATTTATATAAAATACACTAATGTAAATAATCTTATTAATATTTATCTGCTGGAAAAAAAAAAAAAAACCTCTTAGCAAAAAAAAAAATCTGTTTGCAAAATAACCTGTCAGGGTCAGGAACACACAACATGGCAACAACTACAAGTAAAATGGGTTAGATCAGAATTACTTCTCTCCAATGTGCATTTCAACTTTAACCTTTCACTTCTGTGTCCACATTTCCTCCTCTTGCTTTCAACTTGACATTGGCAATTTCTTCTACCAGTAATGTTTGTATGTTGATTGTTAAGCTTTAAATCTTATAGGAAAATTATGCTTTTTCTCTGTTTCCTTGATTTTTTTTTTCTCATGTCAGACAGGTAATAGGCTGAGTAACAAGGTTTGAGGGAAGTGCATGTCATCAAGCTTATGAACTACAGAAGGATCTATTTTCTTGATTTTTTTATTCTTTTTTCCTCAGGATTCAGGAATAGGAAAAATACATTTCTTGAGATATGCTGGGAAAGTATTTCCACATGGGACAGGTAAACCCAAGTTTCTCCCTTAATTCTCCCAGAGCTGTAATACTGTGGTGGTGGAGGTGGTTGCACTTTGCTCATTTTTTTTGTTATCAAAACTATAAAACATATAAATTAGGATGTGTAAAGAACCTCTGTGGATATATCACCCAGGCTCAACAATCACCAATATATGATCAGTGTTATTTAACTTGTATATCTACCCATTTCCATCACTCTCATCTCTTGGATTATTTTGAAGTAAATCCTATATATCATTTTATCTCTAATACACTTCAGTGCAAAACTATAGAACTATAAAAGATGAACACTTAAAAATATATAACTAAGAAAGAGTGGAACTGGACAGAAAGAGTGGAACAGACAAATAGATCAATGAACTAGAACTGAGAGTTTAGGGGAAAATCCCATATACATCTATTGTCACGAGATTTTGATTTTGAAAAAGATGCCAAGTCATTCAAAGGAAAGAGAGAAAAGGCTTTTCAACAAATGGGGTCAGACAACTGAATATCCACATGCAAAAAAATGAAGTTGGACCCTTAACTCACACCATATACAAAAATTTATTCAAAATGGATCAAAGATTTAAGTGTAAAAAAACTTAACACTATAAAACTCTTGGAAGAAAATGTTGTGACCTTAAATGAAATAATGGTTTCTTCATTATGACACCTAAAGCACAAGCAACCAAAGAAAAAATAGACAAACTGGACTTCATCACAATTAAAACTTTTATTCTTCAAAGGATATGCATAAAAAAATGAAAAAAAGTCTACCCATAGAATGGGGAAAAAATTTGCTAATCATTCATCTGATAAGAATCTAGTATCCAGAATATATAAAGAACTTTTTCTACTCAACCATAAAGACAGTACAATTAAAAATAGACAAAGGAGGGGGGCCTGGGTGGCTCAGTCTGTTAAGCAACCAATTTTGGCTCAGGTCATGATCTCAGGGTCCTGGGATCTGCCTGCAGGCCCCCTTTCTCCCTCTGCCCCTCCCCCTGCTTGTGCTCTCTCTCTCTCTCTCTCTAGTAAGTAAATAAAATCTTAAAAAAAATTGACAAAGGAATCAATACTTATCCAAAAAAGATACACAAATGACAAATAAGCCCATGAAAATATGTTCAAAATAATTAGTTATTAGATAAATACAAATCAAAGCCACAGTAAGATGCCACTTCACCTGCACTAGGATGGCTACAATAAAAAAGATGGACAATAGTAAGTGTTGGTGAGCATATGGAGAAATTGAAACCCTCATATATTGCTCTTGGGAATGTAAAATAGAGCAGATGCTTTGGAAAATATTTTGGCAGTTCTTCCAAAGGTTAAAGTAGTGTTACCATAAGATCCAACAATTCTACTCCTAGATATATAGCTGAAAACATATGTTCATCCAAAAACTTGTATATGAATATTCATAGTGACATTATTCGTAAGAGCCAAAAGGTAGAAAGAACCCAAATACCCCCCAACTAATGAATGGATAAATAAAATATGGTATACCTACAATGGAATATTATTCATGCATAAAAATGAGTGAAGCATTAACATACATTGTAATAAAGACAAATCTTCCAAACTTTACACTATGTGAAAAAAGCTATAATAAAAGGCCACATATTGTGTGATTCTGTTTTTATGGAATCCACAGAAACAAAAAGGAGATCAGTGGTCACCAGTGGCTGCAAGGAAGGAGGAATTGGAATTGGAGGGTTATTTGAAAGCAAGAGGTGACACAATGAGCCCATATCCATTTTCTCCTTGGGTCTGCGTATGCCTCCAGGAGCAGAAGAGAGTGAAGGCACCAGCTTCCAATTTCTCTTCGTGCTTCCGGCATGATTTGGTCCATGCCTTTCAGTGGTCTGAGGACCAGCTGTGTCATGCATCTCAGTGACTGAAATACCAGCTGTGCATCCTCCCGTTCCCCGCCTTCCAAAGACCAGCTGTGCCCTCACATGCTGTCTCCATGAGAAAGAGCGTCCCTGGCAAGACATCATCTCAGAAGTGTACATCTGACCTGGAGCACATCCTTCCGTGGTCTGAGCAAGAGCCAGGCCCACAAGAGCTTCTACTTCCACACTTCTCCCATTTAGTTCTCCGACACTGACAAGTGCTGTCTGCTCTCTACAATGTTAATCTCTTCAGATCAGCTTTCCCTCGTTGCTCTTTCAGACTTTCAACCCCTATGCAACTAATGCTCTCCATTAAACGCCCTCTGTTTGTAATACCTGGTGAGGCATCTGCTTCTCTGACTCATATATCTACACTGACTGTTACACTAAATGTTAGTAACAAGTCTGATATGTTGACGTTGAATTATAAATCCAATTTTCTTTTGTACTTAGCCCACGGTTCTGTATTTTGGGTAATATTTTGGAAAATGGAGCACTTCTGGTTTACTGTTTTGAACATAATGAAAATGTAAAAGTCATAGAAACCCTTTCTTTTCTCCCTAAATTTTAGTGATTCCAGAAAGCATTATTTTAGCAATATTATCAGGCCAAAAATTAAAATGGAAAGTTTTTGTTAGTCAAAAACATTTTCCTAAATGTCAAGTTAATTTTGTATCTTATCTTGGGGTAAGATAACTTAGAAAGTAGCTATTCCTTCCTTAGATCATGGTTTTAAGAGGTCTTTTTGGTTATTACCTACCAAGTAGACTACACTTTTACTTATACATATGTATGAGGAATGTGCTTTAAAAGTGAGAAAACAAGGTATCTATATGACTTAAATACTATTAAGGAAAATTGCTTTAAGTTTATATGAGAGCAGCTGGAAGATTCATGTGGTATTTTTGGACACAATTCTGGCACAAAGCAGAAACAGAGAAACAGGAAATAGGCCAAAAACTGGACCAAAACGTTAAAACAAAAAAATCATGGGTACTTCACAAATTCTAGTAGTTCTACAGAGGTAAATGACTTGGAATTAAAAGATACATACTATCATATAATCTATTTTTATGTATTCCCTCTGTATCTTAACATATAGATATATTTCCAATCGTGGGCTCAACAGATGTATTAGCATTTTTTGATGACTTATATGAAACATTAAGAAGTAATTAGGAAGGCATCCAAAGCTCATCAGCACATTAATAGGCCCAGAAAGTTCACATTGGATTTCCTTATATTTCCTAGGTACTCTCATTTTCTGGGAATGGGTCAGCTCTTTCAGTAGTTACAAATCAGCTTAATGTGTAAAATAATCACACAGTGTCATGAACACATGCAAAAAAGCACTGGCTTCACTCTTTTATTTTTACACTGTTCTAAGTATAGTCATTCCGTGCCACTTTTTTCATTTATTGACACTTTCACAAATAGGTGATTAATCCCATCAGTTGATTGTTTTAATTTGAGCCCCAATGAGTCCAAAATGATGCATTAACGCCCAAATCTTTTCTCTGTAATATAGGCCTGTGGCTTAAACCAACTTAGTTAACATTTTTTTTTTCTACTTTGAATGAAAAACATTATTTTCCCTGGGAAAATGTAGCTATTAATAGACTAACAGTGGACTCTTCATTACACATAATTTGCACTTACTCACAGCACAAAACATGACCTCAGATGATTCCTGATATCATCATGAAACAGAAGGTACAAGACATGGGAGGACTTCTTGAAAATGATCAGTGTTTTAAACCCCTTGAGAGTGAAATGGAGCAATTCTCTGTGACCGCTATATTTATAAAGTCAGGACAATATTTTAAAATTGATTTAATTCTTTGAATTCCTGCTTAAAACCTGAACAAGGTGAAGTTTCAAAACAGGTGAGATAGATGCTGTCGAAAATCCCCATGCCAATCTCTAAATTTGTTGAGAATGTTAGAGTCAAAATTGCGCATCAATATTAAAGTCACCTAGAACACTCAAGCCGAGTGGCATATTCTTATCATCAAAGTCAGACAGTTCATCAGAAAAACAGTTAAAATTCTGTTAAAACACATATTTTCTTGAGGTTTCTTGCAATTGCTTTACCTCTCAATTGTTCACCAACTGTAGAGAAGGGTTTGAAAAGACCTGTGGCACCAACAATTGTCTACAACACTGAAGAGTGAGCAGATTGTGGAACACAAGCGACATTGAGATGTGGTGATTGTCTGGCGGATGGTATCAATGTAGTCTGCACACAGCAATTCAGAAGAGGGGGAAAAAAGCCTTTAGGATTTAATATATTGAGCTTGTCTCTCTATTGATCATATTAATTGGATGATTTCCAAATCTCCACTTTACTGAGTATTTTATTGACATAACCTTTGACCAAGAAGCATATAGATTTCAAAATGTCTTTTCTCATAGACAGGAAATCAATTTGGTTATTTTAATAAATATAATTGTTTGAGCAAAATAGTTGGCTGAGCAATTAAAGGATATCTACTGTCATTACTGTCTACTACATACATTACTTCCCCACATTAGTTGTGGGGAAGGGAAGTGGCATTGAATGTGGAGAACAGAAGAGAAAACAGATTTTCAGCACTGAGAAATGAAGAAAGCTGTGAAAAAAACACTAGGAAGACAATTATCAAGAAATGGTATTGGAGCATCTGGGTGACTAAGTCAGTCGGGCGTCCAACTCTTGGTTTCGGTTTAGGTCATGATCTGAGGGTCATGAGATCACGCCCCGTGTCGGGCTCCAAGTTTAGTGCAGTGTCTGCTTGGGATTCTTTCCCTCTTCCTCTCCCTCCTTCTTTGCCCCTACCCCCTGCTCTTTCTTTCTCTCTCAAATAAATAAGTAAAATATTCAAAAAGACAAAAGAAATGGTATTAAAGCAAAAGAACCATTATGATAATTTTGACTTTATGTGGGAGTGTTGCATTAAAAAAACAGAGCAGACTTGGACATTGCTTATAATTTTTTTTATATAATTCAATCGCAGATAAGATAAAACATGCATTTTAGAATCTTAATTAGAAGAAATTTTGTCTTGAAAATACAATGGATAAATTGTCACTAAAAGATACTTTCGAGTTGGTGCCAACTTCTTAAAGATGAGTTAAGTCAGTCCTTAAGAGCCAGACTTCCACAGTTGGAATCTCAGCTTTTCCTCTTACTAGTCACTTAGCCTCTTGTGCCTCAGTTTCCTCTTTTGAGGAAATTTGGAAAATAATCACACTTCTCTATGAGGTTATTATAAGGATGTAGTAAGTTAACACAGAGGAGTAAATTAATATACAGGAACAAATGCTCAATAAATTTTAGTGATTTTTATGTCTTCATCTTATACTCCATTTCCTAATGAAATAAAATATCTTAAGATCAACTTTTAGGAAATTATTTTTTAAAAATGTCCATTTCGTGGTTTTGATCACTGTAGTGTTAATTTCTTTTCATTGATTGGAAGACTATAATAATGACTGCCCCAATTAATGGTGTGATCACATGTGAGAAAAAGATGTATAGGGGTGCCTGGGTGGCTCAGTCGTTAGGTGTTTGCCTTCGGCCCCAGGTCATGATCCCAGGGTCCTGGGATTGAGCCCCGCATCAGGCTCCCTGCTCAGTGGGAAGTCTGCTTCTCCCTCTCCCACTCCCCCTGCTTGTGTTCCCTCTCTCGCTCTCTCTCTCTGTCAAAAAATAAATAAAATCTTAAAAAAAAATGTATAAACATCTCCACACAAGGGTAGAGAAGTAAATGCAATAAAAAAAATCTTAAAACCACTCAGATTTAATTTACATTATCACAGCCCTTGAAATTACACTGCACACAGATGATAACAATGAACTATGAACTTACCCAAAAGCTCAACTTCAATTCACATCTTTAAAGGCTGCCTAAAAAGATTTAATGAATTTTCTGATTACTTCTACTCTTTTGTCGGATGTGATTCAACTACATTCAAGGGCAATAAAAAGAATACTTTAAGAGTAATACTTTGAGCAGAATCTGGAAATACTTGCTTCTGAGTGTAATCTGAGCATTCCTAAAATCCACAATTTAAGCATTCATATAAATGTGAACATTTATTTGAAAGCTTCGTTGATTAAAAGCAATAACACTAGAACTAAGCTGATGCTTTTAAAATCCATGTCTCCTCAAGAATATTAAGCATATTCGTTCCAATGATATTTGTTCTGGGTGTTCATATCATCATGTAATTCTTTTAAAATGACCATATGGGGATAGAGTATAAACTGTTTGCTACTTAGTAATGATATTTTGCATAATTAAGTTTTCCTGACTTCAATCTTTCAACAAAGTAGGGAAAGCATACCTACACTCTGTAACAGATGACCAAACTGTATCAAATTGTGTCTCCAAATAGGCACAGAAGCATTGGTATGTGTACATTTCTAGTAGAACAGAAGTAAATCCAAAATACAATCTCTTGAGTTCAATTATAAAACCCGTATGCTTGAGTGAATGCATGGTAAAAATATGCAACTTCATTACATATTAGAAGCACTACAAATTTCAGCCTTGATTCAAAAAACATTCAGATTGCTAATGTGGTATATACTGCTAAAAGACTAATATCACTGCTGTGTGTAGTAATGGGCAAGTGGAAACATCTGTATTTTCTCTGCTTTAAGAACATGGCCTTTTAATACAAAGGCTTATCTGTGTGAAGGATAAAGGCTGTAATAACGAGGAACACTTATATCATGGTACCTAGTTAAGAGTAATAGCAAAGAAAAACTACACAGGGCCATTGAAATTAAACAAGTTACACTTTACCACTTCTGCCAATGTAAACTTACTCTAAAGTCATGGAGAAGTATTCTTGCCCACCTTTTTGGATAAATTAAAGATAGAGCTGATCTCTGTATGAGGTTTTTGGGAAAAAAAAATGTGTACTAAGTGATAAAGATACCTTTGAGTGCCTGCAAAAAAAAAAAAAAGGGGGGCAAAGTCCACAAAACCTTTGGGTTTAGAAATGTGAAGACATGGTGATGTATCAAGGTATGTCTGGAAGAAAATGTATTTTAATGCATGCAAATGGAAACTATGGGCTTAATTAATTCTCAGTAATTCATCTTTGCCTAAAAGATATGTGTACTGAGTGATTCTGGTACTTAAAAGCTATCTCAAAAACAGAAGTTTTAACTTTATAGTATTTCTAGGGGAAGTTACTATTACTGAGGGATCAACTAGATGTTGAAACTTAAGAAGTCCAATTATCTGGCTCTGAAATAGGAAAAAGTTAAAATTCTTGTTTGCTTATTTTCTGGAAAGCAAACACATATTACCTCATAGAGCTACTGAGACTGAGTGATAAATGCAAATTATTTTAAATTCACTAAACTTTTATTCTATATGATAAGTATTATTTTGTATTTTTCTTTATTCTTTTTTTTCTTTTTTTTAGAAGATTTTATTTATTTATTTATTTGACAGAGAGAGACACAGCGAGAGCAGGAACACAAGCAGGGGGAGTGGGAGAGGGAGAGCAGGCTTCCCACTGAGCAGGGAGCTCGATGCAGGACTTGATCCCAGGGCCCTAAGATCATGACCTGAGCTGAAGGCAGATGCTTAACGACTGAACCACCCAGGTACCCCTCTTTATCAATTCTTTAAGACTGACAATGGTAGGCACACTTTAAGATGGCTCCATGATTCTCACCTCCTGCTACTCATACCTTTATGTAATCCCCTCATCTTCATTATGGGCAGGGCATGTGACTTGCTTCTAACCAGTGGAATGCTACAAAGGTGATGGAATGAGTCATTATATGTATGAGATTACATTTCAGGGTAGCACCTGTCTTGTTAGATTTTCTCTCTGTTGCTGGCTTTGAAGAAGCTGGCTCCATGCACCCTACAGCTGCAAAGAAATGAATTCTGCGTGCAACTTTAGGGTTCTTGGAAGTGGATCTTTCCCCTGTTGAATCTCTGAGAAGAACCGAGTCTTGGGTGATGCTGAGTTCAGCTTGGTGAGACTATAAATAGAGAGCCCTGCTAGGTTGTGCCCAGACTCCTGATCCATGGGGACTATGAGATATGTTTTATGCTGTGAAAGTTGTGCTCATTTGTTACACAGCAATAGAAAAAAATCTATACACATTGTATACATTTTATATTGGCATATAACACACTAAATGTATTTATTTATTTTGAATTTAGTGGGGTAATTTTAGGTAGTTTCCATACTCCTTTCTTGCATTGTTAAATTTTGCTGGCCATACCACTGTAGGAATGGCCTCCAGGAATGCTCCAGATGCCCACTATGTGAACTCACTCACACAGTATGACTGAAGTGGAAGAGACAGAGGGCTTATCATGATGCCTTGCACCTGAAGCAGAGGAGAAATAAGGTTTGAAATGTATGGAGTCAAAGTTAATCTGTGGAAAGCTCATCAAAATCTCGTATCTCCTATTTGCAATAAGCCTGACAAAAAATTCCTAAATTTGACAATTCTAACAATCTTTGATGAGTTGTTAAGCTGAAAGCAAATTCTCTACACTAAAAATAATAAAAGAGATTTCTTGATCAAAAACTCCAGAAGAGAAGCTAAATTATCTTTCTATTATGACTACAGACTCCCTGCTCAGCAGGGAGTCTGCTTCTCCCTCTGACCCTCCTCCCTCTCGTGCTCTCTCTCATTCTCTCTCACAAATAAATAAATAAAATCTTTATTATGACTACAGAAAATAATGTATCAAGATCATTATTATATGAAGAGGTAATAAAACAGTATGCAGCCAAAGCTATAAGAAAAAAAACCGTAGAGGAGTTGTGTTCTTTTCTGTTCCATTTTTGGTGTTGGTGGCATCTTTGAGTTTTTAACACTTCCACTTTTTTTGTGATTTATTTTTCATTCTAAATAAATACTTACTTTCATATCTAATATTATAATTGTAACTTTAAAATTCTTTTTCTTAAATGAAGTGTCCAAAATTGCATAAGCTTCAAGTCTCACAAAACCTAAATTCACCTCTGCATGTAAACCAAGAAAGGAACAGTATTTTTAAAATGCTGCTAACAGTCACCATAGGATGAAGGTAGATCAGGGTCCATTAGAATGTGTAATGGAAAATCATTGCTGATTTTGACAATAATTCTATTAGGGGAGTGGTGTGGCCAGAACATAGACGAAGGGATTCAAGAATGAGAAGTGCTGTAGCAAGGTGACAGTGGTTACTAAGTCCTGTGAAATGGGGGAAATGAGGTTTGGCAAATGGATTCGCTGGCAGATGGAGGGGAATGTGAGGACACGGGAGTTTTCTTTTTTGATAGAAGCAACTTCATGTGCTGATGGGAATGCTTCAACAAGAGAGATGTACAATTCAGGCTGTACAAGAGTAACCGCATGTGATAGTCATCCTCCAAAATGACTCCCAGTGATCCTACCTCTTGGTATTCACACCCTTGTGTAGACCCATCCGTTTGTATTACAGTTGGTTTATGTGACCAAGAGAAAAACAAAACAGAAGTGATGGGGGTGGTCCCTTCCAAAATTATTTTTTCTACTTGGTCTGTCTCTGTCTCTCTCTTATATCACTTGCTCTTAGGGCAGCAAGCTGCCATATTGTGAGGAGCCATATGGTGAGGCCCTACAAGTGGGGAACTGAAGCCTCTAGCGAATAACCAGTGTCCCTATGAATGAGCTTGGAGGTGATCCTGCAGCCCTAGTTAGGCAGTGGGATGACTGCGGTTCCAGAGAGCTCACCAGCCAACTTGTGAGATTTACCTAGCTATGCAGCCACTCTTGGGTTCTTGACCCTCAGAAACTATGAGATAATAAATGTTTCTTGTTTTTAGTTTCTATGTTTTGGAAGAATTTGTTATGCAACAATCGATAACTAATACACCCCAGTAGCAAAGTCCTTGAGAAGACAAAAGAAGAAGTGATATTCAGCATGAGTAGATACCTTGGCTATTAATAGAAACAGGGATATGTCTATCTTTTTAACAGGAGAAAAGATAAAGCATATGGGTGCAGATGTGCACTGGATTTGTAGATAGGTTTGCTGGACCATTAGGAAATTGTAATTTATTGGCTTTCTTTTCTCAATTAAGAATGAGGCAAGAATTTAATGCAAAGGGGAGGAGGAAGGGATGAGAAGCTTAAGAACCACTGAGAAAACTTAGAAAATAGTCACCTTGGAGAGTGAGAAAGAACACAGTAGGAAAATGTGAAAGAGGCAGGGTTAGTGTTGAATTCTGATGGAAGTTTGTATGTTGTATTTAAAGTGACTGGAGTCAAATTGTGTAATTTTTCTCTAGCAGTATTTAGTTGCTTGGGTTCAGCTACAGAGAAAACAGATGTCTGGGTTTAACCAGAATCAGTGTTTGCTAAGTGAGTGCAATGGAGGGAGAGAGGCCAGGGAATTGAGGGTATTTGCAAAGGAAGTATTTCAGTGAAGGCATCTGGAATCCCATCCAGGGAAGAGGAGTGAGAACAAGAGGTTATCAGCAGAGGAAAAGTGATGATGTAGTTAGTAAGCTGGAGCTCTTGCCTAAGAATGGTTGCACAAGACAGTACTTGAGTAAAAGAGGTGCATGAGGTAAACTAATAGATAGTTCCTGTGAAGACAGAAAGTTAGGGTGCAGTAATGAAATGCATAGCTGAGGTGAGGTGGGTGGGGAAATGTATTGAGGTTGGCTAGGAAAGGTTGACTAGTGGAGTTAAGTAAATAAGTACAAGGGGGGGAAAAAAAGCCCTGCAAGTTCTGGAACTGAGAATACTTGTAGAACATGTGGGATGATGGACATTATTCAACCCCAAGAATGAAGAAGCCAAGGATATTTTAGTATTCTGAGGAAATGGAGCTCAAGGTCTCCGTGGAGGCCAAACCATGTATAAAATGATTCTGTCTTGGCACTGGAAACCAAACCTTATTTTAATGACCTTTTACTGAGGACACTCACAAACCAATTAAGCAGAGAGTCTTTGGAGGCTGGGCCACACACTGCTTTCTTAGCTTCCCTTTGAGCACCAGTGAAGAATGATGTCAGGAAGGGTAAGACTCTGAAGGACATATTCAAGGGTTATCACATGCCTGTGTACTTGAGAGTTCCAGAGGCTGCTGACCAAAGCTTTATCTTTGATTCTGAATAAGTCCTGAGCCCAGACTAACTTTGAGTTTGGACCAATCTGGCAACCAGCTGGTTAGATTGCTCTCCTGTCTTCTATGATTTCCCAGAAAGTTTGCGCTCCCCTAAAGTTTGGGGGATGGGTGGAAATGGTGGTCAACGCCATAAAGTAGTGTTGGTTAAACTCATCACTGACACTTAAAATTATGCTGGGTTATCAAATTAATGTAAGTATGGACTGTCAGAGCAATGATTCTCATTCTCGTTGGGGACATATCAGTGTCTAGGGAGAAAAATGTGGGTCATTGGAAACAACATACTGCATCTCATACTAGAATTTTATATTTAGAAAATAAAATGGATTACTTTTATTTTTTTTTATTTTTTAAAGATTTTATTTATTTATTTGAGACAGAGAGAATGAGAGACAGCATGAAAGGGAGGAGTGTCAGAGGGAGAAGCAGACTCCCTGCCGAGCAGGGAGCCCGATGTGGGACTCGATCCCGGGACTCCAGGATCATGACCTGAGCCGAAGGCAGTTGCTTAACCAACCGAGCCACCCAGGCACCCCATGGATTACTTTTATTATAAAATATTTAAGTCACACAAAAAAGTATAAACATAATATGACAAGTAACCATGTATGCGTTACCCATTCGAGAATTAGGAGCAAGACCAAATTGACACTCTCTGCCCAATGAACCCCACTTGTAAGTTTTGAGTTATATATTCATAAGCAAAATATTCAGCTGTTTCACATGTTTTTAAACCAGTTAAATGGTTTCATACTGTATGTAGCATTCTACAACTTTTTTTTCAAGATCTTATTTATTTATTTATTTGAGAGAGAGATAGCATGAGCAGGGAGGAGGGGCAGAGGGGGAGAGAGAAGCAGACTCCCCACTGAGCAGGGAGCCAGATGTAGGGCTCGGTCCCCGGACCCCAAGATCATGACCTGAGCCCAAGTCAGATGCTTAACTGACTGAGCCACCCAGGCGTCCCATGCAACTTGTTTTTGTTGTCCTTATTATTACACTTTCAGATTTATTCATGTTGTTACACGTGGCTCTGGTTCATTCATTTTGATTGATGAATAGTACTATTTGTCCCTAATCCAGTTCATGTATCTGCTCTTCTGCTGATGAACATTTACATTATTTAGTTTTTCCATATTACTAGTGATGCTACAGTGAACTCTTTTAGAATGAATCTGGGTGCACACGGATGATAGTGAAATTGCCGGGTCCTAAGACATGCATATCTCCTGATTTTCTGATATTTTGATAAATTGCTTTCTAAAGTGGTTGTACAAGTTTACCTTCCCCTCCACCAAGCAATTTATGACAATCTCTGTTGCCTGAAATGCTCCCCAGTACTTTCAAAATTTTAGTGTGATGGTTGTGAAATTGAATCTCATTTTTTTTTTATTTTGAAGTTCCCTGACGGCATGTGATTTTAATAAAAACAAACTCCAGAAAGTAAAGCTCAGCAAACTTTCTTGGCTAGTAGGAAAACTCAGTAGGCTCTCTCTGTGATTCCTGCAGGATGGGGGAAGAGTCGTGGCCCCCCAGGGAGATGTATGGAATCTTCTGCAATGGGACATCAGGTGTTTTTGCTCATCTTAAAATAGCTTGGTTTTAAATGTGATAAAAAGCTGGGTAGCAGAAGGAAGGCCGAACGGTATTGTATTGGTTCTATCACTACAAGATGAAAAAAGGTCAAGGTTGGTACATTAAAAGTGATTCAGAATGAAAAGGGAGAGAATGAGAAATTTAAAAACTGCAGGAAATTAAGGATATGACCTCTGTTTTCTTAGAATCTGCTTGTTTGAATCATATTCTTTTAGTTGACCCTCTCACACACCAGAGTCTCTAAATACGTTCTACTTAGAGCAAATAGCTTGTTGATAGTAATCACAGAGAATTACAAAGTGGGTAGAGATTTTAGGCATCATTTTCATTTTATTTTATTTTATTTTTAAAGATTTTATTTATTTATTTGACAGAGAGAGACACAGTGAGAAAGGGAACACAAGCAGGGGGAGTGGGAGAGGGAGAAGCAGGCTCCCCACTGAGCAAGGAGCCCGATGTGGGACTCGATCCCAGGACCCTGAGATCATGACCTGAGCCAAAGGCAGACGCTTAATGACTGAGCCACCCAGGCACCCCCATTTTCATTTTACACATGAGAAAAGTGAAGTACTAAAAGTTACACACTCACAATGGATAGATTTTAATGAAATGGTTGAAGAAGGAAACAATGGGGATCCTTTACTTACTTCTTTATGTTTACTGGACTATTAACTTGATCACCAATATAGATAAAACCTATCTCTTTTGTGCTCAACTATAACATGGTGGTTGAGAGTAGAGGCTTGGGATCAGAGGTCTGGGCATGGCCCCAGCCCAGCAAATGGTATATGTTATCAACTTGATCAAGTGATTTGACTTCTCTAAGCTGTGTTCTTATTTACAAAATAAGGAAAGTTTTAATTCCTACTTTTTCTTGTTTTGTAAGAGTGCAATGAGATAGTATTTTACTCTCTGGCTCATATCAAGCAATTAATGAATGGTATATATTATGGTTCTATTTTAACACCTCAGTGTTTGAGACACAATTTAGTCATTTAGAGTTCTGCCTTGAACTGCCAATGGAACCGTGGGGAAGGTTTTGCTAGAGCCAAACAGATCAACAACAGTTGGGCTAGATCTCTAGCACAGCACGACATGAGGTGGCTTTGACTATGTTTTTACCTAAATTTAATAATCTTTTAATAATTCAATGCTTTAAAAGTTTATTTGCTCAGTTATGTGTTTTTCTAAGGAATCTATCTATATAACACTTTGGAGCCTTCATAGGAAATGGAAATGAGTAGCTCATTTCTCTACTTTTTTAGATTATTTCTTTACAGCTTAATTGAAAAGACCTCTGTTTTCCTTCTATTCAAACCTTTCATTTTCAAATTCCAAAATATGCTCACCTCAAATTCTTCTAATATTTTTGAAGGAAAAACAATGACCATTTAAAAAATAATTGAGTCTTTCACTTGTATTTCTTATATCTCTTATGTGTCTTGAGTTTAAATAATTTATTTTATCATTACTTTTCTCTTGTTTATATGTCTGTTTTTAGCTCCCATTTCACGATACCTGTCTGAGTACATGTATACACATAAGCTTTCATTTCCCCTCTCCTGAAATCCTACTTGGCAGGGGGCAGGGGGGAGAAAACCCAAAACAAAAAAATAAGACAAAATCTACAGCAATACAGAAAAATATTAAGTTCCATCAAGTGATCAATAATATTGGGAAACTAGTAAAATCTCTAAAGCTGATAGACGAGACTTTTTTTACTTAACCCAACAAAGCCAAAGAAATGCTCACACAACACAGATATAATATAGAACTGCTGAAATGACAGGTTTTCGTAGAAGGGCTCTGGTCAAAGCTACAACTTCGCTGAGGTGAATGAGGAGTGAGGCAATTGTCCTGAATGCAAAATTTGAAGACACGCCCCCCAAAACTCGATAATTAAAATAAATAATGCCCTAAAAATAAAAATTTATGCAAAAATTCCCTGATTTAGAAGATAGCAGTATTACAGATTTTGTCTTTTGCCAGCATGGCATGTCAGTGATCCTGTCTTTAAAGATTTGATATTTTATCCATTTTAGGTTTTTACATTACTTTTGATTCCTTTTATATTGTACTAAAATACTATTTATCTTGATTATTGCTTCAATTTTGTACCTGAGGCAAGAGCCACATTCAACTTGCATATCTCACCTTAATCTTGTCTGTTCCTGGAGTAACTGTCACAGCAGAGGCAGGAAGGGTGGGCTCTGAGACAGTCTTTGAATATTATCTAAAGTATTGTGACTTACTCAGCCTGACCCTACACTTAATATACTGGCTCTGGTGTTCATCCTCAGAATAAAGCAGAGAGATAAGTTCTTTAAATAATATGGCTACTTTTCCATAGGGAACTTAGAGTAAACTTTAAGGTTAGGGAGGGAAACAGAGCAAGAGTCTAAATGACTTTCACACTATATAAGAATCATCTGTATGCAGAAGATAAGCTCCCAGCTACCTTAAAATAAAACCAATTGAACAATATATTTACTGCTCCCACACATCAGGCCCCTCCTAGTTACGTGACAGTGATTATTTGTTAGAGCCAGATGACCTGCAAACAGAACTTGCATTCCTTGCCTGGGAAACCGTGATATTTACTTGAACTATAATATACAGGTCAGTCACCAGGAACATGAGAAAAGCCAACATGTAATAAAGATACACCTAAATTCTTACTGGAGAAAGTAAAGCAGACACCAGAAATAGGAGAAAACTTTAAAATAGGTGTTCATATCCCCAGGGATTTGACAGGATACAAATTTATAGAATAAGAATAGGCTGTTTTGCAAGAGTTTGGGAAATTTAGTGTAAATTCCACATAACTTCAGTATAAAACCAGAAGAGTAGAAGGGTAGGGAAGTCATAACCTGAACATAAATTTCATCAAAATAAGGACAGTTTTGTTTCTTACAGTATTCTTAGCATATAGACGAGTTCAGTAAATGTTGATGTTGTCTTAGAGCAACAGGCTAGTTAGTGTAGTAAACTGGCCTGTCCTTTCCAGTTATTCTCTACCTTTTCTGTTGCCCTGTGACTTGTACCATCTTATTTGAAAAGCATACATCTCAATCCCCTTCATATCAGGAGCATGTGACATGTTTTGGCCAATGAAAGGTGAGCAGACATGAAATATACCATATCCAACCAGAAGTTTTGAGAGTCTTGAGTGCCTTAGTTCTTTTAATTTATTTTTCTGTTTGCCAAAAGAGTGGCATATCCTAAAAAGGGACTGCTCCTTAGCCTAGATTCTGGAATGAGGAAGGTAAATGTCGTAGAGCCTTCACAGAAGACCTGAAATGTAAGAGAGAAATGAGCTTTCTGTGTGGTAAACTACTGAGGTTTGAAGATTGTCACTGAAGCAAAGCTAACACAGTTAACTAATTAATTTTGATGTTAGGAAAATTTATCCAAAATCTTTTTATTGCTAATATATGATAGTAATTAGTAAAATATTATTAAAATTAGATTTACCTATTTGAAAAAAATATTAGGACCAAATAAAATGTGACCAAGCAAACAGTAATCAAGAAAGAAATAATAAACAAGGAAAATAATAAGAAACAGAAAACACAGTGGAAGAAAAATATAACAGAGGATGGTATAAATAAGTGCACATACTTTAGTGATAACAATTATAATATTATATGTTACAATCCCCTATTTAAAGACAAATAATTTCAGATTGGGTAATTACTATTGAGAAAGAAAATAATCTGGTAATGTAAGCACTGGATTAGTTTGTGTGAGATTAT
Organism: Mirounga leonina; assembly: GCF_011800145.1. NCBI lineage: Eukaryota > Metazoa > Chordata > Mammalia > Carnivora > Phocidae > Mirounga > Mirounga leonina. The sequence goes on from NW_023270426.1 coordinate 11,140,256, forward strand.
AACTGTCAGTATTCCAAAATTAAATTTTATTCAGCATGTAAAGATATTTATGTAACATTTGAGTATTTAAGAAAGTACTCAATAGAGGCTGGAAAGATGGTGGAGTAGGCTCACCTTGTTTCCCAGGTACAACGAGATAACACTCACATCACTGTAAATAATCCAGATAATAACCTGGGTTGTTAACAACCTGAAGGCTAGCAAAACAAATTCCACAACTAAAGGTAGATAAGAGGCCACACTGAAGAGGGTAGGAAGGTCAGGGATGCAGTAGAGAGCTAAACCCTGTGGGTCTGGCTACTGGAGAGAGGGAGCTGTGGGCTTGTAGAGGAGAGGACACCTGGGAGACTCCACAGGGAATACGAATCCCCATAACATTTACTTTTGAAAAACAGAAGGGACAAATTTTGTGAGTTTTTATAACCAGCAGGACGTAAAACCTGGAATTTAAAAAAAATCAGTAGGCTCTCTTCTGGGAAAGACTGGAGAGCAATAAGAAACTAAGTCCCTGCCCTTAGATAGCAGGACAAACAGCCCATGCAGATATAGCATAGAAGCAGCATTTTGAAAAATGCCTGAGGCATACAGGCGGGAGAGTTATTTATTAATCTCAGAGCAGTTACTATAGAGACAGGGATCACTGGGCGGACTCTGCCAAGAACAAAGGAGCTGGCAGGTGCCATTTTTCTCCCTCACCTCCTAGCATAAACACTCGGCCACCTGTGAGAACCAGTGTGCAGTGCCAACATTCACTACCTAACTTGCTTACCCCAAGCCCTGCCCACCTGGTGACTGAGCACATCTGCCCTTTGTAGTCAGCTTGCCTCAGTCTGGGGTCCCTCCTCCAGAAGACCAACACAAACCTTGCCAACATCACAACTCACATATTTTGAGGGACCTCAGTCCCAGTAGCAGCAGCGGTGGTGGTGGTGCTGGGCCCCCTCCCACAGAAGACCAGTGCACACTCTGTTAAAAATGTGTCCCCGCCCTCTGGCAATCAGGTCTTAGTAATGGCTGCATGTTCCCTCTTGCTAGAATGCAGATTTTGTAAGCCTTGCATGTCCTGCCCCCTCCAATATTCTCTTGGCTGGAGCCCATTCAAAGCACAGCCACAAGCCTGGCAGTGTCCAAGCAGTCAAAACGGGAGCCAGCACCACTCCAAAGTAACTCCTGCCTGGGGAGAGGAGAAGGCAGCTACACCCACCAGTCAGACTGCAGCACCAGCAGGGGGCTGGGGCAGACAATAGGTCCGACTGCAGGCCCGCCCACCAATGAAAGCTTCTCAGGGGACAATACAGGGAAAGCACACTGAAGTTTGGTACTACTTCATTTCTGGCAAATGCCTAGTCTGACTAAATTCAAGCCCAAGTCAGCCCCAGACTGGTCCACTACCACCACGGGGACAGAGCACTGTTCACAACAGCCAAAGAGAGCCACTGCCGATGACTGGACTGAAGGAAAAAGCAGCCAACACTTAACAGTAGGGTGCATGTAACACACATAGGAGACACCCCTGAAGCATCAGGTCCTGGTGAACGGGGGACACTGCACTGTAGGTCACTACAGGACCTGTTCTTCATAAGGCCATTACTTTCAAGAGCAGGAGACGTAGCTGACTCTCCTAACACATAGAAACAGATGCAGAGAGTTAGACAAAATGAGGAGACAGAGGAATATGTTCCAGATGAAAGAAAAGGACAAAATCACAGGAAGAGACCTTAATGAAACAGAGATAAGTAATATTCCTAATAAAGAATTAAAGTAATGGTCATAAAGATACTCACTGGAGTTGAGAAAAGAGTGGAAGACACCATGAAACCTTTAACAAAGAGATGAAAAAAGAACCAATCAGAGATGAAAAATACAATAAATGAAATTAAAATTGCACCCGGGAGAATAAAGAGTAGACTAGAGGAAGCAGAAGAACTAATTAGCATCCTGTTGGACAGAGTAATGGAAAGTAATCAAGCTGAGCAGGTGAGAGAGAAAAAAATTATGCTACATGAGAATAGACTTAGGGAACTCAGCAACTCCATCAAGCATAATAACATTCACATTATAGGGATCCCAGAAGGAGAAGAGAGAGAAAAGGGGGTAGAAATTTTATTTGAAGAAATAATAGCTGAAAACTACCCTAACCTGGGGAAGGAAATGGATATCCACATCCAGGAGGCAGAGTGCTCCCAACAAAATCAATCCAAGGAGGTCCACACCAAGACACATAGTAATTAAAGTTGCAAAAAGTAACAACAAAGAGAATTTTTAAATCAGCAAGAGAAAAGAAGACAGTTACATACAAGGGAAACCCCATAAGCCTATCAGTGGATTTTTCAGCAGAAACTTCGCAGGCCAGAAAGGAGTGGCATAATGTATTCAAGGTGCCAAAGGAAAAAATCTGCAGCCAAAAATACTCTATCCAGCAAGGTTATCATTCATAATAGAAGGAGGGATAAAGAGTTTCCCAGACAAACAAAAGCTGAAGGAGCTCATGACCACTAAACCAGCCCTACAAGAAATGTTAGAGGGATCTCTATGAGTGGAAAGGAAAGACCATAAGTAAGAATAAGAAAAGTAGGAATCACAAAAGCAGTAAAAATAAATATATCTATAAAAATCAGTAAGGGACTTACAAAATAAAAGGATATAGAGTATGACACCATATATCTAAAAGGTGGGGAGTGGGAGTAAAGAATAGTTTCAAACTTAAGTGACCATCAACAATATACACTGCTATATGCAGAATATGTTATATACAAACCTAATGGTAATTATAAATCAAAAACCAGTAACAGATATGCAAAAAATAAAAAGAAAGGAATCCAAGTATATCACTAAAGAAATCCAACAAACTGAGAAAACAAGAGAAGAAAGGATCAGAGAAGAACTACAAAAAACACAAAACAGGTAACAAAATCACAATGAATACATACCTATCAAAAATTACTTTGCATATAGTGGACTAAAGTCTCCAATTAAAAGACATAGGGTGACAGAATGTATAAAACAAAACAAGACCCATCTATATGCTGCCTACCAGAGACTCATTTCAGACAGAAAGACACATGCATATTGAAAGTGAATGGATGGAAAAGCATTTATCATGTAAACGGATGTAAAAAGAAAGCCAGAGTAGCAACACTTGTATTGGACAAAATAAATTTTAAAACAGACTATAACAAGAGACAAAGAAGGACACTATATAATAATAAATGGGGCAATCCAACAAGGAGATATAATAATTGTAAACATTTATGTACTCAACATAGGAGCAACCAAATACATAAAACAGTTAATAACAAATATAAAGGAACTAATTGATAGTAATGCCATAATAGTAGGAGACATTAACACCCCACTTACATTGATTGACAGATCATCCAAACACAAAATCAACAAGGAAACAGTGGCTTTGAATGATGCACTGGACCAGATGGATTTAACAGATATACTCTAAACATTCCATCCTAAAACAGCAACATACATTTCCTGATCAAGTACACATGGAACATTCTCCAGAACAGATCACACATTAAGCCACAAAACAAGTCTCAACAAATTCAAAAAGATGTAAGTCATACCATGCATCTTTTCTGACCATAACACTATGAAACCAGAAGTCAGTCACAAGAAAAAATCGGGAAAGACCACAAATACATGGAGCTTAAGTAACATGCTACTAAACAATGAATGAAGCGACCAACTAATCAAAGAAGAAATCAAAAAGTACATGGAAACAAATGAAAATGAAAACACAATGGTCCAAAACTTTGGGGATGCAGCAGAAGCTCTTCTAAGAAGGAAATTTATAGCAATACAGGCCTACATCAAGAAGCAAGAAAAATATCAAATAAACAACCTAAAGTAACACCCAAAGGAGCTAGAAAAAGAAGAACAAACAAAAGCCAAAACCAGCAGAAGGAAGAAAACAGTAAAGATTAGGGCAGAAATAAATGATATAGAAACTAAAGAAAAAAAAAAATAGAAAGACCAATGAAACCAGGAGCTGGTTCTTTGAAAAGATCAATAAAATGATAAACACCTGATCAGACTTATCAAAAACAAGCAAAAACCAAAAGAGAGGACTCAAATAAACAAAATCACAAGTGAAAGAGGAAAAATACCAATGGACACCACAGAAATACATTAAGATACAACTATGAAAAGTTATATGTCAACAAATTGGATAACCTAGAAGAAATGGATAAATTCCTAGAAACATACAACCTCCCAAAACTGAAGCAGGAATAGAAAATTTGAACACAACAATTACCAGCAATGAAATTGAATCAGTAATCAAAAAACTCCCAACAAACAAAAGTTAAGGACCAGATGGCTTCACAGGTGAATTCCACCAAACATTTAAAGGAGAGTTAATGCCTATTCTTCTCAAACTATTTTTAAAAAATAGAAGAGGAAGGGAAGCTCCCAAATTCATTCTATGAGGCCGGGATTATCCTGATGCCAAAACCAGATAAAGACACTACAAACAAGAACTACAGTATCTCTGATGAACACAGATGCAAAAATCCTCAACAAAGTATACTAAATCCAACAATACATTAAAAAATCATTCACCACGATCTTGTGGGATTTATTCCTGGGATGAAAGGGTGGTTCAGTATTTGTAAATCAGTCAACGTGATACATCACATCAACAAGAGAAAGGACAAAAACCATATGATCATTTCAATAGATGCAGAAAAAGCATTTCACAAAGTACAACATACATTCATGATAAAGACCTTCAACAAATACGTGTAGAGGGAACTTACCTAAACAAAATAAAGGCGATATATGAAAACCCACAGCTAACATCATACTCAATGATGGAAAACTGAGAGCTTTTCCCCTAAGAACAGGAAAAAGACAAAGGTGTCCATTCTCACCACTTTTATTCAACATCGTACTGGAAGTCCTAGCCACAGCAATCAGACAAGAAAAGGAAATGGAAGGCATACAATTTGGTAAGGAAGAAGTAAAAATTTCAGTATTTTCCAATGATATGATACTATATATAGAAAATCCTAAAGACTCCACCAAAAAACTACTAGAACTGATCAATGAATTCAGTAAGGTCACAGGATACAGAATCAATGCACAGAAATCCATTAGATTTCTATACACTAATAATAAAGTAGCAGAAAGAGAAATAAAAATAACAATCCCATTTACAATTGCACCAAAAATAATAAAATACCTAGTAATAAACTTAACCAAACAGGTGTAAGACCTGTACTCTGAAAACTATAAAATTTTGATGAAAGATGACACAAACAAATGGAAAGAGATTCCACACTCATGGATTGGAAAAACAAATACTGTTAAAATGCCTATACTACCCAAAGCAATATACAGATTTCATGCAATCCCTATCAAAATGCCAACAGTGTTTTCCACAGAACTAGAGCAAATAATCCTAAAATTTGTATGGAACCACAAAAAAAACAGAATAGCAAAAGTAATCTTGAAAAAGAAGAACAGTACTGGAGGCATCACAATTCCAGACTCCAAGTTATATTACAAAGTGTAATAATCTAAACAGTATGGTATTGGCACAAAAACAGATACACGGGTCAATGGAAGAGAATAGAAAACTCAAGAAATAAACCCCCAATTACATGGTCAATTAATGTTCAACAAAGGAGGCAAGAATATGCAATGGGAAACCAATAGCCTCTTCAACAAATGGTGTTGGGAAAACCAGACAGCTATATGCAAAAGAATGAAACTGGACCACTTCCTTATACCACACACAAAAATAAACTGAAAATGTTTTAAGGATGTAAATATGAGACCTGAAACCATACAAATCCTAGAAGAAAGCACAGGCAGTAATTTCTCTGACAATAACAACATCTTCCTAGATATATCTCCTGAGGCAAGGGAAATAAAAGCAAAAGTAAACTATTGGGACTACATCAAAATAAAAAGCTTCTGCATAGTGAAGGAAAGATTCAAAACTAAAAGACAACCTACTGAATGGGAGAAGATATTTGCAAATGACATATCCAATAAAGGGTTATTATCCAAAATAGATAAACAACTTATACCACTCTATACCCCAAAACCCCCAAATAATCCAATTTAAAAATGGGCAGAAAACATGAACAGACATTTCTTCAAAGAAGACTTACAGATGGCCAACAGACACATGAAAAGATGCTTAACATCATTCATCAGGGAAAGGCAAATCAAAACTACAAAGAGATATCACCTCACACCTGCCAGAATGGCTAAAATCAAAAACTTAAGAAACAACAAGTGTTGGTGAGGATGTGGAGAAAATGGAACCCTCATACCATCTTGGTGGTAATGCAATCTGGTGCAGCCCCTGTAGGAAGACAGTATGGCAGTTCCTCAAATTAAAAATAGAACTACCCTGTGATCTAGCAATGCACTACTTGTGTATTTACCCAAAGAATACAAAAACACTCTTCAAAGGGATATAAGCACTCTTATGTTTATTGCAGCATTATTTATTATAGCTAAATTATGGAACCAGCCCAAGTGTTCATGGATAAAGAAGTGGTAAATATATACACAGTGGAATATTATTCAGCCATAAAAAAGAACAAAATCTTGCCATTTGCAACAACATGGATGGATTTAGAGTGTATAATGCTAAATGAAATAAGCCAGTAAGAGAAAGACAAAGACCATATGATTTCATTCCTATGTGGAATTTAAGAAACAAAACAAATGAACAAAGGAAAAAAAAGAGACAAAGCAAAAACAGAGGGGAGGTGGATGGAGGGATGGGGAAATAGGGTGAAGGGGATTAAGAGTACACTTATCACACTGAGTAATGTACAGAATTTTTTAATGACTATATTGTACACCTGAAACTAACATAACAGTGTATGTCAGCTACATTGTAGATTTAAAAAAATTAAAAATTAAGAAAATATACTACTCAAAATTCATTTCCATTATTTCCATCTATCTTCTCAGGATAAGAAAAAAATATATGTGCAAATACATATATATACACACATGCATGCATACATATTCTGGAAAGTCTCTGAAGATAAAAATTTTCTTAATAATTATTATTTTGCATCACTGGCCTAAATATGTCTGACTAACCTGCATAATACCCTCAGATATTTTAAGAAGAGGGAACAAATGTCCCATCCAGATTAAGGGGAGAATTACTCTCCTCAACTACCTCCTACCCTAGCAAAAAATAAAAACCACACAAACAAAGCAAGGAACCAAAAAGCCTCACACACATAAGAAAAGGATTCTCACTCTTGTGGCAAAACCAAAAACTGAAAATTAAAAAAAAAAAAAAAAAAAAAAAAAAAAAATATATATATATATATATATATATATATATATATATATATATATATAAACTTTTTTTTGGTCAGTAGTTTTCCATCTGTACTCCTATTTGAAGAGATCACATAAGGTCCCAGCATAATGACTAGTACCATCCCCTTTCATTTCCCAAATTGCCCTGATTTGGTTGATATAAATTTATACTATTCATGTACCAGCCTCACTATGACTGATTACTGTATATATAGTAAATGGAAATATAACTACAAAGATTGCAGCCAGAGAGCTTTACTCCTCTTCATAATAGTGTGGTATGGAATCCTGAGAGATTCAGAAGAAAAATGGCAGGTACACAGGATGACTCATTACCTGCCCTGTAATCTAGATCCACCACCATCATTAAGTTTCTATTTTACTTTAGTCATCTGTAAAGTAGAGATAACACATAATTTTAGTAACTTCATAATATTTCTTTAAGACTTTGATAATACAAGATGGAACCATTTTGAGTGTTATAGAGTGCTTTAAATATCTTAATTATCTTCTTATTGGTAATCTAAACATTATCTACTTAGAGTATTTAGGATTATCTTTTTCCTCCTTGACTATGGTATATAGATTCATGAAGATCATAATATCTTCAGGCCATGATGTAATATACCATTTGAGAAGGATAATATTATCTTTAAAACTAATTTTTGAGCTTAGTTCATTTTTATAGTAGGAGGGATCGTGTGGTATTATTTTATTCCTATAATTTCCTTAGATACCTTTCTTCTGATATAATCTGAAGAAAAGTAAAAAATACCACTTTACTCTCTTCAAGTTCATTTCTCCCAACATGGAAATAGTTCCCAAATTGCTCAAAGTTTAGTTGCAAACAAAAGACATTCAGAAAGATGTCTCTAATTTTCCTGGAAATAAATGATTTATGTTACTCAATGACTTTTTATCATGATGAACTACACCTTGTTTATGAATGACTTAAATAAGAAAGATGCAATAAGTAGCAATGACAATAAGATTTTAGTTTTCCTCTCCCTACCATGACTAATCTCCCAAATCTTTAATTAGTCGTCAAAATTCTTACAGCCTAACTTTCCACCTACCAAAACAGTACGGCTCTCTAACCTGTTTTAGCAAGACTTTTTAATTACTTCTTAAACCCAGAACATTCACATCTGAGGTAAGAGTTGATTTCACTTGGCTGTTTGGGCAAGGCCATCTCTTTTCCTCTGACTTTGAAGAGAACAATTCCTTTAGCTGTGTCTGATCCTGGATGACACTAGAAGAAAGTTAACAGGGAATAAATATGCAGAGATGAGGCATGTTTGCCTTGTTCTTGGCCCTGCATAAAGCACTGGTTTTAGTAGTTCCAAAACACTATTTGTATTATACAAAGATGCTACTTTTTCAACACGATTTTGAAGACTTTGATACAACAGTGCACTTTAAAAAATGTAGCAATTGCTGTCATGGTGTGCAACTGTAGGCAAGCTACGGGCATTGATAAAACTCTCCAGAAAGCCTGACTTAACCTTCTTGATTGTTGAGGAATACAGAGAAAGAGAAAAATCTTTCCATGTGGCCTCAGTTCCAAGGAACACAGAGCCAGATGGAAATATTGCTATCACAAGACAGGCATTGGCAACAGAAGGAAGGTCAGAGAAAAGACAACAAACCAGCCACCACCACCACCAAGGGATTCTTTTTAAAAGTAGTTAGCCTGCAAGAATAGTCGTACTGAGCAAACTGTCAAAAAATCTCAAGTCCTTCCCTGGTAGCTCTCTGGCTGAGAAAGAGATCTATACACTCTCTCGGGGAATGCTAGGGATCCCTTTAAAATATGGTAACCTCCACAATGAAGGGCATTATTACCTCATTATTGCTGCAGAGCATGTAATGAAAGGAAGGTAGATGTTACTCCTGAAAGAGTTAATTCTGCACCTCTCCTTACACCTAATTAACACCAGGAAGGCTTTAGGCAAAAGGGTAAATAGGACTCTTGGGATTAGGTAATCTCATCCCTGACTCCAAAGCAAACCCAAGGAATACCTGTCAACCAGATAGAAGGCAGCAGCGTTTAGGATTTGCAATCTGATTTTTAAGTCCTTCTGTGGCAAAATAGATGTGGAGGCAGGAAAGGCATTTGCTTCAGCTAAGCTTCAGATTTCTAGAGGGCCATTAAATTAAACTCACAGTCTCTGAGAAATCTAACAAGTATTTGCTTTTGCATTGAGTCGAATCTCACTAATTTGGACTAAGGAAGAGAAAGACAAATTTTGATTTAAAAAGTATCTTTAAGGAAATGCAAATGCCTTGAAAGTAGGTAAATAGAATGTGGCCTCAGGAGATTTAAATAACGACTTATAATTAGAATATCAATTTGTAGTCAATCTACTCCCTGTTTATAAGGGCAAGAAATGACAGCTATCGATGTGAAGGGCTGTCACTCAGTAAAGGGTGCCAACCTGTTTTAAGGCGCTCAAGAGGGCAGAGTTAAGACCCATGGACTGATGTTTCAGAGGGCTGATGGTGGCTTCTTCTGGATATGGATTTACCATTTCCCATGAAGAAGTGAGCCTCCCATCATGCAACACCATCCATCTACGCAATGACCATCTCTAAGGGATGTTGCGTAAAGAATTCCGCACTTCGTAAGATTTTGAATTAGCTCAGTACTTTAAAAAAATTTTTTCTTCCAACTGGAAATTTTGAAAACTTGAAATCGTCCTCAGAATTTCAGTATATACAACAGATGGGAGAGCTGAAATGATTCCTTGGTGAGTCAGAATTTTCACTACTTGGGAAGAACATACCACGGTTCAATTAACTGCTCTAGTACTTTATTGAGGCCTTATGCTTCACAGAGAACAGAGGGAAAGCTTACTCCAAGCAGTGGCTTTCTGATGGAGAATAATGGTTTCGAAGTACTAGGGATGATTATTCAATTGAAAACAGAGAAACAAAAAGCCCAGTCCCCCCTGAAAATTTGTACCTTAAATTTAATAGCTTCTTCTTATTTTTTTAACTAAAAGAACTGTTAACTTCAACTTATGAGTGAACTAACAACTATGTCACCAATTAGATTCAGAGATGCGGACATTTTCCAAAGACTTAGTAATTGCAGTAGCCAGCTTCCAAGATGGGCCCAATGAGTTCACCTCCTGGTATTCATTCCCTAGTGTGTGGTTCCCCCCGCCCCGCATTTAATTGAGGCTTGTTAATAGAACGCTGTGGATGGGATCATGTGTGTTATCTGAGGCAAGGTTATAAAAGGAGTCACAGCTTCCAATTTGGCCTGTTGGATCATTTGCTCTGGTGGAAACCAGTGCCATGTCCCGAGGTCACTCGAGCCTCCTTGTGGAGGAGCCCAGCGATGAGGAGCTGAGGCCCCCCACCATCAGTCCCGTGTCTGAGAGATCTTGGAAGCAGAGCCTTCAGGCTAGCCTGATCTTCAGAAGACAGTCACCCAGCCAACATCTGACTGCAACTTCGTGACCGACCCTGAGTCAGAGCAGCCCAGCAAAGCTGTTCCAAAGTTCCTGATCCAAAGAAATTGTGAGATAGTAACTGATGATTGTTGTTTTCAGGCACGAAATTTTGTGATAATTTGTTGTATAGCAGCAAAACAGAACAACACAGACAAACAAACAGTAATACATTACTCTTTCTTAGAGATTTTCTTCTAGACCCACTCACTGTTGAGGATGGTTAAGAAGATGGCCTCAAACATCTATAAGCATCATGAGAACATGAAACCACATCGGTTTCCCACTCCTATATCCCCTATAGCTCCCACAGTTCTTGGAGAAGGTCATGTAGATTCAGTACCATTTTATTGACTAGATGAACAAATAAACAAGATTAAATATTGCCAAAAGTGAAAATGGATGAGATCACACTGAGCCACTGAAGAGCTGTTTTATGACAAATCTCAAATTTCCATTCCAAAAAAGTAAGTAGTTTTTTGAAGGAGGAGGTAGGGGATTTCCCTAAATTATTAATTCTCTACAAAATATAAATAACATTTGTCTTATAGTCAGGACAGGCATTTCTAACATGGTCTGATTTAAACTCGAAGCTCAAGAACACCGTATGCTCTTCCCTCTGAAATGAATCTCGCGTTCAGGCTTCAGGCTAAATCCCCTTATCCTGCAAGACTCAGCAGAGTTGTAACATCGATCTGCAGGTAGCCTCTCCTGATTCCTTTAGTCTAGGTTTCATGGCACAATGCATTTGAAAGAATGGCACATCCAGTTTTCTTTTTTAAAAAAGCTTTGCTGTTTTTACAAAAAAGAATGCATGCTTATTTAAGCGGAGTAACAATATATGACAATGGCTACTAAATTATTCTCTTCCTGCTACTAAAATATCTAAGTGAGTGATGACCAAATGGTAAGTGCTCACACCAACGGGTCTAAAAGCAGAAGAAGGCACTGCTATATGTTCTTATATAGGTTTATGCAGAATATCACATTCTATATACAGAATAATAGTTTCAAAACCCTTCTAAATGCCAAGCTTCATTTCTTTATTTGTATATTATCATCTTCCCTTCTCCCCTGGCATATTGCTTTAACTCAACTAGTGTATTATTTTAATTGTACTTTAGGGAAATCATCATTTTTGCAATATGAATGACTTTTTAGCCTCTGAACTGGTGTCTAGGCTTAAGCAAATTCACAAACAGAATATTCTGTAAGTAGGAATGACATTTTCATATACATGTGAATTGTACGCACTGATGATTACATGACTTGTGCCTACCACCTTAGAAGAAAGAATGAATATTCAGGGTGCCATTAATTATTTAGGTCAACAAACATTTATTGGATGCTGACTAAAGGTGAGCCATTGTGCTGGGTTTCAGATTCGGAAGATGAGGCCAGTAAATTCTCTACTTTCTGAGAGTTTAGAGTTTAAGTAATTGAAAAGGAACAAATCAATTAAGGCCATGTGACCTTTATCTTAAACATTTTTAAATAGCTGGACATCCTCTGAGATCCAGCTCATGGAGGAGTTCCACCTGCTCAAAAAAGGGTACAGAATATTTTCCAACTAGATTAACTTGGCTAATTGACAATGGCAAGGAAGTTTCAACTCAGGAATGGCTAGATTATGTGTTAGAATATTTGAATTTTTAAAACTCTCTCAGCATAATGATGGGAAAACTTGCTTGAACTCTTGCAGGTTTTTAGGTGCAATAAACATGGAAGCTTGAGAGAGTAAAGGAGACCAAGTCTGTCTTGGTCTAAAGAGCCAGAGACAATAGACACCAGAGACATTTTACCCTCCCCAGTGTGTTAATACGGCCACAGTGAGCTACTCTACACACACTTCAGCTCTGAAGTGACTTCATTAGTCCTCTACACGTCTAGCCTGGAATAAGTGATTCCTTCTTTCAGGTAGAATATTCCTAGACATTGTGTTATAAGGTGGGGAGGTGAAAAGTAAAATCGTGACAGCATAGCTGTCTGTCTGGACAGGGGCAGAAATGGGCAAAGAAAACTGCAAAGCAGTGAGTAGTCAAATAGATATATTTTCTAGGAAGTACTAAATGTGTGGCCGTTGGCAAAGCTGATAAAAAGAGGCATTGCTAATACTACAATTTGGTCTAACATCTAAATTTTAAAATGAACCAACTCCCAAGACCCAGGACTAGCTAGAAAAACAAATTCTTTAAGTATAGTTTTTAAGTGTTTTTTAAATTAAAACATATGTAATTCAAACATATTTCTGTATGTTCTTTGGAACTGCACGTAGAACATATACAGTGGGTAAGAGAAATTTTGTGGGAGCACGTCTGCTTCTTACTTAGAAAACTGTGTTTAGCCCAGCAAAAGAACTGAATCAATCCTGTATTTGTCATTATAATAGAGCTGATAGTAATGGTTTTTAAATGGGCTTTTTGTACTCAAGAATTATAGTACCAATTTGTCATGAGTGATAACTTGAACCAATATCTAGAGAAGGGAAAATTTCAGATGGGGGGAAGCCTTCTGTCTTTATTTTCACAGGAATATATTGATGTGCACATTACTTTCATTATTTCACCTAAATTGAATTTAATATGTAAAGGAGAATATCTCAATAAATAGCTTATTAGGAAGAAAAAGGTAGTCTGAATCCTGATCACTAGAGGAGAGAGTATATTAAAAAAATTGGAAGTAATACGATTACCAACTATTTTAGAACTGAATCGTAGGACTTATGTGGTCTACTCAATGATAATACAGTCATTTATGGCTGCAAAGAATAGTCACTGAAGAAAGTGTACCTAATCTACATTAACTCTACAGAATTGGCAGTTAACAAGGAAACCACAGGTTTCCTTTTTCATATCCAAAATGGAAGGAAATAAAGAGCCTCCTACTTTTATCAACTAAACACCCTGTATTTATTTATAAATGCAAACAAGCAGCTAGAATTATGTACCACACGCATCCCAGAATTTCAGTTTCGGGAGAACAATGATGGTCATGCTGCCTCACGCTGCCAAGTCACAGACAAGGCTCCCAGAGGTTAAATGAAGTGTCCAGAATCACTGAGCTCGTCGGGGACAAATCCAGGGCTAGAACCTGGGGCGTTTTCCATTATCCCAGGCTTGATCTAAGGTCAGTGCTATCTAAGGCAATGCAGTTTTGTAGTTCTAGCAACAGAGCGAGATAAAGCTACAACACTTAACTCTGGTTCACACCAACAAGACCACCTGAGGTCATAATACGTCTAGCTCCAAAGCTTTGCAGATCAGCACATTACGGAAGCTCCATTAAACTGCAAGGGGAGGGAAAACCATAAAAAGCAAATAACTGTTTAGGAAAAAGAAAAAGGAGACAAAGCTCTCTGAGTCAGCTGGAACTTTAATCAGCCCGGGCCCGACTTTGTGAAGGCAAGTCACGTGCCCAGGGAGAGTGCTACATCATTTTCTTTCTGAACTGTGCTTCCTTTGAGGGATACAGAATGTAAAACTGCCTTATCCAAACATGGAGCTGTTCGGCACTGGCAGAAGTCTAAAAAAGGGAGCTGGGAATGAGCTACCTCACCACGTAATCTGCTCCCCTGTAACCGGATGCACCATATTTCCAGCCATTCCTGTGGCTTGAGCAAGGCAAGTGAATTTTTGTCAACCCCCTTTAATTAATCTTGCCGTAAGTCCTATGGTGGGGTGGGCGAACTCCTCACACATTAAACAGTGGCATTACTCACCGGGTGGCTTTTCCCAAACACCCCCAACCCCAATTAAAGAGCTGTATTTGGTTTGGATTTCCTCAAATGGCGCTCTTGTTAACACTCATCAAACACAGGAAAAATAAAACAGCAATTTAACTGCGTTCGCAGTGTGAAAGGCTTGTGCAAATAATCAGCACATTTCTAACTGGTTAGTAATAGGCAGAGTGCAAAAAACAAATGACCAGATTTATACCACTGGGCAGGTCTGAAAGCAACATTACAGCTGAAATATATTCATTGACAATTTAAAGCAAGCCTTTCAGTGAATAATTGTTTACATAATGGTGAAGAGCGCTTGCGCAGCATAACTGGGACCCATTTACAATGTGTTAACCAAATAACGCGTGTTTACAGAAGAGTTTGAGTTCGTTTTTTTTGGAGAAAAGAATCGTGGCGCTCATGCCAACAAAAGCAGAGCGGTATGTACAGTTAGTAAATCTCTTCTTAGCTGCAAAATCGGCATTAAGATGTTTGGGCCCGTAAACTACGCCAGCCTAAGTCATTCTCATTAAATTGCTGTGTGAAGGTAGCATTCTCAGAGAGCAGGTTGCTCCATTCTCTCTCTCTTTTTTTTTTTTTTGAAATCAGCCAAATAATGAGCTGGGGGTGAAGTTCCTTAACCAGACCAAGGGAAGAAGAAAGCGGAATCATCTTAAAACGGCCATCCTGGATTTAATAGCCTACCACAAAACCCTAAGCAGGTCAACTTCATGGTTCAGCAATTCCTAAAAGCCTTGTCTACTTCTCCAAAGCTTATCGGTGACGGCTGGTATATAAGAGCTCCCAATGAGGACTGATTTATAGCACGGGAGGGCTTTGCGGTGACAAAGGAGGGCCAGGGTCCTTGAGAGCTTTCTGTACTTTTTTAGATCCCAGAAGATGATGTGGTTCTGTGATAGGAATTTCATACACTTTACTGGTGACATAAACAGGTCACAGCGCCTGCAAAAGCTTATGCGAGAGTCAGGAGCAATCTCTCTCTCTCTCTCTCTTTTTTTTTCTGGGTCACAGTCAGATTTTATCGAGTCAAACTATCTAATTGAACACAAACCATGTGATAGGACCCAAACAACGTGCATTAAAAATGAAGCGGAATGGGGCCGGGTTTGTCTCAGGCTGGGGCTGTTACAGGGATATGTTTTCGGCGTCACCTGAATACAAATGAATTTTTTTTTTCTGCATTGACAAAAGTCAGGGAGGAAAAAGAAAGTTGAGAATTAAACAAAACAAAAAAACCAAACCACAAATCTAGTTCCATGCTGGATGTATCTGTTGTGAAGCAATATGTTGGCTAAATAGGAAAAGTCAGGTGAGTTAAAGTCTCGTGGCAGCTTGATTTAAACCATGGCTACACAAACCAGAGCCCTGTCCAGATCTCAGGAAAGTGAATTATATATAATAACACTTACAGTTTCCTAGTACTATTAGATTTGCCTTCTTACATAAATGCTTAAGTTATGATAAAAAACAGGGCCATGTCAGTTTCTTTCAGCCTCAGCACATTTGCTATTAGCATAAGAAATGCTGCTTATGGCAGAGCTAGTCGGGCTTGAAATTTCTGAATTAATGGATTTGATTTCCTCTCGAGACAAACCATCAGCCTTGCAGTAATGGAAATAGATATAGTTGGTAAAACAAATAAAAAGCTGGCATGCAGATAAAATGGGTTTCAGTTTAAAATAGTAATGTTGTAATTGAAGTGAACAATTACAGGGTTGCTCCTAGGCACAAAAGAAATACCATGAAAATGAAGTAATGTTTTTGTTAAGTATAGTCATTTCATGAAAATGTAGAGCTGCAGATGTCATTGTCTGCCAAAGGGAAAACTATACTTATTCTTCTATACAAAGATCATTTAATAACATTGGGCTAATTTTAATAATAATTGCTAATATTAACCCTATATTTCACTGGGAGTTTGAAGACGAAGACTCCCTGCCCCCCACCTCCCCCCCGCCCCGCCGCCCGTTCTTTGCCTTCAATTTGGTAGAGAGCCAACAAGAGCAAGTTCCTGTAAAAAAGCTATTGGCAATGAACTATCAGAAATCCCTGGACCGGTAGCAGCCTTCTCCTTTTTAATGTCTTATTTCTCTTTCTTTGTCAAGCATCTGTTATCAGAAATGGAGCCTGTGAGCTAGCAATTGGAGTGGCAGGAGGGACTGAGAATAAAGGAGGGGGGTGGGGTGGGGAGTGGGAACCCAGGACAGGAAAGTCAGCTCTGGAATGTTCAAATCTGATTGAATCCCTTCAGAGAGAGAGAGAGAGAGAGAGAGAGAGAGAGAGAGAGAGAGAGTGTTTCAACTTGTCTGTGAACCATATGAAATTCAAAACAGAAACTTCCATTTTTAGAGCTTGAAATCTTTTCATGTTCCGACACACACACACACCCCGAGGCAGCCAAGGCCACAGGATGTCACAAGAAACGTAAGTGTCTCATTGAGCCTGAAAAGGCAGTGACACAAATTCGCTCTAACAAAATGCTCAGCTGGGTCCCAGCCCACCACCGGGCCCTCCCTCCCACTCCTTGGTTTCACTGCAATGCAGGAAGAGACACACACGCACTCTGTTTCCTCCTCAGGTTTTAGTAATTAAAGCAATATTGTAGCTCTGTGAAATTTTATTTGGGAATATGCTGTACTTTGTTCCCTACAATGCTGACTGCCGCACACAGCCTTTTTGGCTCGTTCGGCATCTTCTTTATCGGAAGGGAAGGAAGCCCTTCTCCCGGGGTTGGGTGGGTTTTTTTTTTGTTGTTTGGTTTGGTTTTTTCTTTTTTCCTCTGTATCGCAATAGAGGAGTGAGAAAATGAAAGGCCCCCTAACAAAGGATTGAGCTGTGACTTCTTAAGAGAAAAGGTTAAATCGCCCGGCCGTGTGTCTTGGAGTGAGACAGCAAGAAGGGCCGCTTCCCTTTTTACTCGGTTAGAATAATTCATTTCCTAACGCAGCCTACCTGTGACAGTCACAGGTGACCTCCCAGCCTGCTAAGCTCGGATGATTCCCCTTTCCCGTTGTCCAAGTACAGCTCCTGCCAGAAGACAAATATACTGCAAGCCGGAGACGTATCTGTAGTGCCGAGGAAAAGGAGCCTGTCTACATATGTCATTTTAAAGCCTCGCGCGGAGATTTTACTGCTTTCTTCACACTCTCACACTTACATAAATACACCCACACAGTACAGGCAAGTCCCCGAGACTCCCGAGCGTTTCTCTTCCATTAGGAGACATTTTCAGACAAATTAGCACCCTCCCCCAAAGCCTATTGGCCTAAATGTGTTTATGACTTTGTTTGCTGTTTTAAAAGCTCTTCCTTTTAAAGGCTTCACAATGAGGCTGGGGAGTTCCTGCCGAATGGAGCACAACCCTGGTGTGTCGAGGAATACACACATCTGACAAAGACCTAAATCTTTCTTCTTCTTCTTTTTTCTTCTTTTTTTTCCTCCTGACACAGCGGCTGGTGACACATAAATGTACTTTTTTCTTTTGACAGAGTAATAAAAATCTCATTATCTCTGAATAGGCAGCAATTTCGTTATCTAATCTTTTTACCGAAAGGTTAGTTAATTAATCAGAAACAAATCCTGATTATTATTTCAATAGAATTAGAAAGACAAATCGCCAGAGTACCGCTAAATAGGGCGGGCCTGCGGTTTCACCTGCCTCATTGACATGCAGGCCCCGGGACTGTCAGGGCTCCGGGAAGCAGACAGCCTTCGGAACAGTAGCCAGCAGATGGCTGCTCTGAGCGGCCAGCCTGCCTCCCCCCTAATGCCGATGATCCCATTACCTCACTGAATCCGTTACCAGGGTAACTGTTAAATTGCTGTGAAAGGCATGGTAATAAAGTAACCTGTCACACTGGCAATAAAAGGAGCAGAATTTTCCTGTTCACTGAACTTTGCAGCTCATCAATACTCACTTGATGGAGAAATTCACCACTACTCCAGGGTCCGCTGCAGGAATCTTTCCATAAGGCTTCTGAAATGCAAACGGAAGTTCATGTAAACACAAGAAAGATATAATTAAAAGCTGGATTCTTAGCTGCACAGAGCCCACGCTTCCCTCTTTTCTGTGCAAGGTAATGGAAGCCCGAAGAACATCAGATCGCTTTCTTTGTTGTTGTTGTTTTAATTTAAAGCATGCTAGACAAAAATAACCTTTGCTGGTGAAAGACAGCTGTGATTAATTCAAGACTGGGAAAACAAAGCACAAAGAAAAAAAAATCCCTTGTTCCTAAAATCTGTCTTTTTCAGATCCTATCTTATTGGCTGTTTTCATTAAAGGGTCATGGTACTTAAAAAATGATTTGGATTTGAGCATTTAACAGGAAGAATGGAAAGCCTCGGTTCTAACAAGCGTGAGGAGTTGAAAACAAGTCTCCCCACCTCCTCCCCTGCCCAGCAGTTAGGGTCCATCAGCTGTAGCTGTGAAGAGAGAAATATGCACGCTGAATGGATGCATAGAACTTTGTCCCCACCACCCCCCTCCTTCTGTAAATGCCCTTCAAGGGTTTCTGTGTCAAGGATTCTAGCGGTGGTGACACTATCAGATACAAGATTTGCTACAATTAACTGAGGTTCTTTCAGGTACAAAAAGAGAACAGCAAACACTCAGCATTAAAGAAGAAATAAGCAGAAACCCCCATTTATTTCAATTACATTTTGCAGCCAGCCCTATGAACATACATGGGAAGTGGGATATATCTATCTAGCCCTCATTATTAGCCATTTGCAGACTTCACGCTTTTGGCTCCATTTGGCGTTGTCATTAATTAGGTGGTATTAACCTTAGAATGCGTTAGAGCTTGCCTATTGAAATAACTTTGGGCACGCTTTTTTCTCCCTCCCTCCCTTTGACTTGCAAGTGCTTATAGCTCGTTATTAAAAAACCGACAGTATTTCTTTGACCAGGCGGCAGCAGATGTGAACCGTTCTTCTAGTGGTAGCTACAACCCATGAAGGAGTTGTCCTCGTTACACACAGCCGAACATCTCTGGCTGGCCACGTCAGGTAGGGCCTTGGATTGGTGCCTTAGAAATGATGGTGCTTTTCAGAATGAGGTCGCAACGTGCTGCACATGGAAAAGCAGATGAGATTTCAGCCAGAATCAGGCAAATAACGGCTCTGGCTTCATGATACCCAAATTTGTTTAAAAAAAAAAAAATGAAATCTTTTTTGTCCTGTCGAAAATAATTCTCAAACGTGGGGTCACGGCATACACATATACAAACACACACACACACAAACACGCATGACATAACTCGTAAAATGTGTATTTTACTGCTGATGCTAAGCAGGAGAGAGAGTAGAATTGCAGAGGTAACTGCTTGTGAACAACTTCAAGCCCACACACGGTATGCTGTCACCCCTTCGAAGGTTCCCATGGGTGTCAGGACGGGAGAAAGTCTTTTTTACTCCAGGGATTATCTAACTAAGTTTGGAAGAATAAGATATAAGTAATCACCAAATACAAACTAGGCCTTTAGATTAGATTCCATAAATACCAACGGAGCCAGCGCATTGGAAGTAGAAAATGAAAAATGGTAACCTTCTGGTCAACTGGATGATCCAGTCCCTCTCTAAAGATAACAGTATTTCTTACTCAACTGCTTTCCATTATTTCCACAAAGCTGAGGAGAGTTCACTGCTGTCAAAATATTTCAACTTTCAAGAAAATCCCCAATCAGAACTTTCACTAGAAAATTCCTATTTTTGAAATCCAATTGTGGTAGTTTGCTAGGACTGCCCTGACAAAGGACCACAGACTTGGGTCTTCTAAACAACAGAAATCGATTTTTTTTCTTTCATAATTCCGAAGGCTAGATGTTGGAGATCAAGGTGCCAGCAGAGTTGATTTCTTCTGAGGCCTCTCTCCTTGTTTCGCACATGTCTGTCTTCTCCCTGTGTTTTCTTCACGTAATGGTTCTGTGTCTGTGTATTCATGTCCTCTTCTTAAAGGATGACGGTCACATTGGATTAAGGCCCACCCTAATGACTTCATTTTAACTTAACTGTCTCTTTAAAGACCCTCTCTCCAAATACAGTCAAATTCTGAGGTTCTGAGTGTTAGGACTTCAATATATGATTTTTGTGGAGGACACAATTCAGCCCAAAACACCCATGTAGGTCCAAACACAACTTTACTGCAAGATGAATCTTGGCAATGACCATAATTATACAGTGCTTTCAATGGAAAAGGCACACTTATGGGCCATTTCAACTTACTGAATTCTCACAGTATCCCTATGAGGTAGGTAGTATTATGATCTCTCTTTTACAGATGAGACATGAAGGGAGAGAGGTTAACTCACTCATGCAGTACCTAGTGGAGCTAGGGTTGAAATCCAAGCAGTATCTGATGTTTCTGCTTGGACAGTCAGAGGTTTCCTGGTGAGAAATGCCCTACTTGGACTCTGGACCTGTAAAGTAGAAGCAGTTAACTAATAAGAGTCAGAGTCTTGTCACCCCTAGGAATGCAAACCATCCTCATAAGATCAGACTTATATAAATGTCCTATGGATACATACCTATTCTCCTACCAAAGGGTTTTGCCAGGCCTTTCTGTGAAACCACTTGGATTTGAAATAACAAAGCAGGCTTTATCATCTAGAGAAGGTCCAGGGACTGAAGGAAAGCAAAGTTTGAATAACTTCACACACTAGTGCAAAATAGATCAGCATGAGTCTCTGGGGATCTGGGATAATCAGCAAGACAAAGTTGGAAAACTTCTGGAAACACTGTAATTTGTTTGTTTTGGCCATGGTTGCTGTTTGCCCCTTCAGCCACCTTGAGCATGAAAAGTGAAACTGAAAAAAGTCTCAGTCTGTGTATTTTCCAGAGCTCTAAAGAAATGATAACTTGCAGATCACCTCCTATTTGGAAGCTACTCTTGGGAGACCAAGACCATAAGACTCAGTGGTAGCCCTAAGGAGTAAAACTCTGCCCAGGCGCTATACATAAAACTCAGAATTCTGTACGAAAGAAGTGAGGATTTTAGTACTGGTAGCTGAGGCTCAACCAAGGGAAGAAACCTTCGGGCATCTTCCTATTTGTTCTCTCTCTCTCTCTCTTTCTCTCTGTGGGTGTGAGTATCTCATAGCTTTGTGAAAGGGTAAAGCAATAGAAAAAAATATTTTTTTTTTCACATTTTCTCTTCCTGTTCCAATGAAATGAAGTAGTTCCTCCACAGGGCCCATTATGCCTAGTTAATTGATTTTCCTAATCGGGCATTTTTAAAAACAATTGAGCTCTGTGAACTTCTGGATGTTTTTTTCACTGCAGACTTGAGAGGCACACACCCACTGATTTTTGTATTTTTAGGCTATGTTATTTGAACACAGATTAAGGCAATTTTTTTTCATGCCTTCTATTGACATATAATTTTCTACCCTGAGTAATTTTTCTTCACTTCTCATGTACTTGCATTTAGACCTAACAGGGAACTGTGGTTCTTTGTGGAGCATCTGAAACTTAGCAGTGCGAGGCTGTATGTCTAAAACCATTATCACACGTCCAAACTGGAACACCCTAACTGTGATACTTATCAACACAGAGCAAGCTCTCTTCTCCTGAATGTGCGAAAAGACATTTGACCTCCCAAACAGTTATTTGATCATCTAAATCAGCATTTGCTTCAACTTGGCTGAAATCATGTTAGGGCCTGAAGAGGAGGAAGCCTGAGGAAGGTAGGAGAGGACAAGTGGGGCAATTGTGATTTGGCATATTAACCCAAGATACAGAGGTGTTTTCTAAAACTGCATTTCTTCCCCTCAAATGCTCTTTGAAACAAGGTGTCCTTAAAAAAAACCCTTATTTACTAGCACTTAATATAGTGGAATTTTTTTTAACATTTTTTTTATTCTTATGTTAATCCCCATACATTACATCATTAGTTTTAGATGAAGTGTTCCATGATTCATTGTTTGTGCATAACACCCAGTGCTCCATGCAGAATGTGCCCTCCTCAATACCCACCACCAGGCTAACCCATCCTCCCACCCCCCTCCCCTCTAGAACCCTGTTTGTTTTTCAGAGTCCATCGACTCTCATGGTTCGTCTACCCCTCCAATTTCCCCCGCTTCATTCTTCCCCTCCTGCTTTCTTCTTCTTCTTTTTTTCTTAACATATATTGCATTATTTGTTTCAGAGGTACAGATCTGAGATTCAACAGTCTTGCACACTTCACAGCGCTTACCAGAGCACATACCCTCCCCAGTGTCTATCACCCAGTCACCCCATCCTTCCCACCCCACCCCCCACTCCAGCAACCTTCAGTTTGTTTCCTGCAATTAAGAATTCCTCATATCAGTGAGATCATATGATACATGTCTTTCTCTGTTAATATAGTGGAATTTGCATGGGTGTTCTCCTAGTCTATTATTTTTCCTTACCACAATTTGGTCACAAGGTAACAAGTCAATTCTATGGCTTTGGAACATTGCTGATGCTAAAACATCTGTGCTACCGGCTTACAAGTTTTCCAAACAGAATAGTTAGGCATGCAAGTGAGTGGCTGAAAAGCATATTCATGTATGTAGTGAAAAGGCTAGAAATGTATTATTATTATTATTATTATTATTAGGTCATTTCTGGGTAGCAGGATTATAAGTAATGTTTTCATTTAATCTAGGTTCGTTTCTCATTTTCAAGCAGTAGATATAGATGTGAATGTAGATGACGTCTACATCTGTATTTCCAGCCTCAACATCTTTTAAGTGGTTAGCTGTTTCCATCTCTCATCTAGCTATCCTAACCTGGAAAACTCAAAAGGTTCTAAGCTGGAGTCATTATAGGATCCAAAGATTCCTGTTGCCCTTATTTCTGCTCATCTAACCACATTCCTTTCGGCTACCCAAATCTACAGGCTGGCAAATCTGAGGTCATTGTTGGCTTCTGGTCTCTTGCTTCTCACAAGTGATCAGTCAAGGCTAGTGGGCAGTGTCACTGCGGGATCTATGTATTACAGTCCTGCCTTGTATCATCTGCAGGACTAATACCCCCAGTCTTTGTTGTTTCTTATCTGAACTCCCACATGAGCAATCAATTAGCCAACTGGCTCTATATTTTTTAAAACATATTTTCCCTCTCAAGTTATGATATCTGTAAAGGGTGTTATAAATAGCTCTGTCATAACCTCAATTAAACATATTATATAAAGTGTTCTTCTTAGATGTGCTAAATCATGATGAATAGTGCACCCAATCTATTTTTTTTTTTTTGAGAATTATAGGCATTTTGAGCAGTAATCTTGATCCAGGATAATTAATTCTTTATAAAATTTAATTCCAGTTAGTTCTAGTTTCCTGTATCTGGTATTCTAAGACTTTTTTTTTTTTGATTTCACACTTTTTACTAAAATTTTCTATTAAGATAGTTGAACAAAAGATTAAAGGAAGTTCATTCCATACAAAGTAAGTAACCATAGTAATTGAAATTACTTTAATTTTCAGTGGGTTTGATAAAAGAAGATGAATTTATTGAGAATCAACCACGGACATAAAATGGGTTATAACATGCCAACATGGTCCACATAAATTGTTAAGGCCATCTTGGTAGGAGAGTATCTGCTCAGTGTAAGTTTTATTTATGAAAAATTAAATGAGTAAAGTCATAGATAGCTATTCTTACCTTTAAGGAGTTAAGAACAAGGATTTTTAAAAAAAGTTATTTTATATTTGCCAAGCTGAAAACCTTTCTAATTAAGAAAAATTTTAAATTGTTGAATTATTTATAAGATTTCAATTTCTTCTAAATCTTCTAAATCTTATAAATCTTATAAATAATCTTATAAATAATCAAATACAGATATTCTGGTGACTTCCTGTGTCTCTAGGGGCTATTAAGCAGGCAAGGAGAAATATATCCTCCCTGTGGGATGCACGTCCAACTTTCCCAAGGAAAATATCAAAGGAACGTGTATCTATTTTCCTGCCTCGGAATCTGCTGACATCATCTGAATACAATGAAACCACAAAAGGCAGATCTTCTTCCACACTGATTAAAACTTAGCTAAAAAGGAGACTCTGTAATTACTGAATTCCATCCTACCTTAAATTTCCCACACTTTGCATTCAAATTTAAACATAAATATTATTTACAAAACCAGTGAACTGTTCCAATGCAACTTATCCCCCCCAGCCCAAAAACATAAAAACAAAAATCTTCAGAATTCTTCAAAATTCAATCTGGTAATGATTTTTGGGTTGAAACCACACTCAGAACAATTTTTCATTGAGAAATGTTTCCTATTTCTGCTTGACAATCCAGACGTCCAGAATGGGTGAATAAAACAAGCCGGAGAAAAAGAAAAAAAGCAACTCCGCAAAACATGATGCCGGTTTTGAGAAAATTGCCTCGGTATCCTTATTTATTTATTAAGAATTTTTTAGGGGCGCCTGGGTGGCTCAGTCGTTAAGCGTCTGCCTTCAGCTCAGGTCATGATCCCAGGGTCCTGAGTTCGAGCCCCGCATTGGGCTCCCTGCTCAGCGGGAAGCCTGCTTCTCCCTCTCCCAATCCCCCTGCTTATGTTCCCTCTCTCGCTGTCTCACTCTGTCAAATAAATAAATAAAATCTTTTAAAAAAAAGAATTTTTTAGAAAGAAAATGGTAGGAAACCCTAATTGATCATTTGCTCTTCAGGATGTCAGTGAATTCTGCCCAGACTATTTTCCATTAACTTACATTTTAAGTTGCACCTCTCAGGGATGCTGATAACAAGGCTTTTTATTTTCAGAAATAATGTTCTCTCACAGCAACCTCCCTTTAAAACTTGTGGAGATCCTGGCTGTGTCCAAATAGTTCTTTCTATGTGTTAACTTTGCAAATTATCGTGTGGCAGCTATGTTTTTTACTCTCTTATTTGTAATAAGAGAAGAATAAAAGAAGTAGAAGTCCACGGACATCTAGGTTTAGAGGTATCTCAACCTATATGGAGCCATCTCACATATCCCCTCATATCTAAGGGTAACTGGTGTGGATTCTATATGCTAGTAAAGCAGCTTAAACATTATTTTTCTACTTTAGCTACTTTTTTTGAGAAGGTGCTGGAAATAATCAGGAGCGGGATCATAGAAGGAAAAAAAAACTAATAAAGCCTCTAATGGTTTCAAACACAAGTGGTGCCAAGTTTGTGTGTGTGTACAGAAAATTTGTATTTTTAAATCCTACATATATGCAAAAGCATCCATATTCTATGTTCACTATATGGTGTTAATTTATATTTGCATTATGCATTTTAGCAGCTAAAGTACATACAGTGCCTCGGGCTTGAAAGAATTCTGATTCTTAGTGATTCTAAGGGTTGCTCATAATAGTCAACATTGAGCAGAGAGAAAAAAGAAATCTTAGCTTTTTATGGGCTCTTCTGTTTTACATTCGCTTTTGAATACGAATTCCAGCTCCCTAAAGAAATGAGATGTGTCAAGTAGTACTTTAAACACAGCCTCTTAAAAACATAGGGAATGATTATTTCAGCAAGTTTTACTTTTCAGCAGCAACATATGTAGCAGCAGATGTGTGCGGAGCCTGGAGACCAGGGATCCTTTGGAACCCAACAAGGAAACTGTGACTTGCATGCAAAGTGCAAGAGAATCGCTTTTGCCTCGTTCTAAATTATGCTGAGACTTCAGGGGGATAAAAAAGACAAAGAAACATACTGCAATTTCAATCTGATGATCTTCTACAGGAAGCTAAGCAAATTAAGATGAAATTAATTATATGGAAACTATCCCCCACCCCCACTTCCTGCGAGGATATTGGAAAAGCTTCCTTCCCTGCAGCGGGCTGTAGAGTGTCTAGCGACATTTCTTTGCTCATTAAATAGTATCATTTTTATTGTATCGTCTCAACATTATCAAAAAATTCAAGGCCACGGTGAAAGATCAAGGAGAAAACTTATTCTTCAGGTGTTGACTCTGTTCCAAAGTCACTCAGGCATTGCTCCATCGCTCTGCAGCCGCCTCGGAACATTCTATCCAATTACAGGCTGCGGCCATGGGGGATCGTGTTTTAATCTGTGTATAAACAAAGGGATAAAATAAAAACAGCACATTTACAAATTCTAAAGATGCTGCTTTTATAGTCTGATACCAGGAATTATTGCTGTCATATCACTTGCTTCCCATAATGGGAAGGAGTAGGGCACATATGCATGTAAGGTCAGGCATCCCCATTACAAATGACACACAATTAATGTGAAAATCACCACCCTCTCGTAGCAAAGGGAAAAATCTACGAATACCATACAGCCGTGTATTTAATGCTAACTTTCATGTATTAAAAGATGCACATTTGCATTTTATTGCCTTTCATTCTGTTGCCTGGAAAGGGAAAAAGAATCAGAAAAAGGTGAGTTCCACTTTTTGCCCTCAGTCTAGTCCCATTTTAGGTAGGCTTCTGGAATCTAAATGAGAGCCTATAATTCAGCATGGTTTGTTTGTTTTTTTCAAAAATGAGAACTGCTTTGGGGAGGGAAGTTCACCACAGTGTGCTAGCATCTAGACACAAACAGGAGCCCATAAAATCCCCTCACAATTCTAATGACTTGTGGTAACCCACCTGCCAGCTACCTGAACCATTTAGCACACCTCAATAAAAACGGTATTACTTTAACATCAAATGTGATTAAGGCTTTATGCTGGCATTTAATTAAAGCTCTCTGCATTTTGTTGCCTTTGCATCTCCCGTGACCATCGGTTTTGCATGTTTTGAAAAGAACAACATGCTAATTTAAAACGTCCAGGAAAGGATACTAGAAATGGTATAACATAGCCTAAGAATGATTTTTTTTTTTCACATTTGTAGGGCAAAACCAAATCTTCTACTGGCCTCTATTTCCTCGCAATGTACCAAATGAAGGAGAATTCTGCCATCAGAAGATTTTCAGTCTCCGGTGTTGGCATACGCGTTTGACTGAAGAAGACTGAAGAGTCTGATTTTTCCATGACCTTTTTTTTTTCCCTCCACCAGGAGTGCTATATTAATTTAAATTCTCGTGAGGAAAAAAAAAAGTCTATATAACGAGATAGATGCATGATTGGATGACCTTCCTCCCACTGTTCCCCTGGACAGGTCAAAAGCAGTGGTAATTCCTGTTACTGTGAAATAATCAATCAACCAGTTCCTTTGGAATAGGACCACTGTTACTGGGAACTTCCATCTCTAACAGAGAAGTGAGAATGCCTTCAGGTTTGGCAGACAGCTCATCAATGCTTAAATCAACAACTAGACAGATTGGAAGACATCAGCCATGCTGGGTGCAATCTTCCTACCTTTAGTACCCATCCTTTTTGGCTAAAGGAACAGAGGTATGCTGGGCTTAGGTCTCACGTAGGGTCTGTCAGAGTTGGACGATATTTGCTGAAGTCTAACAGGCAAGAAAATGAGATCAATGCATGTCAATACTTCACATGTGGAATGATCGCAGCCCTCACTGTGGCTTGCATTTGGTTCCTTTCCAACTGTAGGGAAGGGAACAGGTGGGGAGATTATCCAGAGATACACTTTGGTGTTCTATGGCCAAAACCTAAAGGGATGTACTTCAGACGACTGTATTGAAAAGAGGAGACAATCCAATTCTGTTCACAGTATACAAATGGAAAACATGTCATCTCAGTATCTATTTCTCTTATATATGTATGAAATAATGCTAATATCTATAGTTGATACATAATATGAATGACATAAATTAGTATAGGCATAAATGAATACTAATGCCTAGGCTGGATAGAGAAAATGAGTGATTTGACTTGCTTTATTGATTGGTTTTACAAATTATGTTTACTGTCGTATAGAGATTGTGACTGCCTTGAACACGGCTAGTTAATTTGCTACATTAATCTGATAGCAACAGAGCTTAATTTCCCTGAGCCCCATCCAAAGTAAATATGCCTGGATTCTCCACCACTGGTAGTTCTAAAATGTTTCCACTTCAGCAAAACTATTAATATCTACTGCCCTAAAACATAATTACTGCAATAACCCCCAACCAGGACATTTAATTAGTATTTCCAGGCAAAGGAGGGTATAACTTTAAGTATAACTTAACCCTTTCAGCATGGCTTTAAAATCTCAAAATTCACTGCTTAAAGAAAACTTGTAATTCAAAAGTACCTATTCAAGCTCTTGCTATAAATAAATTTTCTGTATCTGTCTTATCAGCCGATGGAGTTAGAGCAGAGGCATGTTGCTGGGGAAGTATGGTATAAAACTGACTCAAGTATATAAAAGACCACTTTTAAGAGAAGCTGGAGATAGCCTCCGAAAATCTTTACTTATAAGCAATCTGCAACCTCTGCCCTTCCCACCGAAAACCTCTGTCGTATATGCACCACAAAAGAAATACTGTCATCAAAAACCAAAACCCGTGAGCTTTGCTCCGTAAGTCCAGAAAATGCAATCCAACTTCTTTTGGCTGACGTATTGATAAAAATCGGAAAGTAAACCTTCCGTGAACTTGTAATTAGTTTACCATGCAAAGTGTTGACAAAAGCTTTCGTTCAACACCCTGGATTTCCCCCATGCTTGGCTGAATGACAACAGTTCCTAGTGGCAATCATGCTGGGTCATGAAACTAATTGTGCTTTGTGAGGGTGAAAATTCTCCATTTCCGAGCAGGGGCCACTGCTGCATGACGGATGAATGTTAGAAATGTGGTAAGCTGTGCTCTTTCATCTCTGTCACTGGATATTTATTCTGACTTGGCTTCTAAATTATTCATTTTCTTTAAGCAATCAATATTAATAATCTGATTTGCTCCCTGGCATTTTTAGTCACACTTCTGTTTAACTGACTGTAAATAAAGGTCACTTGGAGGCTTCCAGCTGCTGTTCAGAAGGTCCTTGCCTAATTAATTCCCAACACTTTTTTCCCTATGACTGTGATTAGCAGTTGCAATCAAGTTAGGCAATTAGCTACCTCCTTGCGCTGTGATTTGCTCAGTGCAGCCCCCAAGATGAGGCTCCATTTGGTCATTCAGTCATTACCCTCAAAAGGAACCTGAGTAGGGAGGATTTATCTTTCACTTCAAGGTTTACAAATGTGCAGATAATTATACAGGAGATTATCAAGCCCATCTGCCAGTTGCTTTAGTAACCTCCTTGTTTAGGGTCCTCAAATCCTGAGCACCTTGGGAGCGGCATAAGCGGCTGATCCTCTGCAACCAGGAAGGTTGGGGTTCCAACCTGGGCTCCACCACTTCGGAGTTCTTCGATCTTGAGCAAGGTATTTACTACCTCTGTCAGTGAAAAGTAGTACTTCCTTAGGGTTTGTAGTCAAGATTCAAGAACACTAAATTCATGAATGGATTCTACAGATGTCTATTAAGAAATGGAAGAGTTCTAGGTGGACAGTTTTGAATAATGTAAATATGTGGTGGGCAAAGAGAATGCATATATAAACAAACAAGCAAATCCATAAATGTTCACAAGGAAAAGAAGAGGATGCTACGAGAGAGAGGCTTTCACTTTAGATTGGGTGGTCCAGAAAAGCCTTCCCGAGAAGGACATTACGATGTATGTGTTCCAGGGGCAGAACGTGAGCCTGGATGTTAGAGAGAGAAAGCAAAGTCTCCAATACACAGTAAGAGCTCAATAAATATTATTTATCATGACTCTGATCGTTTACTAGTCCACTGATTGCCCTTTTATGTACCTGCACCAGGTAATGATGGGTACTTCCTTAACACATAAGTATAATCATTCATCTAAATTATTAGGTTTAGATGAATTAGTTTACAGTGATCCTCATAGTATCAAATATAAAATAGCAAATGGGTTGTATGGTTATTCGTTTTGAGCAGGTTTCTAAAACTATGCCGGGAGGTAGCCTAAAAGGAATATTCTATGTGTTATACCAGGTTCTGGCTGACAGTGAGGCAGACCAAAACTAGCAGAGCTGGAAGTGGGTCAGAGTTGGGGAGGTGTCAGGGCTTGACCCATCAGATGTGAGGTCTAAAGTAGCGAGGGACAGTGCTCCGGGTCGCAAGTGGGGCAGGACACATCAAGGTTAGGGGCAGGCAAGGCTGGGGAACCAGAGGGATAGCAAGATGAGGAGCAACCAACTCAAAGCAGTCAGGAGGGAGGACTCATTAATTAATTTACCCATTCACTCAACAATTATATATCAAATGCTTACTATATGTCCATTTACTCTTCTAGGAGCTGGAGCTTCAAAAAAGGGACAAAAATCTGTGGTCTCCTGCAGCTTACATTCCAGAATGGGAAAGCAGATAAATGGATGATAAATCAGTAAAGAATTATATTAGAAGATGATAAGGAAAACACAGAAAAATAAAGTAGGAATGGAGTACTCGCTGATAGCTTTTATATCAGCTCGTGAAATAGAAGCTACTAGAAGTTCCTGAGCAGAGGAATGATGTGATTTGTCTTTTAAAAGGATCCCTCTGGCTCACGATAAAATGTACGGAGCAAAGGAGATCAGTTAGGTGACTACTGCAAAACTGAGAGATGATGGGGACTTGACCGTGAATGGCACGGTCCAGGGGCTGAGAGCACGCTGCAGTCTGGATACGGTTTGCAGGTAGAGCCAACTGGATGGAGTGCTGAGCTAAATGTGATGTGTGAGAGAAAGAGGCAAGTGCCCAGGAGTGGGCCACAGTCCACGCACAGCAGCCTAGGAGAGGCGACTGTGTTATTACTTCTCTTTGCCCACAGTGAAGTCACAATGGTCACATTAAAACCAGCCACGAGGAGAACATTGACACCATGGAACTCAGGAAACTCAACAAAGATGCCCAGCTACACACATACACATATTTACACACTTATATAATACACACACATATGTACATATACATATACATACATATACATGTATACATTTGAATATGTATGTATACATATACAAATACAATTTTTTTTTTCCTGAAGAGTTGATTGTGAGACATTTACCAGCACCTCACTGGATGATGCAAAAATGACTCTACAGCTTTTGGCCCGAGCAATTGGAAGCTGGAGTTGCTATCAGCTGAGATGGGGAATGTTTCGGGTGGACCATGTTTATGTGGGGAACATCTGGAGTTAAATTTTGGATGTCATAAGGGGATGGAGATATGAATTTAGGAATCAGCAGCATATACATGGGACTTAAGGTCACGGGCCTGGATGAGATCACCTGAAGGAGGTGACCACCTGCGGGGAAGCTCAAGGACTGGTCTCCTGAGCATACAGACATTAAGAGATAGCAGATGAGGAGGGGCTGGTAAAAGAGAATGAGACGTAAGTGACTCTGAGGGATGCATGGTTTCAAAGGTGTGTCAATCCGATGATTCAGAACAAAATCATAGTTTGTGTCATCTTTTACAAACTTCTGCTGGGCCTGAGCAGGGGAGTGTACTTTGGGAGTTGGGGGTGGTTTTGAAGGTCATGGTCTTGGTCTGCAGACAGCACAGGAGACAATCACATCCTGATGGAGATACACACATCCACAGGTTGGCCCGAATAGTAAAGGGAGCAACCGTAAGAAGTAGGAGTTTCTGGAAAGCACTTTCTTGTTTAGAAGGGTTTGCGTTTTAACAGAAGCAATTCCAAGGCAAAGCAAATTCTTTTTGGTGAACTCTTCTCTCCAAAGTATGTAAATGGGCATGCCCAAGGAAACTGCCCTTTTCTAAGGAAATCCTGTCACGAAGTAGCTGAAGGAGGAGCTCATTTTTCCTGCTGGCACTGGAGCTCCCTCTCTTCCTGACAGCTGCAAGCCAAAGGGAGTGTGCCCCTGCATGAGCAGATTTCCTTTTGCCTTTCTGTTCTGGTGAGCTTGTTCATTTAAT
This sequence comes from Mirounga leonina, assembly GCF_011800145.1. Taxonomy (NCBI): domain Eukaryota; kingdom Metazoa; phylum Chordata; class Mammalia; order Carnivora; family Phocidae; genus Mirounga; species Mirounga leonina. The sequence goes on from NW_023270426.1 coordinate 11,172,551, forward strand.
CTCACAGGGGATCTGACAGCTTTCTCCAGCTCCTAAAGCTTTTCTTTAGCACTCCCTGAAAAGCACACTGAGAGAGAAGAAAGATGCTGATGGCGGCTCACATGCAGAGACCTGCTATGGGCTATGTGAGCAAAGTCTGCCTGTTTCCCAAATGTCTAATGCTCAGAATTAGGACTAGAAGTAACAATTCCAGCACTCTGTCTTTATGACAGCTCAGCTAATGAATGCAAATGTTCAGCATAACCCATTTACTGGACAGTGGATGATTCATATCATTGGGATGTGTTATAGAAAATGTCAAGTGCTTTTAATTTATGGACTGCATCTACAGTTCATGTGGCTATATTCGCTTCTTCTTGACATACAGAACAGGTGATAGGTATCTTCCCTAGCATATTCTTTGTGGACGGGGAAGACAACTTGACAATCTACACAATTCTGCCATCAGATAAGCTCATTTTTGTGCTCACCAGATAATCAAAAGATTCTGTTCACCCAAATGGACGTTTTCTCTAGTGACAATGAAAGGCAGAAGACTTGATAGAGAAGTTGCTTCCACACAGCTCTCTGCAACTTAGGGAATTCATCACCTCACGAAGGCTGTCTGCCGAGCTCATCTCCAGGGGGCTCCTCCTCTTCTGTCCTAATAGTCCCAGTCACTGACTGCTCAAGTCTGGCCCCTTTAGCCTCTCCTGCTGGCAGGGATGTGCCAAGGACTTACCTCCCTATCTACTCACTTACCCTTCTTCATGAGACCCAAAACTGTCCAGACGAGCACAGGGAAATAAAAGGCTAACTGGAGATTCTGGATTTTAGGACTAATAGAAGTTCATGGTCCTATAGAATTTTCTGTGAGAAAGAAAATGCTCCATTTGCACTGCCTAATATGATAGCCACTAAGAACACGTGGCTATTGGGCAATTGAAATGTGCATAGTCTATGTGAAGATCTGATTTTTTTCTTTTACTTCATTAAAATTAATTTAAATTTTTAATTACCACATGTGCCTAGTGATTATCCTACTGGGCAACCAAATAGATGCAAAGTCTCCTAGCCCTCTGAGTCTGAAAAGTCAATTTCAGTTCTTAATGGAAAAATCTCAGGATTGAGGTGTCCCCAAATCATCCCCTTAGATAAGGCGTGCTTTGAGAGAGAAATGTGTGGTCCCAGCAGCTGGGCTCTAAGGACTTTGGGCCCAGTCCCTCTCCAAGGTGTCAGACCATTTATGCATCATAGTTGTCCTAATATTAGGTGCTTGGGACTTAAGGTTACATGACCCCAGGGATCCTCATTCTTGTCTTATTTTAGGTCAGTTCACCTCTTGGGGCACAAATCTGTAAAATGTGAATGCATGATGCCCTCTGGAATCATGCAACCTTGGTGTTAAAACATCTAACAAAATTTTCTAGACTCAAGAGAAAGAACTCTGCTGCTTTTTGGGACTCTGCTGTTGTCTCATGCAGTTCTCAGTGAGGGAAAGGGAAGCAGTGCTGGAGGAAGAGAGAAGGTGGGGGACCCAGCCTGGACTAGGCCCCCACTTTATTTTGGATGTCACTTTCAAGCTGCTTTCTATGAGCACATCCTGTCTCTCAAGAGAAGACCTAGAAACTAGGTGTCACCTGCTATTTAACTCAGATCTTTTAAACCAGCTCCTCTCCCTCGCTGAGACAGCCTTGGTCCATGAGCTCACAGAAAAGTACATGCCTTGTTCTCTAGTCCCAGCTTTTCCATTTATGACATAACTCAGCTTCTCTGGACTTCAAGTGCAGAGAACCAAATAAAATGATGGGTGTACAATATTAAGGACGTAATTAAGAGCAGAAAAAAAAAATCTTCTTTTTTTCTGCTCATTTAGCCTTTTATTTCCCTGTGGTCATCAGGACAGCACTGGGTCTCATGAAGAAGGCTAAGTGAGGAGATAGGGAGGAGCAAGTCCTTGGCACATCCCTGCCAGCAGGAGAGACTGAAGGGGCCAGGGCAGACTTGGTCATATGCTGTCTCACTCTGTTTAGGAGCTGACGTTTGCTTCAGTAGGTCCATGATATGAGATCTAGGGCAGGATGAAGAGAATGGAAGAGAGCCAGGGTGAACTATACTGCCCTTCTGGGGCACCCTTTTCCCCCTAGAGATCAGCACCGATTTATCAGGTGGCTTTTGTGTCTCTTTTCAGTACAGCTTTCATGGGGACCCTTTCACCTCCTTTGCGTCCTTCTGTCAACCTCTTCCAAATCTTTCTCCACAGCTGTTCCACTTGATCCTTCATCTGCTTTAACTGCTTTGACCCAGATGACATGGGAGTGGTTGAGGATGAAGACTCATTTGGTGGCGTCGGCAACTTAGGCTTCAGTGGGCTGAGTAGAGGCTGAATCTTTGGCACAAGGTAAAGGACTCACCTGGGGAGCATGAGTTGTAGGTATCCCTGAAAGAGATCTGCTGCCCAGTCAATGAAGATCACAATGAGGTACCCCACTCTGATGGTTAAACTGTTTGTATTAAGAATAAAATCTGCACATTATCCTCAAGCAGGGCTGAACAGAAGTCATGTAAATTTCCTTCTCCAGGAAGAGCAATGCCATGCCTGAGGACATCCATGCAGATATTTTCTTTGTGCTCCAGGAAAAGTCCATGACTGCTTTTGCCAAGATGGCACCAATGTGCTCTATCATGCCCTGATCACACCCAAGGAGATAGGGTTTGAGTCAGGGTTTGTGTATGTCTGTAGAGAAAAGAGGGATGATATGGATTATGGGAACATTTCTATTCCTTCCCACAACCTGGTCCATTCTTTCCTCTTTTCATTCTTTTGCTTTCCTTTCCCACTTACTCTACACCTGGCCTCTTCCTTACTGTTTGCCCTATTTCCCCCCTAGCACTGTGTGTCTTCACAATGAATGTTTCCACTTTTGATGGCTGAGAGAATCTTGTGCGCTGCAATGATCTATCAAGGCAGGCCTAATGAAGAGACTCTGTGGAGGGGCTTCCCATCTTCAAGGTACCATGTGGGTGGGAAGAAATAATCGTCTCATTCAATTATTTCCCAGAAAGATTGATACAACAGATCTCTAAGCAGTATCTACCCTGTTCCTAGGCTCTGCCTTAGCTGGCTCAGTGTCCACCAAAGCAATGCCCCACCTCCCAACCTCCAACACATATATACCCCAACCAATGCCTACTCTATTCTATGGCTACTGGCCACTTACACCATTATAAGTATAAAAACTACGATTTTTAGGAGAATGTTTCTGTTCATGATTCTCTTTAGGGCTGGGATATCATGGGATGAGTTATCAAGGCCCTAGAGCTCTCAATCTAGTTGCCATCTACTAGCAAGAGAATAATCTGCATACTACTTGAAGACATAGTCCAGTCAAGTAAATAGCATGTTCTTCCCCTCCCATCTTTGCTAAAATCTTTTCTCTGCTCCTTTGTCCCTTAGGCTTCCCACATCCAGAAAAAGGAAAAGCAGAGAGGAGCCTTTCTTTTTTTTTTTTAAAAGATTTTATTTATTTATTTGAGAGAGAGAATGATAGAGAGAGAGCATGAGAGGGGGGAGGGTCAGAGGGAGAAGCAGGCTCCTCGCTGAGCAGGGAGCCCAAAGCGGGACTCGATCCCGGGACTCCAGGATCATGACCTGAGCCGAAGGCAGTCGCTTAACCAACTGAGCCACCCAGGCGCCCGAGGAGGCTTTCTTTGATCCGTACTACCACCCCGGGTCCATAGCATCCAGCGGTCAGACAGGCACCCGGTCAGATGTGCTGCACACATATCCACACACAGAGCTGTCTGTATCCTTTCTGGGGTTGAGATAGCAGGGGAAGGAGAGCCTGTGATGAGGAGCACTGAGCATGAGTCACTTTCATTTGGTGTTGGGAAGTTGTTCACAAGTCCACAGAAGCATACCTAAGAGCTCTTTACCTCTACACACACAGCTCTGGACATTGTGAGCTCTCTACTGCTCTAGAGTACAAGGGTCAAAGACAGGCAAGTGGTAAACTACTGTGTATTTTTATTAAGGCTAGGCCAAGAGGTGGGGAGCAGGACCCATCTCCTAGCTTTGTCAGGAAGCAAAGGAGTTCTTGGGAGGGAGCGGTTATTTCTTACCATGAGATCCAGGGTCGTGGAGTTCTCTCCACCTTTCTGAACCCATGCCTGTCACCCCCAAACTTCTAGTTTCCACCTCTATGATGTGTGAAACTACTTGGTTTCTTACCCTTGCTAGAGTTTGAGTGGGGAATTTCTAACCCTGCCATGTTTATGGAACCCCAGCAACCTTCTAGAGCTGTATGGGAGGAGGGGAAAGATGGTTGAGCCAGGTCTTGGGATTAGGTCTTTTATGATTTTCTCATTTTGTTAAGCCCCTAGACACTTTTTATATTATGCTTTCAAAATAAGCTTTTTGGTGGGGGGGGAGGAATAACAGCATTATGGAAAAAAACTAAGTATTTAAGACATATGACATAACCAAGTGCAAAGAATTCCATGAAGCACATGACTGGGAAGGAAAATTCACAAAACTGTTATAGAGTAGGCAAAGTTCCATCTTAATGTGGAATTAAATGAATTGTGCATTGTAGGTATCACTGTAACTTGTGCTGTTTGCATAAAATATTTAAATCAACACATTTACAATGTTATATCTGGGCATAAAAAAAGAACCATTCACACTGAATCAGTCCACTGACACTGACTAGATCTGACTAGATCGGACTTGATTGGTGATGTATTTATATGTAAAACTAGAAACAAGTCTGACATGCACACCACAATGCCACAATAGCATCTTAAATGAAGCAAATGTTATTAAAAATGTTAAAGTTGCATTTAATAAAAACATATCATTCATCAGTAAAAACCTGTATTATTCCTCGTGCTTCAGTTTTTAAATTTATAAGAAATAAAATTTATAATTCAATTCCTCAGTCACACTGGCCACATTTTAAGTGCTCAGTAACCACCCATGTGGCTAGTGGTTACCAAACTGAACAGCACAGGTGGAGAAGAGAGCTTGAAGACTAGATTGCCTCATGTATCCCTCTTCTCTGTGTGAGTTGGCGGGGGTGGTCATGGTGGCCAGATGGGAGAGGAACGATCTCGGAGTTGTTCCCCATGCTTTCATTCGTGATTTCTGATAAAGAGGAGAAAAGAAGAAGCATTCTCTTTGGTATCTAAAGGGATGGATGAGCTGGTGTCTTATTCCTTGGATTTCTTTCCTTCTAGTCACTTTTTTTTTTAAAGATTTTATTTATTTATTAATTTGAGAGAGAGAGAATGAGAGAGAGCACATGAGAGTGGGGAGGGTCAGAGGGAGAAGCAGACTCCCCGCTGAGCAGGGAGCCCGATGCGGGACTCGATCCAGGGACTCCAGGATCATGACCTGAGCCAAAGGCAGTCGCTTAACCAACTGAGCCACCCAGGCGCCCCCTTCTAGTCACTTTCTTATGTCCGATGTGTTTCGGGACTATTGTTAATGAGAAGAACGCTACTGTTAGCATCATTTGATAAGGCAACGAAAACTAGCTTATCAACAACTAATCACTGCAAGCCTTAGCAGCTTACTTGAACTCTCTCTTTCGGTTTGTTTATATGTAAAAATACTAAGCACTTGTCTTACCCACTTCCCAGGGCTGTGTATGTATGAGGTAAAAATTCTTTTAAACATTCAAGCTGCTCTAATTATTTTGGTAATTGTAACAGTAACATTGCACCACGACAGTTTTTATTTCATGGACATCTATCTTATCAGAGATGAAATCCCTTTCTTTCTAAAAGTATTTCAATTCATTGTATATTTTGAATAAATAGAAAATAAGGGAAATTGATATGAGATACTTGAGATAAAGTAAATTTTAATATCATGTCAGATTTGCTATAGGTCTTTCTTCTTCTTTCCTTTTAAGAAATAATATGCTATTCAAAGAATGAAAGTCCTACCAGTATAGCATGACATTGAAGAGCAAAGACTCTGGAGCCAGCTTTGCCATGTTTTAACTGGATGAGCTTAAACAAGTTATTCAAGTTCTCAGTTTCCTCATTTGAAAAATGAGCATAATAATTACAGTCTAACTCATATGGTTATTATGAGAATAAAATGCATCTTCAGAGTTTTATTTTATTTTTTTTTTTAAAGATTTTACTTACTTATTTGACCAAGAGATAGAGAGAGCACAAGTAGGCAGAGTGGCAGGCAGAGGGAGAGGGAAAAGCAGGCTCCCTGCTGAGCAAGGAGTCCGATGCGGGGCTCAATCACAGGACCCTGGGATCATGACCTGAGCTGAAGGCAGACACTTAACCGACTGAGCCGCCCAGGCGCCCCGCATCTTAAGTGTTTTAAAGGGCCCATGTTAAGTTGTATATAAATATCAGCTATCATTATCAGTAGTACAAATGTTTGTGCATATGTGTGTGGTCAAGATTTATATAAAAGGTAACAATGTGTTTTTCCCAGTCAATGTGTCTCTGTGATGTGCCCATGAATGAATACATTCAAAGAGAAATGAATTAATTTTCATTTATCTGTACCGTTCCGATGAATGTTGATATCATGGATTATTCATTTTCCATTGACAGCCATTTTTACTGTTTCTATCTCTTTTGTTATTACATCCAGGTAATTCTTGTCCATCTTTCCTGGTATACATGTACATATCCTATTTGTCTTTGTATCACCGGAATTAATGTCATTCTAGACATAGCCGGTTTTAATGAGTTAAAGGGAACTGGCTTTTCAGGTACTCAGATCTTGACTCCCTAACATGACGGTGAACTCCTTGAAGCAAGAGTGATGGGCACATGGCAGACCCTCGGTAAGTTACCTTGGCCCTAGTAGAGTGAGATGGTGCCTGGGGCTAGTATAGCGTATCTCGCACACATCAGAGGTGAACACAGTGAGTGAGGGGCTGATAGCAACTGTTCCAGAAGGTTACGACACTGAGAGTCCACTTCAGAGAGACAGCAAGGGAGGAGTTTTTAAAAGAGCCTGCTAGTGAAACTCCTATTCATATGCTACTATCATGGCCTTCTTTAACGTAGGTTTTGATTCTCCAACTCGAAGAAAGGGATCTTCCTCAACCTTTCAGGACAGTTTGGAATCGGCAAGCCTCAGCGCTCAGAAGAAAGAGGGAAGCAAGAGAGGAGGAACTCTGCAGTTGTCCAGTGACCTCATGTCACATCGCCACTGCTTTGCCTGATTCCACCTGCCTAAAATGCCCTTTCGTCTCCCTCCCTCTCCAGCAAACCTCTCAACATCGACAGTGTTATCTCATGAAAGAAGCCTCCCAGCCTGGGTTCAGGCTTCCTCACATCACACTGTACTTTTCATATTATGAGTTAAATATGAGAAGGATTCTGCCTCTGGAATGCTGGACTTGCTCAAATGGAGCCCATTGTCCTATCAAGAACAACTAGAAGAGCTCGATGAAAACCAACCAAACAAAAGAAACTTCTGTTTGAAGGCACCGAGGAGCTCCTGAGGCAGCAAGGACTTCAAGGGTAAAGGTCCTCATGAGAAGGAAAACTCATTAAGGGGAACAAGACATTTTGCACCGCTTTTCCCTTTGGAACATTTGGAGCATTTGCCAATTTACTGTATTGGTAATAAAACTATTCAGAAAAGTAAGTAGATAATAAATACAAAATTCAGGCAACTGGTTACCCTAGAGGAGAAGGCAGGCTGTGTTGAGATAGGATGCATAGGTTTGGTTTTGTTTGTTCTTTTTTTTAAAAGAAACAGGCAGTATCCTATTTCTTAAACTAGAGTGTGGTTACATAGCTAATAAGTTTGTTATTTCTCTTCAAATTTATAGGCACATACAGATACATATTTATATATGTGATCTATATCACATTATTTTGCATTATTTGCAATATTTATCACCAAAAAAAAAAAAAAAGGAAAGAAACTCCAAACTAATAGCTCTTATCCACAGAGAACATATTCCAGCCCCCAGCATGATTTTGTACTTCAGCAGTTTCCTCAGAGCTGCTAGAAAACCTGCTCTTCTCATCCATCTCTAGTAACTTCTGTTATTCCCAAATGGTAATAAAAATCTCCAGGGCTGGAAGCTGAAAAGCTGTTATTCAGAAATAAGAGTATTAAAGAAAGCTGGATGCGTGGCCTCATTCTAGGAGAGATTAAAAAAGAATACAAAGAAGGCAATGTTTACGTTAGGGGGATAGAAGAAAGTGTGAGAAATCAATTTGTTTACAGACTCAGCAGTATATAAAAATTCTTACACCTGTATACCTTTGTACATATACATATATAATAATGTGTATGAAGTTCAGAAAGAATGGATAAGAATAGGGTAAAATGAGATTAGGAAAAGGAGTAGAGATGGTAGCTACATTTGAGTTCAGAGATACAGTTTGTGAGCTCCTGACAGCAAAAAGAAGAGGATGGAAGCAAGAACAGGTGGGGAAGAAAATGTAAGAGGAGGAAAGAACCAAGGAACCAGTCAAGGTAACATCACTTTAGGCGAAGAAAAACCACAAACAGAGATTTCTACTGGAAATGAGAAGAGGAGAAGCTGTGAATCCACACCCCAAGTTTCATGGTGCTTCCAGATTTCCAAGCGGAGGGTTTCCCTTCATGCCCTGCCTTACAACATCTGTAAAGAATGGCCTTGGGAGAAAAGTATTTCCACAAGGCAATTGCCTTATAAGTGGGCACACACCTTTGCAGCCTCTAAGCTTCAACTAAGAGAAAGAGAAACTTGAAGTGCAAACACATGGCGGAATTCTGGAAATCAGCTCGCGTACAACTGTTAAGAAGGAAGATTGCTTAAACTTAAACAAATGCCTGGAAAAAAGCATACTATCTAATATTTCAGATATCTATCAGCAATCTCTAGGCAATTCAATTGACAAAATAGATATTATTCTCCAGAAAAATATTGTAATAGATCTCAGAAATATAAAAATCACCTGAACTGATTTTTTTTTCCTTGAAAAAAATTGGGGATGGTGGTTCTTCGAAGTGAAAATATCCCTGAGGATGATATAAAATACAACATTAAAATTAAAATTAATTGTATGAGGGGAAGACAGAAAAGCAATGAGACTTTCTGATCAGTAGTAAAAATACAAGTACCTACAGCATATATAAAATGCACATATATACACACATGTGTATGTAAAGAAGTAGATTTGACATCTAATTTCTAAACAAAGGCAGGTCCACATCAGAAATCATTCTCATTATATTTGCCCCGTCAGACCTTGCTGGCATTTTCTATCTGGAGGATTTATTATTACACACTATCATATATGCATTCTCCTTTGTTTCTTAGATACCTTACGCATGGTTTAAGAACTATTACCTACTCAATCAGTAATTCCTTATTTTGTTAATGATTTCAAGAAGTATTATGCATTTCTTTAGCAATCAGAAACAAAATTAATTACATTTGCTTTAATTTTTAAAAGCCTTTAAAATATTCACCATATAATTCTTTAGGCAAAAATAAATAAATAAATAAATCATGGAGTTAAATTATGACAGCAGAGAAAGCCTGTTGCAACCCACTAAACCACCCTCCCATCCCCACTCAGCGGCAATTCCAACAGCTATTTCCTGAATCCATGCGATCCATCCACTTCTCTTTCTATAGATTGCCACAAGCCTAACCCATGTCACGTTTTCTCCAGCCAGAGCTGAGCAAAACCTGCTAACTCATCTTCCTGTTTTTTCCTCCTATTCCCTCCAAAAGTATAAATTTGAATACATATAATTTCTATGAAATATATTTTATATAGTTTTGAAATTCTTCTCCACATAGTAGTGAATGATTGTCTAAAAGTAAAAATCAGATCTTAATACGTATCTGTTCAGAAACCTGGTGGTTATCCCCTGCAGAAGTTTCTTAACCTGCTTCCATCAATAGAATTTTGGGGGTTTTCTTTTTATTTTGTATTGTCTCTATCCATTTCAGTTCCAGCTGTCAGTGTTTCTACCAATATAATAATTTTTAAGACTCTGTGGTATACCTGTGAATCACGTTGGAGTTCAAACCTTTAGATAAAATCCACTTCTAGAAACTTCTTTAAGATAAACCTTTCTCTATGTTGGCCTTCCCTGGAGATAGCTGAGGGACAGGATCATTTTTTTTTTTAAGATTTTATTTATTTATTTGACAGAGAGAGACACAGCGAGAGAGGGAACACAAGCAGGGGGAGTGGGAGAGGGAGAAGCAGGCTTCCCGCTGAGCAGGGAGCCCGATGCAGGGCTCGATCCCAGGACCCTGGGATCATGACCTGAGCCGAAGGCAGATGCTCAACGACTGAGCCACCCAGGAGCCCCTGAGGGACAGTATCTTAAGTTTCTTAGAAACCCTACTATTTGATCGAAGGTTCTCTGAGGTGCCATGTTTGTATGGTCTTGACAGCCCTTTATATGGTCTTGACAAATAATCTTTACTGCCACCCCGTCCCCCCGACTATCATTAGACCATGATTTCTTAGCAAGGCTTTGGGTTTTATCTTTGCCTAGAAACCATTTCTTAATTTTAGCATTGTTTGCCAACTAAGAAGCTTAGGATTTTCATTAAGTCCTGTCTCTTTTTGTTTAACAGTGTTTCCTTTAGGTTGTCCCTTACGTCTTTTGTTTTGCTGTAATCAGGCAAATGTTTGGAAATCTTTTTTTTTTTACATTTTTTTAATTTTTATTTTTTTATTCTTATGTTAATCCCCATACGTTACATCATTAGTTTTAGATGTAGTGTTCCCTGATTCACTGTTTGTGCATAACACCCAGTGCTCCAGGCAGAATGTGCCCTCCTCAATACCCACCACCAGGCTAACCCATCCTCCCACCCCCCTCCCCTCTAGAACCCTGTTTGTTTTTCAGAGTCCCCCGTCTCTCATGGTTCGTCTACCCCTCCAATTTGCCCCACTTCATTCTTCCCCTCCCGCTACCTTCTTCTTCTTTTTTTTTTTTTCTTAACATATATTGCATTATTTGTTTCAGAGGTACAGATCTGAGATTCAACAGTCTTGCACAATTCACAGCGCTTACCAGAGCACATACCCTCCCCAGTGTCCATCACCCAGTCCCCCCATCCCTCCCACCCCACCCGGAAATCTCTTTAACTAGATCACTTGATTCGCCACATTTTCTACTTTCCACACGACCGCAGATAACAGCGTTGCTGAACTTTCTGCCATATACACCAAGGATCCCTTTTCCTTCACTCTGCTTTGAGTCCCCACTATGAGCCTTTCAAAAGCCATCAGGCTTCTACCTAAAGTCTGTTCAAGGTACTTGAGGTTTTCACTCTCCTCTTCTCAAAGCCCTTCCATCTTCTCAGTGCCTGGTTCCAAAGCCTATTTAGGTATTTGTTACAGCAGCAGGCCATCTCCATTACCAAACTCATTAGCTACATTAGTGGCCTCTGGTTGTGTAACAAAGTATCCCAAACTTAGTGGTTTAAAACAACAAACACTTATTATTATCTCTCTCTCTTTCCTCTCTCTCTCTCTCTTTTTTTTTTGGTGGCTCATGAATTTGGGAGTGGCTTATCTCTCTCTTTTTTTTTTTCGTGGCTCATGAATTTGGGAGTGGCTTAGCTCGTAAGTTCTGGCTTGAGGTCTCTCATGAAGTTGCTGTCAAGGAGTTGGTCTGGGCTGCCAATCATCTGGAAGCTTACCTGGTGGTAGATGATTTATTTCCTCTGCAGCTAATTCACATGGCTGATGGCAGAGGGCCTCTCGTACTAACTGGCTCTTAGCAGAATGCATTTGTTCCTCACCACATGTTCCTATCCATGTTTGCATGAGTGTCCTCACAATATGGCAACTGGCTCCCCAAGAATGAGTGTTCCAGGGGAGCAAGATGGAAGCTTTAATATCTCTGATGACCTGGCTTCCTAAGTCACATACCATTATTTCTGAATTGTGTTTCTTATACAAGTTAGCACTATTCATTTGGACAGGATACTATTCAAAGGTATATGTGTCAAAAGAAAGGAATGATTACAGGCTTGTTAGTGCAAGGATATTGCTTTTTTGCTCTTGCTTTTACCTTCTGATTCTACCTGGGTCATTTTCAGATCTTTGCAAGGGTAACACCTAATCCTTTGAGTATCTGATCAAATGCCACCTTCTCAAACCATTCTTCCTTTCCCACCATATCTTGTATTTCCCCATACTTTCTTTCATGCTATTTTCTTCACACATTTTATTTTTTGAAATCATTATTCAAATGTATTTGCCTACTTATTTATTTAATTGTCATTGCTTTTTATTTTCCACTACAAGGATGTAAACTTTCTGAGGGCAGGAACCTTGTCTTTTGTTTTCATTGCTCTATCATCAGTGTTTCCAGTAAGGCTGATACTTAAGATTTATCCAATAAATATTTGTTCAGTCAATAAACAAAGGTATTCCATAAGAGTTATAAATGACTTGACTATCTTTTTAGAATGGTCTATTTCAAAAAAGGATTTAAGTCAGTATGGAAAAACTATGGAAATATCCAAAAAAGAAAGTATGTAATTAATAAGAAACATATTCTGAGCTTCTTCAGGGTTGAAATGTATCACAGTGTTAGACGATCCTCTGCTTTCAATGAAGAGCTCTCTGTTTTCCAAATGGAGCCACATAAGAAGGGATTTTTTTAGCCAAACAGGATTTAAAAGGCCCTACCTTTTCCTACATGAACACAGGACACATATTAGGGAACTAAGGTACAGAGTGCACAGATTACAAACTAACATGGAACTGCATGGGCAGAGTGACATGGACATGGCAGAAAGCCAACATTGTTCAGAAAATACTAGAAGGCCACCTGAGAGAGCCTCATTGCTTAAAGTAAATGTTTAGCAATTGGAAATGCAAAGGAAATGAAAACACTACAAACTACCACACAGCTGTGTGAAAAGATCAAGGACCTAATGAAGAGGACCAAGAGAACTGAGCAATATAAGTGTGAGAAAAATTCAAAATTGTCTTATTATTTACTTACTCTGCAGTGTGTCAGATAATTTCATTGACCTAGAGGTGGAGTAATTATGCATTAGTCAGGATGTTTTGAATATGAGTCACAGAAATACAATTAAAACTAGATTAAGCACACACACATATATATTTTGACTATTGTAATCTGGAAAGATACCATGGTAGCTCATTACTGTAAAAAAAAAAAAGGAAAAAAGAAAGAAACCCTCAAAAAATACGCCCTTGGACTACACAACTTGAAGCCAAATGTCTCTTACGTCTGTTTGCCTTTCTTCTCTGTTCAATTCTGCTTCTTTTAAGTCGTATTATTCTCTTTCTTTGTTTCTTCAAGTCCCACTACCACTTCTTAGAGCACGTTTTTTTTCAAGTTCCCTGTAATTTAGGTAATAGGCTAAATGATACACCCCGGTGTCAGTGATAACACGCAAGCAACTAAATTTCATCTTGAAAATTTGCAACTGACACACGAAACTTACTTCAATGTTGAGTCTTGAACTTGGAAGTCATGAGGCTCCAGAGAAGCTATTTTCAGCCAAAACTGAGAAAAAGGAGAAAATGTTCATATATAGTGGAAGAGATCATGAAAGACAGGAATTCTGATACTCCTAGTGGTGGTGAATTGAATTGTAGCACACCAATCCTTGTAACAAAAACAACTGCAAAAACTGGACAAAACACAATAGTAATCTGTTTGAAATATTACTAAGCTATTAAACTAGCCAGTGCTTAATGGGTCACCATCTCTGGGAGAAGAGAGACTCACTGTGGTAAGCATGCCACTCCATACTGCTTTTGCCTCAATCCTTTTGCTGATTCATAAGCAGTGTTGGTGACATACTACTAAATCAAGCAGAAGGAGTTGACTAAAAAGGTGGAAGTTGAGTATAGCTGTTCAGTGTCTCATGGAACTGGAAGTAAAATTTAGATGTGCAGGGCTCGCAAGGCAGCTCAAGGTTGAAGGGCCAATATTTTGAAGAGAGGGGAAGCTCAGAGAAGTAAACCTGACATTCTAAGCTGCTTTCCCCAGAAGCATTTGTCATTTATAAATCAAACAGACTGAGACCTTGGGGGACCAAGCAGAAAACAGTTGCCAAGAGGCTGAAAGCCTTGGTTACCAGTAGTCTCATTGTGCGGAGAGATAAAAATTGGAGCTAATAGCCTACCGAAGTCAAAAGATCCTAATAAACAGCTCAGCCTTCAGTTGGGACATCCGAACAACTAGATGGATCAGTCCTTTAATAAAGGCTAAAATGCAGTCCCAAACCAATTTAGGGTAAAATTGGATAAAGCTGACCTACTCCATTCTAACATTCTGCAAGAAGCTAAAGAAAATCTTCTCGTGGAGGAAGGCCATATTTGTTTCCAAACCCTCTCAATTTTTCTTAAAAATTCCAGCCTTCAATCAAAATTTACAAGGCACGACAAGAGATAGGACCAACAGAAAAAGCAGATAATAGAGCCATAGATTATCTAGACATTTGGGTTATCTCACAGGGACTTTAAAATAACTTACAAGGGTGCCTGGGTGGCTCAGTCAGTTAAGCATCTGCCTTCGGCTCGGGTCATGATCCTAGGGTCCTGGGATAGAGCCCCACATCGGGCTCCCTGCTCCGTGAGGCACCTGCTTCTCCCTCTCCCTCTGCCTGCCGCTCCCCCTGCTTGTTTTCTCTCTGTCAAATAAATAAATAAAATCTTTAAAATAAAATAACTTATAGTTCTTTGCATATTTATCTATATTATGTAAATATTTATATATTTATATTTATAACTAAGGTAAGTTATTTTAAAGTCCAAAAAATAATGATTCAAAAAGTAGATGACAAGATGGAGACTTTCCTCTGAGAAAGGGAATCTGTATCAAAGAAATTAAGTGAAAATTTTGGACCTGAGAAACGCTATACTTAATATACAATATATAATACAATATAATACAATACAATATAATTTTATAGTATAGTAACATGTTATTGTGGTTTTAATTTGTGTTTCTCTTGCTGGGAGAATGTGGAGCAAGTAGAAAAGCCATACACTGTTTGTAGACCTACCTTGTAAATTTGTCTAGCAGGATCTACTAAAGTGGAATATGCACATAGCTTACGATCAAGGATTTCTACTCCAAAGTATATATCCAACAGATATGCACAAGTGTGTGCACTAGAGACAAGTTAAAGATTGTGTACAGGAGCAGTTTTTTTTACTAGGGAAAAATGAAAAACCAAATTTCCAACCACAGTAGAAAAGATAAAGTGTGGCATATTTGTACAAAAGAATACCATGTAGCAATGAAAACAAATGAAACTAAACATAACATTAAGGATGACTCCCACAAATATAATATTGGGTGACAAAGGTCAGGAATAAAAGACTACATATAACATAGTTTCATTTTTAGGACATTCAGAATCAAGCAGAACTAATTTATGATCAAAGTTCACCTTTGGAGAGGACAGCACTGTGGGTACAATCTTATTTACTAGTCTGGATGATGATTTCACTGGTGAGTTCATTTTGTGAAAACTTATTGAACTGTACGCTTAAGACTTTTATATGTCAATAAAATAATTTATATGGGGGGGAGTGAAGATACAAGCCCATGCAAGCCCAGCATGAGATCCAGGGTGCATCCTGAGCTCCAACTGACTCTCCTGTTCATGCTTTGGTTTCTCTGAAGCCTAGTTGTTTTCTCTACCTTTGATTTTGTGAGATTCTTTTCCAATAATTTCCCTCTCCTGCACCACATCTTTTTTTGTAATAAGGTACCTAAATAAACCTTGAAAGTATTTCCTTAACATGGGACTCTTTTGAAAGAAAAATAGTAAAAAAAAAAAAAAAAAAAAAAAGATTTGCTAAGAATAACTGAACTCACACACTACTGAAATAGAGCCTATATATATTTTAATTCCATCTATTTAGTAACAAGAAGCTGAAAACTCTTTGAGCAAGATTCTGACCTACAATCCCTGAATAACACAATTTGTAAGAAACTTAAATGCAAACAAGCATCGAAATGAAATTTTTATAGAGCAATTTAATTGCTTTTTAAGAGCAGATTAACTAAAGTAAATTTAGTAAAAATGAATACATAATCTGAGCTTTTTTTTTTCATTCAGAGAATGAAAGCAAATGTTCTATTGCCCAAGCTCTAGAAAGAACCTCTGGAAATTCATTTCCAAAATAAAATGATGTTGATCAGAAAAGAGATAAATTAGGTAGAGATTGAAGTGTCTAGACTAATGTGTTCATGATGCAAGGTGATTAGCAATGACCATGAATGGGCCATAGTTCCTAAGGATTTTGAGAATCAAATGATCAACTACATTTGATTCTATTTGGTCCATATGTCCATCTGAAATAGTTTAATTCCAAAGATGTTTTCAACTGATCATGTTTACCTAAAGAGGCTTAACTTATATGGCCTCAATATAGGTGACTTTGTTGGAAACCCCCATTGATTCTTTTGGATGAGATAGTTATACCAATAAAGTAACTCCAGCAAGAAACCAAGGTAAGTGGAAACATTGCTAACTTGAAATTCCTGAACATCAGGTCTTTTACTTTGTAAAGGGATTAGACTGCTGAGTTGTAAGAGGCTTATTGCAGCTTGTTATTAATTTAACATTTCAAATTTAACATTTCAAAGCATCTATTCACGAAATTCTATTTAATTGAATATTAATGTGCAAATGTTTAAGACACCTCCACATAAAATATCTCTATTAACCCTCAAAAAATTGCTGTAAAAAGGGAAGAATAAATGTCAGGCTCATTTTTTCAGATTAAAGTTTGGGTACTTTCTCAAAGGACATGGTGTCCGTAATGGGCAGAACTAGAACTGGACCACAGGTTTCTTCCCTTCTAATAAAGTCTTCTTGTCAGTACTTTGTGTTGATAGGTATCAGCTAGATATTGTACAAATTCAGTTCAATCCAGTCTCTTTATAGGAATTGTCTTCTATGTAACCCACATCTGTAATCACCATTTAAAAAAACAAAATAGGGTGCCTGGGTGACTCAGTCGGTGAAGTACCTGCCTTCAGCTCAGGTCATGATCCATGGGTCCTGGGATCAAGTCCTGCATTAGGCTCCCTCCTCAGTGGGGAGTCTGCTTCTCCCTCTCCCCCTCGTGCTTTCTCTCTCTCTCAAATAAATAAATAAATAAAAACTTTAAAACAAAAAACAACAGTTTATATTAATACAAAAGCAAGTAAGTTGTTATATTAACTCCTTTGTTACTAGAATTTATAATTTCATGTCAATAAACTTACATCATAGATCTTTCCAGCCAGAAGGAGGAAAATTTAATATTTTTCATATCAATAGCGAACAGACGTTCTGTTTGATTTATTTTGGTTCCGACTGTGGAATTTCTGTGCATGTGCGGAATGACAGGACTCTAGGACACCCCTACACTAAGGTTTATGGAGTGAACCACTAGATCTCTGCACTTAGCTTCCATTTTCCATTGTTGGTTCGTCACTGACCTTCCCAGATCTGAGTTTCTCCTCTCCCTGCCTCTCACTGAGCACTTCCTTCCCTGGCCTGCACTGCAGTCTGCACACAACACAGGGAACAAGGAAAAGATGTTAAAAAAAAAAAAAAAACCTCATAATAAAGTAAAACCCCGTCTTGAATGCAAGGAACCCAATTTTGAAATCAATGTCTTGCTAAACCTTGCTACCAGTTGGATTTTCCACCTCCTCCAGGAAGTTTTTGACATTCTCTCGGCTAAGCTTGGTCCACCTTATATTTCAGTTATTTATATCCATCCCGTCTCAGTTGCTTGATGGTGCAGTGCCTGATGGCGGAGTTTTGTTTTTGCTCATTTTTATATCTAACAGAGGGCCTAAGAGAGAAGCTTTCACGCGAGCCTCCCTTTAAGCCTATGGCTCCAGGCCTGAGGAGGTAGACTTTGCCGTCCAAACATTTATTGGCCATCACCGCTCACTTTTTCTCATCTCTTTTTCAGGCATCTGGGTCAGTATTTCTCACTGGTCAATCCCAGGGGCTTGAACTCTTACTATTTAATCCTTCTCAACCAAAGAGTCTTCTTCGGGGAACTAGGGGTGGGGCTGGGGGTGGATACTGGCAGACAGAAAGCGTGCATCCAGAAAATGCTAAAAGGCTTGACGTGAACAGGAAATTATAACTATGCCATATTCAAGTGGATTTTTTAACCTCCTAAAATGTGTTTCTCCATTTCCCAATCACAAAAGCCAGTGTGAACTATTTCATTCTGCAATTACAGGATGAAGAACCAAAAACAGCATAGCCTTAGGCAAGAAGTGAGTATTCTCACACTGTACCCTCATTAGTGAGGATAAATGTGCCATCTCTGGGCAACCCATTATGTATCCTCTATTTGTGTATTAATTAAAAAGAAAGCTTGGTGGTATAGCATGAATCTATATGACAGAGAACCATACAATTCTCTACCTCCGAAAAATAGTGTTAAAAAAGCAATTTTAGGGTCTAATTAAAAAGGCCTCTATTTTCCTACTACATTACACAGCACATATGGTCCCCATGCTGCCTCTGGAACACGTTTTGTTTCATTCCGCAAAGATCGCTGCTGTTAAAACACTGGTTTTTGGATGGTGTTTGGAGAGCAGAGAAAGGAAGGGAGGGTTCTCAAGAAGAGGAGGGATTTCCATTGTTTCCAGAAAATCGCTACAATATGTGTATGTAGGTGTATGTTTTCTGAGTATTTCCCACACGTTTTCAAGACTCTTGTTTCCCACCTCTGATTTTTCCCCCCATTTTCTGCCTCGCCTGCTCATCGCTAACGTAAACAGATGGGACCCCCCAAATGTGAGGAACGTGATCAGACAGTGACTCCACAGGAAAAATGGAGAGCTTCTTTGCAAATGGCAGATGAAAGTGTTCCCAAACTCAGTTCAGAAAGCAAAGGCAGAACTTTTTGTTCTGATTTTTTTTTTTTTCAAATGACAGAAACGGACTTAAATACAAAATCTGGCCATGTTTTGTTCCTATGATGATGCATAAAAGATTGACTGACATACGCTTAAAGGAGGCTTTGAGACTGTTGTCCTCAGGACAATTGGAAAAACACTGAAAGGCAATTTGTTTGAAACAGTATATGTTGAAGTTATACTGACACAGATAGGAGGACACCCAGAATATCGGCTGTTGCCCACGTACTCAACTTGGATGCTTTCAGCTCCTCATCATTAATCTGGAAAGGTTTTCACTTTCATAGGGTGGATAGCTGGGCGTTGCGACGTGCGTTCTTTGAGAGACAAAGGACAAAGGGGGCTCCCCTTCTCCAAGTTTTATAAAAGAAGCATTTCAAAATAAGATAAAGTGTGAAGTATTTGTCCTTATTCTTCCCAGACCCACTACTCACTTTCATCAGCACAAGCAATTTTGATTATGTCAGGATCTGAACCATTTTTGGCAAAGGAGAACTAAGTGCTTTTTAGGTTTAAATACTTAAATAAATAAATGGAAATCAGGAAGGCATATTTTCCAAATAGATAAGATTATTTCTTAAAAATGTTGATCAACTCAGAGCTACAGCCTCATCTGTTAAACCTAGGCATTTTCAACTTTATGGCATCTTTTGAGCAAAATCACGTTGCTCGAATGTGCAGCTTGTATAGGTAATTAGAAACTTATCAGTCGGGTGCCTGGGTGGCTCAGTCGTTAAGTGTCTGCCTTCGGCTCAGATCATGATCCCAGGGTCCTGGGATCGAGCCCCGCATCGGGCTCCCTGCTCAGCGGGAAGCCTGCTTCTCCCTCTCCCACTCCCCCTCTTGTGTTCCCTCTCTCGCTGTCTCTTTCCCTCTGTTGAAAAATAAATAAAAAATCTTTAAAAAAAAAAAAGAAACTTATCGGTCAAGAAATGGCGGTTTGCATCCATGACCTCCTGTTTAAGAATGGCACAGTCCACTCTCCCCATACTGATTCCGTCTAGCGTAGGGTAGAAGTAAAACTGGAACTGCCAGCCATCTTTGAGGTCCACAATTTCTGAGAACCAGCTTAGCCTCCAGTCTACACCAGCCTCAAGATTTTAGTCCCTAAGAAAGGCATTTATATATAATTACGTGTTGCAATTTTTGAAGGCATTCATGACATTTAATCTATATTCCCGGTCTCTTCCATCTAATACTGCTTTCAGACCAGTTATATGTGAATCAGCCACTGTAGATGATTTAGGAGCACGGGTTTTGGGTTCGAAAATAGATAGAAGGCTCGAAAGAAAGAGATTTTTTCCCCCACAAAATTATAGCTATTAGGGATCCTTAACCATGCTCAGCTCCACCTCCTGTACCCGTCCTCCACCCCACTTCCGCCTAAGGTGCTTTAATTTGATCTTTGTTGTACATGCTGCTTGAAAGACGAAGCCCTCTGGTGATAGCAATAATCACGATAAAAGAAAGAGAGAAAACCTGAAACCAGAGTGGGCTCTTTATTGTCCCTGCACCTGTGCAGAGAAAAGAACTATGATGTCAAGTGCACGATTAATCTTTCATATTTTCCTTTCTTTAAAGCCCACCCTCAATCCCTTTCTGGAATTTCTTTGTAAGGAAAACACCCATGTCTTCTCAAGTACTGTTTTTAGGTAAACTCTTTTTAATCATAGTTATTAAAAAGAATTTTGCCCCCAGAGAAATGAGACGCTGAGTTTGAGTAGTTACCCTGGGTCCACTGAAACGGAGCCTTCTTTTGGTTCCAAAGATTGCTATGCTTTAAAAAATGGTAAAATCACTTGCTACAGATTGTATGCTGTAAAATAAAAGGTAATCAATACCATAGCCCCCTTCATCTCCGAGGCCCGTGTTGCCATTCTGGAAAAAAAGAACTCTTAGTAAGAGGTACCACATTGCCGTACTGAAAAGCGTGAGAACAGTTATTGTCTTTTTACCATTTATCTTCACTCCCAAAGGCTCTGAAGAACAAGCAGGCCTGATTTGATTTTGTATCTATCACCACATAACTATGGGGAAGGACGAAACTCAGCCACACAGTCTGTTCTTTTCCTTATGTAAGCTGTTTTATTGCCATCATAATCACTGAGAGTGACCCCCCTCTCCCATCTGTTGATTTTTTTTCCTTTGCTGAAACAGTGCTTAGGTTTCAAAAATACTGATCTCAAAATCATTAACCTAGAAAGAACCTGGCCTTCATCCACTCCATTTATGGGATGTTAAAGCAGTCTCAAGGGTTTGCTAAAATAAACTAACAGGCTGTAGAGGAGAGGAACACACCATCTGGCCAAGCCAGTGAGGCTAAGAATATATAGCCTAGGTAATTACTTTAGGTGAATCGATTACAACACATGGAAATGAGAGCAAGTTTGGATATTTTTTTTTCTTCACCCTGTGAATCTTCTTACAGTCTGAACGATGGACTAATCAGCTGGAAGGAAGAGGAATCCAGAGCTGATGTAAAGAAATGATACGTGAGGGCTGGGACCTTGGTGACTTACGATTCCTAAAGACCTCTACTGTGCAGCGAAGATGGAAATTCTCGTGCTTTATGGACGGACTTGTCGGAGGGGCTGAGGGTAAATAACATTTTCGTACACTGAATCGTTCAGTCCACGAGGGAGTGTGAAAGGAAACCTGCATTGAAATCTCTTTATGCCCCATTCATTTACATTTTGTGAACATGGATAGCTTACTCTCTTTCCCTCTCTCTCAGATTTAAGAAGAAAACTTGCCCTGAGACCTAGATTTTATCAATTAAGAAATATTCCTCAAGGGAAAACAGCTTATAAATGGCCACTTTATTTCCACCATTCAGAATCAGGACAAATCGCTTCACGTTTTCTTCATTTTCTCATCTCCCAGCTACCGATCAAGCCAAACTGATGGGGTTCTGCCCTTGTCATTCAACGGCAACAGGAGCTTCTTTTTTGCCAAATACAAATTCACACAACTTCACATCGAATTATGTAAGTTCTCAGGATCATCCAACGTCATTGTCTCCTCCTTCTCCTAACATGATCTTACCCTTGCTTTCAGGGCCAGCTTATGGGCCTTTCCATAAGCTAATCATCTTTTTTTGATGACATTAGAAATCATCACTATGCAAGACAGAGAGGTTAAGTAAAAGCCCGGTGATCAATCTTTCTTTCTTCCTCTCTTCCTTTCTTTCCTTCTTTCTTTGAGTATGCTTGACACACAGTGTTACACTAGTTTCAGGTGTACAACACAGTGATTGAATGACTGTATGTTATGCCATGTTCACCACAAGAGTAGCTACCATCTAAAAGCAAAAACCCAATAATCCTGAATTTAAAAGGACAATACCAGTATGAACATGGGATGCATCTCCTAGCTGTAACCACAGTGCCCAACCCAATAACAATGAGTACCCAGTCTGTGTTCTCTAAATATCATTTTCAACTAAAAGGGACTGGGGTTCCTAAGAGAAATGGTTGATTTCAGGTATAAAGCAAGAAATGTGTCCAAATTACCCAGAAACCAAACTGAAGAGGCTTTTTGCAACATTAAATGAAATAATGGATCTACACTGTGATCATCTGTGATTGTTAATATCAGAAAAAGCAAGACAGCCAGACATTTTGTGCCTCTTGATGGAAATATTGACCACCATGGGTGAAACATTCTGTGCCAAGAAAAAATAAATATTCGAAGTCTAGTAAAAACCTATAGATTCAACTACTAATTTACAGGAAACAACAGGGAAAGAGAAGATAATGGGGTAAATGACACCATGGAGATGCAATCAGAAAAATACAGATTGTGAGAATCTCCGTAAGACCATAAATTTAATTTATCAACAAATAAACTGTAAGGGGCAAAAAGGAGAGGAAAAGGAAAGAAACGTAAGAGAAAAGTCAACTAATTATAAAGTATGGACCTTATTCAGACCTTGATTGGTAACAAATTTATCGATAGGCAAGGAAATTGAAACACTGACTCAATATGGGATAATTTTAGAAATTTCTGTTGTTTTAGTTGTGATAATGGCATTGTGATTATATTTTTAGGAAGAGTTCTCAACTTTTAAAATTCCATATTGAGTAATGATGGAAATTATATGTGATCCGGGGTTTGCTTCGAAATAATCTAGTAGTGGTGGTGGTGGTGGTGGGGAGTGGGGGAGCAGGGAAGGGATGGATATGGTTGAAACAAGACTGGCCAGGAGTTAATGGTTGTAGAAGTTGGGTTAAGGGCACATAGGGATCCACTGTATTAGTCTCTACTTCTGTGCACATTTTAATCCCTAATAAAAAAAAAGTTTTAAAAAATCCATATGCTGATGTTGACCGAATCTGTATTAGCCCTGCCTCTCTTCTGCACAAAGGAGCTATATATCACTATCCATTGACATCTAAGGGCTTATAGGAAACTCAGACTTAATGTACACAAAACACAACTCAAATACCATAAGTCCTGCTAAAATAATAACAACAACAAGAGCAATAAAGCCTGTTTTCTATTTGTGTTTCCCATCTCAGTAATTTTTGCAGCATACACCCAATTGCTCAATCCAGAAACCTGGGTGGAAGCGTTGAGTCTTCCCTCTTCCAAACCTCTTCATCCAGTCCATTACCACGACTTCTTAGTTCTTCCTCCAGCAATTATTAAAATGAATCCAAATCCATCTCCTCTGCCCGCTTCATAATCTAGGCTACCATCATCTCTCACACAGACTACAGCCACCCATATATTGGTTGTGGTGGATAGAGAAGTCAGTAAAAATAATTTAAAAATGCTCTCATTATCCATCCCTGGCCAGAAGACAGGAAAAGCTCACTGTCCTGGCATTCTTCACGCTGGAGGTGGGTCTTCACGCTGGTGTTAGGCTCTATGCTGTGATCTCCACTAGCCTCTGATTTGTCCAGTGTTGGATTCACATCACTAGTGGCTTGCTTTTCATAAGAGAAGACAAAGACGCTGAATCAGACCTCAAATGTAATCTGAGCAAACAAGATGAGCACTTTTGTGGTTCCATAACTTAACGAGGGCCCAGGGTTCCCACAGTGTCTAGTCCTGGCTCTTCTCCATCAGAATAGACCTTCACCATTCCCTTCCTTTCACGTTTCATATTCTGAGAAGCAAAAACCCTAGTATTATTGTTTCAACTGCTTTATCTCACTTAAAGAAAATTTCATTTAATTAACACCAGATGTGAAAAAATATTTACGGCCTGATTACATGAACCAGCAAAAAAATTATCTAATTTCTTTATTCAAAAGAGCATATTAAAAACCCAAACCTATTCGACATCTCAACGTGTACAATTAGTACAATTGTAATTTTTTTCTTTTTTCAAGAGGAATAATCATAACTATTCATTAGGAAATTTCTTGTATAAAGAATTAAATAAAATCATGAGCCATTAATCTATAAAGGGCCATCTTGGGATAGTGAGAAGTCTTATAATTCTTAGGACACAGGATTGAAATCCCACTCGACCATCACCAGTTCCATGCATTTAGACAAGTTATATAAATGCTCTCTGCCTCCATTCCCTCATTTGGAAAATGAAAATAATAAAACCAATCCACAGGTTTACAGCGAGGATTAAATGAATTAATAAAAGTAGAATGGTTACAGCAGTGCCTGTCATCTCATGAGCACTCAATAAGTGGAAGCTATTATTAGTTGCAGTACAACCCTAAAAGTATTTAAGAAATTTATTAGAGAACAAACATGACAGTCCATAAACCATCTGTGTTATTGTCAAAGACAAAATAATTGATTGGGCCCAAGGTCTGATACGGTACAGTAACTCATGTGTTACTGAGTTTCCAGACTGGAGGTTTTACATAATTGGAGTGGTCGGGGCTTCTTGTCAAAGCAGAACTTGGTATTGTCCACCTATCTCAACAGCAGATACAGAGGACCCCCTACCTGGAAGACATGATTTGGGGATTTCAGACATAAAGATATCATAGTTTATATCCCTACAGGGACATGAATTCCCCTTTCAGGCCACTCTGATAATAAAGTGATACTTGCAGAAGCACTTTGCATAGCTTCTGATACATAGCAGGTGTAGAATACCACGGGACGCCTCCATTTTCCCATACAGTTAAATTTCTCAAAGCACCAATGCAAAAAAGAGCCTGAAGAGCCACCTGCCAAGAGTTTCCAAAATATGTTCTGTGGACCACTTCTCCTCTATTGCCTCAACCTCCACTTCAACCCTCACCCCTGCCAGCAAAGATTTCCAAGTTTGCTTAGCTTGGGAAGTATTGCATCTTTATGGGTAGGACAGAGTTTACAATACTCAGAAGCATATTAAATGAAGTGGGGAAGGAAACTGCTCCAATTTTAAGGTATCTATTTATCTCTTGGTAAACTGCGCTGTAGTAGTGGGAACCACATTTACAAATCTTCCTTGCCCAAGGGAAGAGCTGCTGGAAACTGGAGGATAGCAAGAGGGGAGAATCCAGTAGGTTCTCACTTCCCTTCCGTGATGTCTGCTTCAGGGGCTGTATCTCCACAGTGATTCCAGGGCCACTGGAAAAACCCTTCCTTTCATGATCCCATCTCTTGAAGACAGCCCCAGAATGGGTCCAGCTCCTGCCGAGTGGCCCAGGCTCTGGAAGTGCCACTTGGTTGGTGGTGGCACTTTCTGTTATATAGCTAATCTCTGCAATACTCCACAGTCCCGGTACATCTCTCAGCTCTTCTACAGCTTTGTTAACAAATCCCTATATTACAGTCCCTCTCTTTGTTCTATTTTACTATTAGAACCCTGATAATGCCACGAGTATTTCCCAATGTACGTAACTCTGAAAAAGTTTTGTATTGTAAAAGCTGTTTCCATCCTTACTGGGGATACAGTCTGAGCTTTTGGGGAGTGTCCGAGCCACTCAAAAGGCAAAGCAGATTTGGACAGGTCAGATATTTTGAAAATACATATACCTTTAAATATTTATTGTATATAATTTATATATATTTATATATAAATGTTTATTAAATATATATATGTGTGTATATATATGTACACCCCCCCCACATATATATATATTCTGCTGTTCTCCCGTGATGAAATTAAGAAGTTGCTCAATAGATTCCACCCCACTTTGTCCTATGAAGTCAGAACCTTCATCTCATTTCAAATAATGGCTTTTCCCAAAGGAAGTGTCTCCTTTCAGGATATCATAATAAGCTAATGGACTGAGTGATCAATGTTGTGTGCAGTGGAACATTAGAAATGTGCCATAAAATATGGAAAACAATTTAGCCACTCTCTAATGCAGGCAATTCTTGTAAAAACTATACATGAAAAACATGTACCCAACCATTTTTTCATGCCTTACGACAAGATTAGATGCAATAAAAACCTTGTCTTAGCAAATCAGCACGTTAGAGGATGCTGTCAGCAATAACTTTGCAAAGACATGTCCATTACCAAAGAGGGGCATTATCCTAAATTTACTCTCATTGAAGATTGATGTCTGCTATAAGCCACCATCTGTCTCTAGATTCTGTGGTATTACAATGCTGTCACTCCACACCGTGTGAGCAGTTTGTGGCTTCTTGTTTTCTTTCCACTTTTTATCGTCTCAAATTTAAAATGGACAGGCAATTGTCAGAACAAAACAACAAAGTATGACTGACCATGTGAAGGGTAAGGATCAAGTCCAAACATTTTTTTTCTCATAAGTAAGATGAACAATGCATAAAATGAATTGTATGAAGGTGATTACCTAACAGTGATCTATCCTAGCGATTATCAGCTATTTTGAGGCAAGAAAGTATATTTTAGCACACTTGGTCAATTTCACAAATTCCCCAAACTAAATACCTGAGTAATAATTTTCTTGATTTGAGTATCTTTTTTTTAAAGGTAAAAGAAGAGATGTTCTTTGTCCCAATGCTGCTTATCTACTGAATACAACAGCTTTTCTATTTTTTGATTCCTCTCCCTTATCAGGAATAAATGTTTTTTGATTCCTTTTTTTTATTCCAACTTTCTTGATTCCTCTTCCTTATCAGGAATAAATGTTTGACTACTCAGTTCCAATAACTACTTATTTTTAAATTATATATAAATCATATACGTAGATATACTACTATACTACTACACTCTACACACTGTAGAATTACACAATATAAATATAAAATGATGGGATAAAAATAAATGTACAAATGACTTCAATTATTTTGACCCACATCCTTAAATCATTTCCACCAGACCACTAGATGAGAGCTCACAGCAGTCAGGCTACATTGAGAATTCAGTTTTGATGCCAACGTTCCACTTAAATCTTGTCTTTTGGAGGTAGGCTTGCCAGACAAAATACTGACCACCAAGTTAAATACTGATGGGATATACTTATACTAAAAAATTATTCATTATTTATTGCAATGCAAATTTAACTAGGCATCCAGAGTTGTTGGTTACTAAATCCTTTACCAATTCATCCAATGGTCTGAGGATCCACGTAATACTTTTCCTGCTTCCTCCTGTCTACGCCTCTCTCCAACTTCCTCACCAGGTCTGTGGTTATTGTCTATTAGCACAGAGCTGACAGGTATAAAGTTGTGTATTTTGCTATGATTTCTTTAAATGATCTGCAGTAGGTTCTATGTTTTCAGGTTTATCTACACGGTACCTGTCTAAAGAGGACATCACAAAGCCCGTCTTTGTATATCATTTAATTGGTTGTATACGTGTACGTGTAGTGGTGACTAAGTAGGTTCATTCATCAATCATTTATTCAATGCCTAGCATGTTTCAGGCACTGGGCCCAGTACCTGTGGTATTAGGAAGCAAAAGACACGATTCCATTTCCCTCAGAGTAAATGCCAAGATCCTGAAAATGATCTATGTGGCCTTACACGGCTGGCCTTGTGGCAGCTGTGAAAATGTACCTCACAGCTCTGAGGATCTAACATTCTTCCCCAAATATCTCCATGGCCCATTCCCTCACTTTTTTCAGATCTTATTCTCAAATGCCTTTTGTGTGTGTGTGGCAGAGGTGGGCAGGGGAGCTTTAAATTGGCCAACTTCTAAAATTATACTTCTTCCTAAACTTATTATCCCTCTTTATGACTTCATTTTTTCTCCTTAGCATTTACCATTAACACACTCCATTTACATTTACATTACTGTCTTTCTACAGCATGGGTATACAAATTCCGTGACGGTAGGATTTTTGTTTGTTTTGTTCATAGCTAAGAACTGTGCCTGGAACAGACTAAATGCCCAATAAATACTTGTTAAATAAGTGAATCTCTGCTCTCAAGAAGTTAAGAGTCTCATGGGGGAGACATAAGCCAGTAAGATATCTTACTCTAACTTCTTGGGGATGGGAGGGTAGAAATATAAGGTAAGGTGTTACTTGTGCTGAATCATAATAGTTCAGTTTGTCTTAGGTATCCCTGTTCAGGCAGACCTGGGTGCCACAATCAGCAAACAGATCACAAGAGAGCCAAAGGCAGATAGGGAGTGTCAAGAGTAGGAGAAGAATGAAAGGGGGGAGGGACAAAGACTAGGGCAGAGTTTTTCAAAAGAGGAGATAAGAACAAATTGCCTACTAAACAGATTCATGTAGATCTAGTCTAGGTCTCATGGCTGCTGAAAGTATTAACAGCTAATAATAATAATAATAATATATATTATTTATTTAATGTGTTCCAGGTTTATTGCTTTATACATATATCATGTAAGATAGATAAATTATGTACATAAAATCAAATTTATAGATAAGGAAATTGCAACTTGGACGACCTCAAGACAAAAGCTTTCAAATCAGTGGTGAGGGACAGAAGTGGGATTTAGATCCCGAAATTGTCTGAGTATTTTCCTTTACACTAAGCCTTTTTCCTAGATTCCCACAGCACCTTATATGTACCTTGTTCATAATACCGAGCCCACCTTGTGACCTCTTTTTCACTTGCCCTCTAGGTATAAAATGCTGAAGACTTGAGTTTAGTTCTATAAAAAGCCAGTTGGTATGATTTGCTACAGGTCACCAACCTGGATGAGAATAGCAAAGCATGCTTCTGGAGTCCAACTCACTGGCTTAACTCTAAAAACAAACTGAGCCTCCAGCATCTATACTCAGCAGTGTTTGGGCCACCTCCCTAAGATCCTTTCCTAAAACCATGAGATTAAAAAAAAATGTTGGCCCTAAGGAGTTTATCTATACATTCTTTTCTTAATCCTTCCTTCTTCCACCCCACCTCTCACCTTGCAATTGGAAGCCATAGATATTAGGCATACCTGACTGGACACTATGGTCCTTGAAGGCTACAAACCACTATCATATCTAACATCTAAGATTTTTTTTAATCTCCAGGCCAATGTTCACTCGTTTTGGAGGTGATACAGTCTTCTTTGACAATACGTGGTCTAGGGAAATACATGTTTCTCATAGTTGGCTTTCTAAACCTAAACACATCTTAAGAATACAAAGTCATCTTAGCTACTAATCATTGGTATAGTGGACAAGACTGAAGTCAGGAGCCCTGAGCTCTTGGCCTGGCTGTGCCTCTAACAAGCTATGTAATCTCAAATAATTTACATTTTCTGGTCTTCGGTCACCTTAATTCTAAAAAAAGAGGCTATATAGTAAATTAATTCCAAAATTCCTTCCAGTTGAGAAACTTCATAAACTTATGTAATGAATCCTGCTTGTTGGCTATTTTTCCCATTTGCTTTTGGAAGCTATAGAGCTCATGGTGTTAAGATAATATGAATGGTTTCATTTGCTGGTGAGAGACATATAGTACTTTTCTCTTTTGTGTGACCTGCATTTGCCTTGTAGAACAGCAATAGTGGACTTCCATAGATGTCTTGGTGAATATCATAAACTTTTATTGCCTTGAGGGCTTCTGCAATCTCATTGACGGAGGCCTGAATGATATGGCAACATCAGAGAGACGGATTTCCTTCACAGTTCGGTGTCAGAGGTACAAATATTCATGGGATCTTAGCTGTGGCACTACATGAATTAAAATGAAGTAATGAATTTGCACTGTGTTCCATGGCTTTAAGTGAGACATGACCTTCGAATCACATTTAACAGAGTGCAATCATAGGTCACAAATCACAAAGGTTTCAGTAATGTTCTCTTCCATCAAGGAAAACTGATTTAATCAAATTTGATTTTATATGGTGCTCAGAATTTAGAGAACTTTAGAATGTCACTGTGAGTTACAGAAATCTATTAAAATATGGGAATGTAGAGTTTGGAGTATTTCACAAAATTTTAATGTGCACATACACACATGAGTTTTATTTGTACACATTATATAACATCCAGCTGTATTTCAGGTATAGCTTATCTTAGGTCCTGAAAATTGCAAGAATTAAATGATCAGAGCATGAATCACCAGGCATTTGTGAAAGCACCAGGGCACTTCTGTATTCAAGCGAACTCTGTTAGAAATTCTGTATAATGATGAATACTTTTGTATTATGAATAATCCTCTTTACTCCATTTATTTGTTTCAAAAATTTGCATTCTATGGCATTAGTTGTTGAAGAGTGGGATTCAAGCTCATATTTTTCCAGTTGTTTCTAACTCCTCCATTCTCTTCTTCACTCCCTGCCTCATTAGGAAGGGCAAGTAGCTTTTCGCAGTATTCGTTGGAGTGAGTTTAGGTTTTTTTAGACTATTTAGAGCAACATATCCATGAAACAAAGAAATCTTTATTTTAAAAATATGGACTATTACATATTTGCATAGTAACAGTCACTGTCTCTTTATTGTGTCTTAGCAAAATCCCCATCTCATCAGAGGTGAGAGGGGAAGGAATTAAGAGTGCAAAAGGCTTCATATCCTTCATTCTGCAACACGAATACAGAGTGATACTCACAATAAGACTATAGTATTTGGGATTAAAAAAAATTATAGTACATTATTAATATGTTCTGCTCATTGCAGAAAAATTAATAGATTACAAAATATTTTAGAAGTCTATTTAGTCCACTCCCATTCTGCATAGCTGAATTTGGGAAGGAGGGTTACGAGTTATTTAACTGTGACATAAGGACAAAAATTTTCCTAGAAGATTCTTCTTAAACACAAGGAGATTAGACTAGATACATACATTCATCCATTAGATAGTATCAACTTTTTTGTTTTATTTTATATATTAGTTTCTATCAAATCTTAACCCATGCCTACTTTTGGAAATCTGTCAACTACTTGATTTATTTCAAATTCATAAAACAATATGCTAAACAGCACCTTCGCAGCTTATAAAAATTAATGCAAAACACAGATCAATTATACAAATCTAGTTAGACAGTTTGACAGAAAAAGGATGGCACAAGACTGTGTGGTTGTTTGGAAAGGAGTAAGGAAAAGAGGAGGCTTTATTTAATTTATTTTATTTTATGCGGTATAAGGTAGACCTGAGCAAATTCATAAAGGAATCGGTACTGTAGAGGGAAGGCAATTAGGGATTCAAGTAAGAAAACAAGCAATAGTTGGATCAAGTCTCTTTACTAACTGTGGAGATGAAATCAAGGTTCAAGGTGGAGGGCTGGTCTTGAAAGGAGGATTCAGAAGGGGAGATAGCTAGATAGTGAAGAGAGGGATTTTGCATAAGTATTCCCAATAATGAGCTGATCTTGAGTGCAAAGGCTCATATTCTGCATAATCACCTAAGTGCTAAAGTAGGATCTATTGCAGAAGCTACAGGACACAGATTTCAGTGAATCCCAAGGAAGCTTTCCCTAGCAATAGAATCTGTCCATGAGTAGAAAGAGTGATCTCAGGAGGTACTGGGTTCCAATCTGTGCCACATGTCTGGGAAACCTACTTGGCAGATTGCTGCAGAGAAGATATAAAAATGGAATGAGGAAGGGACATGCCAAGCTGCATGAATGAAAGCTTTCAACTACCAGTAGAGACATTTGGAAGGCCCCGTTAAGGGGCATCCAGTCTTCTTGTGATGACTTTCTTCAGTCATTTGGAAAAAGGAGCCAGAAAGTAAGTAGAATTATAGGTACTTTAGCTAGAGGAATGACCAAGTTGGTATAGTAGCAATTGGAAGGGACAATAATAAAACTAGAAAGCAAAGGATGGCCTGGAAGAACCAGGTTGGAAGGGTTAAAAGACCATATGTTTCAAGGACAACAAGATCAGTGAAAATTTCCTCTCTAAAAGGATCTTTGTCCTCCCTGCACCTTGCAAGTCCTACTCCAAACCAGTTATTCCTTAACCTACCTAACCAGGTGTTGTCTAAGAACTAGCCTGGAATGACTATCTGGTCATAAACCAAGTCAGTTACATTTTATTTTTAGGAGCAAGGCTTTAGGGACAATGATCTCATAGTAGTATCATTTATAGTGTCAATAAGTTAAAAAGATATACTCCCTCCCATTCAAAAAAACCTTGCTACATTCCTTGATCGGCTCTTTAATTCAGGTTTCTCGTACTTCGCAAGTTAAATGTAAATCTCAAAACAAAACAAATCAAAAACCCAACAATCTAAAATTACTGCTATACTAAGTGGGCAGTTATGTAACACTTAAATTATAAATACACTTTGAACCACCTCCAAGTTTAAGCTCTTTTCCAACTGCCCTCATACCTAATTTTTCTCTTTAACACAAACTTATTAAGTTGGAATTAGAAGAAATGGATAAAAATGAATTTGTGTTGATTTTTTTTCATCACCGATGACCATTAAAAAGTATTTTGCATTTCAACTGAAGGCAAAAAACCATGAAACAAAGTGTGGTCAGGAGGCTGTTCCAAGAACACTCCACCAACACAAAAAGTACATCAAGGACTTTCATCAGAAGACTGTATTCCTCAAAATAGTTGCATGCTGAGTTGAGGTGTAATGTGGAAACAAAACTCAAGAAAAGACACACTCTCATCCGCTTAGATCATTAGTGAGTATTTACGTAGACATCCACCTAAGTGAGCTAGACTTTTACCCTATGGCTCTACAATTTGATGTTATACAGAACCCAAACAGTCAACTTTTGCAAATATAATGCCGTGGTCCATAAAACCCAAAGCTGTAGATAAATCATGCACCCTGTAATATATGACCCTTGCATCCATAGGTTTATAGATATCAATTGTCACTTTCAAAACAAACGCTTTGGAGGTTGGATGAGATAAGAGGAAACCCGATTTCCGTAAGAGCAAATGATTTATAAAACACGAGAGTAGGCAGGAGGGACGCTGCTAATATGTCTTGAAGAGTTGCAGAGATAAGCATGCATTTGAAGAACAAGGTGCCAGGATTTTAGCAAGACTACAAAATCATGGTCTTTCCCTCAGAAAATACACATGCCTGCATAAGAAGATGAACATTTTGTAGTAAAAAAGAACAGTTGTCAGGGACATTCGGGTGTCACCCTTATTGAGCATCTTTGTTTCTTCTCTTCTTCTTTGACAATAAACCGTTAATCCAGAAAAAATAAGAGACTATTATTTACCTGATCAACTCAATAATAGGAACTTCCTGTGTTCCTGGGGTAATGGGGGATTTGGGTGGAAGATGAAGACACAGAAAGGAAGGGAATGGTGCATCCAGGTGGCTTTTGTTCTCACCACATTTATCAGGCATCAGCAAGTGTCCATCTTACTAAATATTGTTTATATTCAATCACTGCCACAGTGATTTAAAGGAAGGCATTCCCTACAATAAGAATTGACTCTGATAATTTGTCTAGGGGAAGCACACTTTACTTCTTCAACTAGATTATAAACCCTCCAAGGTGGAACATCTAATTATGCATTTCTCCCTATGGCCTAATACAGTCTTGCTTGTAAAAATAAAATTGCTTGAAAAACTCTTGTAAACAAGAATGGGAAAACTGCCAAGCTAAACTCTTCCTCCAGATCACTTCTAGCTCTTCGGTGTCATGTTTTAGTGAAAGTAAAAGCAAACAGTCAGCTTTTTATTTTGAGTAACTCAGATGAATTCTTTCGTTTCTTAGGAGGGATGCTTTATTAAATCCACACATAACCTATGAGCCCAATTTTCAAATGCTCGATGTCCTGCTAGTATGCTCCCTAGCCTACTGGGTATGCCCATCACAAGTGAGAAACACCATTAAGGATCGTTATCTCTGACAGGGTAGAACAGCACACTTATTACTAAGATGGCTCTTTAGAGCTTCTCTCGCTCTCTCTTTTTTTTTTTTTTTTAAGATTTTATTTATTTATTTGACAGAGAGAGACAACACAAGCAGGGGGAGCGGGAGAGGGAGAAGCAGGCTCCCCGCCGAGCAGGGAGCCCGATGCGGGACTCGATCCCAGGACCCCGGGATCATGACCTGAGCCGAAGGCAGACGCCTAACCGACTGAGCCACCCAGGCGCCCTCGAATTAATTTTTAAAATATTCAATCACATTTGGAATTCTTTCGTTAAATGGAGATTCCCACAGTGAATTCAGTAACCGTTCTTTAAGCTGGATATTGTTGTTGTTGTTGTTGTTGTTTTTAAAGATTTTTTATTTATTTATTTGACAGAGAGAGAGACACAGCGAGAGAGGGAACACGAGCAGGGGGAGTGGGAGAGGGAGAAGCAGGCTCCCCGC
>NW_023270426.1:11206981-11239876 GCF_011800145.1 Mirounga leonina
GGGAGAGGGAGAAGCAGGCTCCCCGCAGAGCAGGGAGCCCGATGCGGGGCTCAACTGCAGGACCCTGGGATCATGACCTGAGCTGAAGGCAGTCGCTTAACCAACTGAGCCACCCAGGCGCCCTAGAGCTTCTCTTTATGCTATACTTTCAAGGCCAGCTCTTTGCAATCCATTAGGAAATGCAGCTCCAGAAATCTTGGTATTTACCTTTCAGGTACAAGATCTTGCACGTATGCACAGGGAGTGAGCAGCACAGGTAAATCAGACCGATGTTTATTAATGAGAAAGTGTTTCCTCATCTGACTTAACACAGAGCCACAGTTCTTTCTAATATGTGATATACTTTTGCATACATATAGACTTATTTTCCTTTCAAATGAATTATTTTCAAAATTCCCTCAGAATTTTTTCTGGCTGAAGGGCAGGCTGCACTGCAGTCTTATTCCTGGATTAAGTCAACGGAGTCATTTGAATTAGCCACTCATAAGAGCACTTCAATATGCTGTTTTTAAATGTATAACATTCTCTGTACTTTCTTCCTATATTATGTACATAATACCACTCTATGATTAACTTAGTTTAAGATGATTAACATATAAAACCATGACTGACTACCTCTTTGAGATCAGGCTAATTTGGGGTAATGAAATTGTTCTGAATTTGAATTTTGGTGAAGTCTGAACAATTTTGTAAAACTTTACTAAAAGTCATTGAATTGTATAATTTAAATGGTGAATTTAAAAATGGTTATGTAAATTCTATCTCAGTAAAAAAAAATTTTTTAAGCCATTTGGCATTATTTCCTACTTGAATTTGAGATGAATGACGTTTTCCAAGCAGATTTTATGCTGGGCTAAAATCCATGCCTGTTTGTAGATGTTCAGTAAGCGCTTCCTATAACTGAGTTTCCTTTCACATACCTGATTTTATAACAGTTTGGGTAATTCCACCGAACACCCCCCAGAAAAACCAAATAAGTTCATGAGTTATCTGAAGCAACTCACATATCATGGAGAATAAATTAAAAGTTTTCAAATGAACTCTAGCTTTAGTGGTGAGCAGTCTTTCCCTATTTTAGCTGATAACCCCACAAAAGAAAATGAGGGGGAAAAATTAGGGTTTTAAAGGAAAGACTATGGATCATGCTATGTATTAAGATGTACAATCACCCATGCAAGAGGGAACCTAGATCAACAGGGAGACTCCAGTGAGTTGGAAGACCAGCTACAGCTCATAGAGAAACATCTGGACAGTTAGTGATCATGAGTAGAGTCTTGCCACAGGCAATAAGTGGTTAGTGTGAGGGTAGGCCCCAACTTTGGACTCAAAGCAGTACTCTGGGTATTCTAGAAAGAAACTCAAAGACTAACAAGATAGGCTACTAACATAGAGATATGGGCACAAGAATAAAAAATGGGAAGCCATTCCAAGTGGATTCAACTTAGAGGTTGACTACAAGGCACAGTGGCAGAGCCCAGCTTCTAATACTGAGGTAGAAGGTTAAAGTGAGCTAAGCCATAGGCTGACCTAAAGTGGATTTGCCTGAGAGACTTACCTAGACTCCTTAAATTTTCCTTGATTTGTTCCAGAACCCTGACTGGAGATTCAGGTAGGGGCTAAGTGGCCCTAGCTGTAGGGAATAGAGAGCTATAACCCGGGGAGCCCAACACATCATTACAGTGTGTTTAACTGGGATGCGCAACCACTCAGTCATAGACTAGTAAAATATTTAGGCTGATTGAGACCTGCTTGTTTCTCTGCCCGCCCCTTTGGGCAGAAATTGCAACTTGACTCTTATCTCCCCTCCCTTCTTACACCTGCACTGTGGAGTCTGGAGAGGATACTTTCTAAGATTGATTTGCCTACAGGAAAATTTGGGTTCAGGACCACTTGTTTGTAACATCCAACTGAATATGCTAAGATAATTGGAAAGGAACTTTCTAGAACATGGTGTTCCTATTTATGTCTAAAATCTAAATCTTTGGGCGCCTGGGTGGCTCAGTTGGTTAAGCGACTTGCCTTCGGCTCAGGTCATGATCCTGGAGTCTCTGGATCAAGTCCCGCATCGGGCTCCCTGCTCAGCAGGGAGTCTGCTTCTCCCTCTGACCCTCCCCCCTCTCATGTACTCTCTCCCTCTCTCTCATTCTCACTCTCTCAAATAAATAAATAAATCTTTAAAAAAAAAAAAACAGATATTAAAATCTAAATCTTCAACTGATGAATCACTGAACACTACATCAAAAACTAATGACGTACTATATGTTGGCTAATTGGATTTAAATTAAAAAAGAATAAAATCTAAATCTTAAAATTTAGAAAGCTATAACATGGAGGAAATCGTTTGTCAATTTATAGACTAAATTTTTAAAAATCATCAATCTCTCTCCTTCACTCTGCTCACAAACCTTGGCAAGATGCTGATAATGAACTTCAACCCAGTACCACTTTTCAATCAGCCCTCTTCCTGCATACAACCCCACAGAATCTCATGCTTCCAATCACATTAACATGATGACTTCAATAGTTTACCATCCTACCAAAATAAGAAAAACACAGCAAAAAATAAATCACAGCAGAATGAAAATTCTACTTATTTATAGCCTGTGAGTCCCCCAAACCAGAATGAAAGTATATAGGGTGAGTGTCCAAAAACAATTTTGCAAGTCAATACAATAAATCAGGCCCAGATGTCACAAACACAATAAATCAATTGAAACTGCCAAACCACTTTTCTCAACCTACTGGATTTAATTAAAGCCACCACTCAGTTCATGAGAGGCCTTCTAATAGAGAAGATAATATCACTCAGGCTCAGCCATCCACCCAAACCTGATGTGGGAGATGCAGTATGTTAAATTTTCATCTACAGGCCTGTTGAACGTGGCAGAGTTTACTCCACGTCTGCAGCAATGCACGGCAGTCCCTTTTAGATACTCTTCTCAGCCTCCCAGAGCACTCATGGAGAATGCCATCCATCAGCCTTTGCCAATGGAACACAGCAAGTGCCACATAAATGCTGCAGGAATATTGACTGTCTGGTCCTTGATTTTGTATTAAGAATACAGCACCATCACTGAAAATTAGACGAACATATTTAATCAAACGTGTAAGACAAGGGGCAACTCGGTGCTTGGTGTTTTAGATTCTTCAGGGAATCTTCCTAAGACAGCCCAACGATAGCTCATTGTCTATACAGATCTGTTCCCAAACAACCAGTAAATGCCACTCAGGAGAAAGGAAGAAGGAGGGGGGAGAAATGAAGCACTCACAAGCGGTTATGAATTCACAAGGCTGACAAAGGGCACAGGTTTCCAGGCATCTTCTAGGACTGGAGGATAGGAATCTCATTGGCCCTTAAATAGAAAAGATCCCTTGAGTTTAGTACAGAGAAGACACAGAGACACTCAACCAAGAGGTTGTTGTAACTTGAAGGCTCACGTTATTTATCAGGAACAATCTCTAAACTCAGTCAGCAGACGCCTTCCTGGCATTTTCCTTGTGTATACTTGGCTCCATTTTATAAAGACAGAACAGACTATGTTTGGCATTTTTGCCTTGAGTTATTGACATGTTTTAAATTATGCTGTTTTATGTCCATTCTTAATAGAACAGAAATCTGCTACAAACGATCTTTATTAACAGACTGCCTCAGGTGCTGAGACTCTCGATTTAACAATGTCTCCAAACAGACAGGCAGGGAGCTTGTTAATAGCCTTTTCCAACCCTTTGGCTTCTGTGAGACATAAGTGGATTACGGAGGTTTGTTTGTCAGGCTATCTTTTTACATCGCTGTCTGAATAATTGCCACAAAGGCCTATTGCTTTGGCTAATTAACAAAATGTACAAAATCCTGAACATAGAACTTTTATTGATTAGCCATCTCCATGGGAAGCTTTTGAACCCCCATGACTGCTGGCCCCAGACAGATGGTCTTCACGATGTTACACACTGGACCATAGCCTGTTAATATAACAAGGACTTGTCTTAGCACTTTGGGCTGCTCAGAAAGTGCCACAAGAAATCATGTTTATTGGTTATAGCTTAAAAATCAGTATCCTTGGGATGAGACAAATTCTTATGTAAATTTCACCATTTGTTTACTATAAAACAATACAATCTGTTCCATTTTTTTTTCATAGAAATGGATCCTTGAAGAGGTGGTTTCATTTATTAAAAAATATATGGTTAAGAAGCAAAGTAAGTTTCATCTGCATGAGGAAAAATAGGAGGATAAAACATGAAGGAAAAGTCAGAAACATGGAGTAGACATGAGTTAGTTTATTGTTTAAACAGTTTTCATTAACTAAATAATTATTTCAACAAATACTTCATGGCTTGTGTTCCAGAGGTCAGTTTTAGGCACTGGGACTAACCTGGGAGCAAGAAGACAGTATCCCTGCTCTTGTGGAACTTTTAATACCGAGGGTAACAGATTTTTTAAAAGCCCGGGTATTGAGGCTCAACAACTATATCCACCTTAGATTACACTTAACTTTTCTTAAAAAAAAGCAAAAAATTCCATAAGATAAAAAATTCTGTTTGATGACACAGGAAGTTAGATTGGCCATGGGAAATTAATTAATTACAAGATTTTATGTAATATTCGGTAGGCATATACTGGAAAAGATGCTACAGACATTTTGGGGAGTTTGAAAAGACAAAGAACCCTGTGTTAAGGAAATTTTGGAGAAAAATTTATCCTGGACAAGTTTACATATGTGGTTATAAGCACATGCACATGGGCATTTGTCAACATGAAAGTGAACTGAACAAAAACGAGATGAGCACCTGTCATGCATGCATCAGCCTCTCTGCTCAATGCTAAGTATTAAGATGAGTATTTTTAAAAAAAAAATTTTTTTTTTTTTTAAAGATTTTATTTATTTGCGAGAGAGAGAATGAGAGACAGAGAGCATGAGAGGGAGGAGGGTCAGAGGGAGAAGCAGACTCCCTGCCGAGCAGGGAGCCCGATGCGGGACTCGATCCCAGGACTCCAGGATCATGACCTGAGCCGAAGGCAGTCGCTTAACCAACTGAGCCACCCAGGCGCCCTTAAGATGAGTATTATAGCAGCTATCTTCAAATATAACAAAAACAAAAACAAAACAAACATCACAGTGGAGGACCAAAAGGTTATGTAGGTCAAGATCAACGTGCTAACAGAATATGATAGTTTGAAAGTTCTTCAGGTGAGGATAGATAATGCCAGGAAAAGGCAATCTCTACTGTACCAGCAGCTCCTTCTAAAAGCCACTAGGGGGGCGCCTGGGTGGCTCAGTCGGTTAAGCGTCTGCCTTCGGCTCAGGTCATGATCCCAGGGTCCTGGGATCGAGCCCCGCATCAGGCTCCTGGCTCAGCAGGGAGCCTGCTTCTCCCTCTCCCTCTGCCTCTCCCCCTGCTCATGCTCTCTCTCTCTCTGTGTCTCAAATGAATAAATAATATCTTTAAAAAAATAAAAAAATAAAATAAAAGCCACTAGGAATTGACATAAAAGCAGAGACCTTTTTTTTTTTAGATCAACTGCAATAATAATAGCAACACCAATAATTAATAGAAACTACAATTTGGGGCACCTGGGTGGCTCAGTCGGTTAAGCGTCCAACTCTTGATTTCGGCTCAGGTCATGATCTCAAGGTCATGAGATCAAGCCCCGAATCGGGCTCAGGCCTGGGCACGGAGCTTGCTTAAGAGTCTCTCTCTCCCTCTCCCTCTGCCCCTCCCCTCTACTCTCTCTCTCTGGAAAAAAAAAAAAAAAAAAGAAAGTATAATTTATTAAGAACTTACCCTGTTCCCCATTTACTTTGTTTATGGTTTACATTCATGAACGTCATTAATCTTAACACCACAGAAGTAAGTATTACTATCACTTCTATTTCACATGTGAGGACACAGAGAGCAGCAATTTGCGCAAGATCACAAAGCAAAGAAGAGGTAGAGTCAGTATTTAAACCTAGAACCAACTCCGAAGCCCATTCCTTCCTCTGAGCACTAAATTTGCCAGGGCCTTGATCGATGGATGCACAGGCATTTTTAGTGACTGTGGAGTGGGGTAGGCTGCGATTCATCACCCTGCCCACCCAGTTGTTTTCCCTGTGTTTTGCAAGAGATCATGTTTAAGGTAAACTGGCTGTCACGTGCCTAGACACCAGTGATTTACAATTACTTCTTTATTAAGAAAACGTTCGGCGTGTGAGTGGTCTCTCTCTGAAAAAATGCCAACAAAGAGGCCCTGTCAGTTTTTTGGCAGAGGCACATCTAAACACATAAAAACAAGTTTAAACACTATCATTTATGCATAATTCTTTCTTGGCATCATCTCTCACTTGCCGCAATTTGCAGCCAGAAAACACTTATTTCTACTTTTCTTACTCTAGAAATAATCCAGCCTTAAGTGGATCTAATTCCTCCCCAGAAAAGAAACAGCCCTGTCAGGACTTGGTTGTGTGTGCTGTGTTGGAGACATCAAGGTTCCCGTTTACCGAACAGCTGCAGGGACTCTCCCAAAGCTGGTGCAAAGCCAAAACTCTGTACACACCGAGACCTGGAGTCTGGAATGACAGACACACAGCTGCCTGTGGCCAGGGCCACAGGCATAAGAGATGGCCATGGCTCGACCAGAGTCAGGCAGCACCAACACCAATCCTTAATCCAACTGCTTCTATGTTAAATATCACAAAACGGGTCCAAAATGGCACGCTGTCTCAATGGAAGGCAGTGATGGGGCGGGGGGGGGGGGGGGAGGTGGCAGCAGTTTGAGGGGACAGGCAAGAGTAAGTGG
Source organism: Mirounga leonina (assembly GCF_011800145.1). Lineage (NCBI taxonomy): Eukaryota > Metazoa > Chordata > Mammalia > Carnivora > Phocidae > Mirounga > Mirounga leonina. The sequence continues at coordinate 11,213,760 of NW_023270426.1, forward strand.
CTCTAAGTCCTTTGTCAGGTCCTGCTACGGAGCTGATTTACTGCCATGAAGCCCTCTTGCTGCAAATAGTTCATAAAGCCTACGACCTGAGTACTTGCCCATGGGACCACAATAACATTTATCTAGCATAAATTAATGTGTTTCAACCACTAATTCGATTTGGCCGTCTCATTCCTCGGGTTTTGGCAAAGCCTCGCCTTGCTCTGAAGTCACTTGGTGACTCACACAAACGGCTGTGTTTGCTAAGGAGTCACACACACACTAGGAACAAAGCGTGCTATTAGTCGAGCAGTCATAAAAATATACCTCCAGAGCACGTTTGGAGCTGTGCTAATTGAAACTTCCTCTTTAGAGGAGCCTGATCAAAACCAGCTGTAGGAGTCAAGCAGGAGCCGATTTCAACATCACATTAAAAGCCCAGCGGATTCAGAAAGAGCTTCGGGTCTCAAAGAAGAGGGCATTCCGGCCCGGACACGGGTTCTAATGGGCTCCCGACGCGACATGCTTGCAGAGGGAGCTTGTGACCGGACCCTGGCGAGCGGTGGAGAGAAACTTCTCCGTGAGCAAATTCGAAAAAAAAAGAAACCCGTGGTGCAGTTCCCCTCCTAAAGCCAGCCTTCTTGAGGAACATGTGGGAAAAACCACAAAAGCCTAGTCAATTTAGGAAAATGAAGTGAGATATTGTTCGGAAAGGGGAAAAACAAGAAGTTAAGTATCTTCCTTGGCAATAGAGCCTCTTAAGAACATCCCATTTGTATTAAAAAAAAAAAAACAAAAAAAACCCAGAACGTCCAACGCACAGAGGAGCAAACGAACAAAACCCAAATAAAAAGCAAAAACCTGGATGAAACACAAAAACACAGACTATATTTAAAGAGTAAAATGAGAACTATCTCATCCTCTCTGGCTGTATGTGAGTTTCTCATTCCAAGACAGAAGGAGTGCATTCTGCCAATGTGTGTAGAAGCAAAATCCATCCATAGGTTTGCAGAAGATGTGCAATAATCACGCATTTTCTGTGTTTGCTTTACTTGAGGTGGGTTAGCCATTTGTAAAGGGAGCTCTCACTGATACATAAATATAAATAACATATTCTGTCCATCAGATATGGGAATTTTATTTAAGTTAGATGAGTGGAGTGACTGGAAATATTAAAAGCAAGTTTTGTTTTATAACACCTTTAAGTAGCATATAAATTAGGAAGGACTGCTGGTCTTTTTAATTTATTTACTCATCACTTTAATGGAGTGTCTAGTTTGGGAGCTATGTCACAGTGATTTGTAAAGATAGAGGGTGGGGAGGTTTATTTATGTAGACGTGGAAAGGATCATTATGTTTTATGGCACAAAAGGATGAGAGTTAACTATATGTAATATATGAAATATAATGATTTTTCTGGGAGATATAATTATAGCCCCACAAGTAATAAACATAAAAGTTGAAAATTTGCTTCATTTCCACCCTCTTTTTGGAATGGATTAAGTGGCTAACCTCTCCTTATTATTTTTCCCTCTTATCACACATAAAACATATTAAACTGACTCACTGACTTTAAAAACAAAACAACCTCACAAAAGTAGAAGTGAGATAGTTATATAATTCTGTCTGCATTCCTTTTTTGTGCGTAAAAATTTGCATCCAGAGTTTAACACTCACTGACATAAAATGTGGCCTCCAGTGTGGGTGATATGGTCTTCTGAATTGGTGCAGGTATGAGTAGAAAATAGTTCTAATGCTTCTTTATTATTCATATGACTTGTCAGATACTGAATCATTCTCAATGCATAATGCAATTCACAGTTGGAATGCTGTGCCCTTGATTTTATTTATCTTGTTTGTCCAAGTACTGTAGACGTTAGGGAGGCTTAAATTTAGTGCTCTTAAGCCTGATGAAGGAGGCTGAAGAATTTGGAAATTTTCCTAAAGATATATCAAGATTAAATGACGAAAAAAAATAGCATGTAAATAAGCCAAACACAACAATATTCAGATTTAAAAGGGGGTCTGGAAAGAAGTTATTGACCCAGCTTATCCCAATTTTCTCACTAAAATATTTTCTTTAAAATTCAGAAAGGATAAATCCTCATGTGTTGTCAGCACAACTCAACTTGAAGTTAACTAACACCAGAATCAAGAAGGTTCCAATTACATAAGAATTAAAACAACACAAAATAAAATGATTTACAGGTTCCGTACAATTAGAAACCGTGGAAGTCCACTCAGCAGTGATTTAAAGCTCCTCATTTCTTTCCTGCTTTTTCACCCCTGGCTCAGAAAACCTGCCTGTAGTAAAACCAAGCCAGGCAGCTCTTCTCAGACTGAGGGCGCTATGTTCTGAGGCCCCACATGCTGTCCTCTCCTTCCCTTCAGGTTAGCTGGCCTTTCTGACTGAAAGCAGAAAGAGACAGTCCACCGAAGCTCACAGAAATGCAGGCAGAGTCGGTGGGTTGCTCTGGGAGGTGGTGTTACATATTCAAAAGTTAAAACGCAAATGCAGGGTCAGCACCCAGGGAAGGATTCCCCTCAGGCCAGCGGGACTGTAGTAGATAAAAAGCTGCTAAAGTCTGGAAATTAGGCTAGGAGTTGAGCATGCTCTTCTCCCTGAGAGGAGGAAGAGACCAGAAGCCACGAGAGTGTGTAAGGGTAAGCCCAGATAAATCTCTCTTCATTCTAGGATAATTTTTAAAAATTCATTATGAAGCATATGAAAAATAGTACGTAACAAGAAAAAAATATTTTTCGTTGTATATTTTCAAATGAAGAGCAGATCTCTGAAATGATGAGTTACAAGAATCAAATATTAATTTAGACTATTATTTGGTAGCCTCATGTGGCAAAGCTGGCCGGTCTCCCATTTTTCCCGGGCTATGCAGCTATAGGTACATTATTTCTCAGACTCCCTTAGGGATGTGTGGTCAAGACTAAGGTTTCCTCAGTGGAAGGTGAGCAAATGGATGTCACTGGATGAAAAAAAAAAAAAAAAAAACTAAACTAAAAACACTTGCTCTGAACATCTACTTTTTTCCTAGTGATCAGAAATTGTGATAACTGAGAAGGACAAAAATGGACCACCAAGGATTAGGAGACCCATGCATTTGTGTCAGGACCCTGAAAGCTACACTCCAGGAGTAAGACTGATTTGGATACAGACACTGTTGCAAAGATGGACACCAGCTTCAAGTCACTTTAATTCAGTTTTCGAGACTGAAATGACCCCAGATTGCTAGTGCCCGTAGTTGTCTACTAAAACCAAATGTAAAAATTACATCATATTCATCCTCAATTGACCGATTTTTCTCAAGTGAAGTTCACTGGGTACAATTTACATTCAATTAAATTCTCTTGTTTTAGTGTATAGTTCTCTGAATTTTGACAAACACATCTGAGTAACTGCCTCCATGATAAGGATATAAAGTTGCCTCATGTCTCTTTGCCATCATTTCTCCCACCAACCCCTTGCCCACAGCAACTGATTTGATTTTTGTCACTGTGGTTTTGTCTTTTCCACAACGCCATATAAATAGAATCATGCAGTATGTTGGCTTTTGAGTCTGGATATTTTCACTTAGCATAATGCATTTGAAATTTATCTCTGTGTTTAAATGAATCATTTTTTTTTCAACTTTATTGCTAAGCAGTATTCCATTGTATGAATGTACCATAGTTTATCATTCATCAGTTCATGGGCATTTTAATGGTTTCCAATTTCTGGCATTTTAAAATAAAGCATATATATATATATATATATCTCCCATTTATATTTATAAATATCTCAAATTTATATTTATACATGGTAAATATACAGGTTTTTGTGTGGACATAAATTTTTATTTTTCCTGGATAAACTCCTAGATGTGGAACTGCATCTGGTAAATATGTATTTAATTTTTAAAGAAGCTACTTTTAATTAGTTTCCCAAAATGGCTGTAACCATTCTGCATTCCCTCCAACAATGTATGAGAATTCCAGTTGCTTCATGTACTACTCACTGCACTTGGTGTGGTCAAGTTTGTTTATCTGTTTGTTTTTCAATTAAAAAAAATTAATGATTCTAGGGCGCCTGGGTGGCTCAGTTGGTTAAGCGACTGCCTTCGGCTGAGGTCATGATCCTGGAGTCCTGGGATCGAGTCCCGCATCGGGCTCCCTGCTCGGCGAGGAGCCTGCTTCTCCCTCTGACCCTCCCCCCTCACATGCTCTCTCTCATTCTCTCTGTCTCAAATAAATAAATAAAAAATCTTTAAAAAAAAAAAAATTAGTGATTCTAAATGTACATTGGTTTCTGTTCGTGGTTTTAATTTTTGACTTCTCCTCATGACTAATGATGTTGAATTTCTTTTCACGAGCTTATTTTCCATCACTTTATCTTCTTTGGTGTTCAAATCTTTTGTCCATATTTTTTATGGGTAATTCCTATTGAATTGTGAGAACTTTTCATATATTCTGGATACAAGCCCTTTATCAGATATACATTTTGCAATTATTTTATCTTATTCCATGACTTGTCTCTTCAGCATCTTTCAAAAAGTAGAAATGGTTAATTTTGATCAAGTCCAATCTATCACTTTTCTCTTTTATGGTTTGTGCTTTTTGTGCCCTAAGACATCTTCATCTAACCCAAGGTCAGTAAGACTTCCCCTGTGTTTTTTTAAAAAGTGTTATAGTTTTAGGTTTTACATTCAGGTCTATTCAAGTTATCTTTTGTTTATGGTGTGACGTATGGATTGACTTTCATTTGTTTCATGCGTCTCAATTATTCCAACAACAGTTACTGAAAATACTGATTTTTCCATTGAATTGACTTGAAACCTTTTTGAAAATCAACTGACCATATGTGTGTGGTCCTATCTATAGACTGCTTACTCTATTTCAGTGATACATACGTTGTCCCTTCTCTTTATCTCACTGTATTGAGTGCTGTAGGTCTTACAGTTAGGTACCTTCAGTCTTGTAATTGATTTTTTCCCCCACTTTTTGGGGAGCTATTCTAGCTTCTTTGCTTTTTCTAAGTTTTATAATCAGCTTTTCGAATGTCACATGCACAAAAAGTTTCTTGCTATTATGCCTACCACTTTTGGTTTCTCCAAGCTATGAACATTGTTTTGTAGTTCTCAACAGACAAATCTTACACACATTTTGTTAGATTTGCCACAAAGTATTCATATTTTGGTGTTACTGTAAACGGTACTGTTTTATTTAAATTCAGTTTCTCATTTTTCATTACTAGTGTAGTGATAAGTGATTTTTGTATATTGGTTTTGTCCCCAGTGTTCTTGCTCAATTCACCCATTAGTTCCAGTAGCTGTTTTACAGAGTCTTTGTGATTTTTTTATGGCAGGCCATCATGTTATTTGTGAATAGAGACTGTTCTATTTTACATCTACTCGATGTAAATGAAAGGATTCAGAATTTTGGAGAGTGCCGAAGGAGGTGAATCTGTACCATTTCTTTCCATCAGCTCTTTACCCAGTAGGACTTTTGTGCTATCCTATTAATATCCCTCTAATGCAGACAGGGCTATCCTGATTTATATGGAGATGAGATGGCCAAAGACTGTTCTAAGAGAACGTTGGAAAGAGGCAAATGCCTCTCTGACAAATCTACTTCTGGCTGACTTCTACCCCAAGCTGCTCACCCTATCACACCCTGCCCCCATATACATAATCAACACATATAAACCAGTTCACTAATAGTATCCCCAAGGGAGAGCTTCAAGATTCTCAGATTTAGGGTATCTTTAGTTTCTCTTTTCTTTTCATTCAGAATCAGTTTTGGTGGAGATAGACAACAGTCCCTATTAGTACATATCTTGTTAGCACCTACACCTAGAGACTGGAATATTTTTTGTATGCTTTCTCTGAAAGCCAACAGAAGATAATAGATGCTTTATTATTATAATGATTCCTCTTCCCCACCACCCCCAAATCAATATCTTTTATACTTTTTTTTTAAAGATTTTATTTATTAATTCATGAGAGACAGAGAGAGAGACAGAGGCAGAGGGAGAAGCAGGCTCCCCGCGGAGCAGGGAGCCCGATGCGGGACTCGATCCCGGGACCCCAGGATCATGACCTGAGCCGAAGGCAGCCGCTTAACTGACTGAGCCACCCAGGCGTCCCAATATCTTTTATACTTGCAAATTATTTGCTGAGAGTTACTTTTCCATTTAATGAGATTTGGGTCGAATATACCTGATTGTAAGAACTCTATCTGAATGTTTACTTTTTATTTATTTTTACATCCTGAAAAAATTTTTTAAAAGTCTAGTATTTGCTGGTGAGAAAGAAAACAGGTGCTGCATTTATAAAGCTCCAGGAAATGTATAATGAATAAGGTATAGCAATATTAACAATGGATCAAATAGAAGTGAAGATAAAAAGAAATAAAAAGGAAAATGGTGTACCTAATAACCAAATAAAAATTCACTAACTGACTAGGCCAGACAATCAATAATCAGCAACCAGGTAACTAGTAGGGGTGTTAAGAGCAGTTATAACATCAAGTATGATACCAGCCATAGCAAGTACTGTATTCTTTTTTTCTTTTTTTTTTAAGATTTTATTTATTTGAGAGAGAGAATGAGATAGAGAGCATGAGAGGGGGGAGGGTCAGAGGGAGAAGCAGGCTCCTCGCAGAGCAGGGAGCCCGATGCGGGACTCGATCCCGGGACTCCAGGATCATGACCTGAGCCGAAGGCAGTCACTCAACCAACTGAGCCACCCAGGCGCCCAGCAAGTACTGTATTCTATGTGGACAGAGATGTGCCAATACTAATGGTAGACAAAATGGAATTTAGTGTCTCGGCAGTCAAGGAGCGGTGCCCCCCACATTTCCTTTTAAGAGCACTTGCTGCCAGGGCAAGCGGAGAGATTACTGGCTGACATCCTGCAGCTGCTGCATCTTCGGATTCCTCACGGGATTTGTTCGAAGGCCGTGCATCCCCTGAACGGCTCGCGGCAGCCTGAGTGTGATGGAGGTCGTGGAGGAGGGCTATTTCTGCCCAGGGCGGGACTCCTGGATACTGTACAGAATGCCACATTAGGCTACTTGGTCAATGACATCATACCCATCAGGGAGGAGGAGCCCGAGGTGGCTGGCACACCTGACGCCAGCTGCAGACACAGAGCTACGGTCTTGCTACTATGGCTCTGGATTTCTCAGTCTCTTTACACTTCTTTGTTTACCTCAGACTTCGAGACCCTGTGGCTTTATGACTAATTATCTAGATGATCTTCTAAGTGGATTCTTTCTTTGCTTAGTTGGCAGTGCCTGCCTTTTGCATTTTTAACGTCTCGATCCTGCGCTGGTACAGACTCTCTGAGAAGTAGATACCAAAACAAAATTTTTGTTGTTGTTGTTAAAGATTTTATTTATTTATTTGAGACAGAGAGAATGAGAGAGAGAGAGAGAGAGCACATGAGAGGGGGCAGGGTCAGAGGGAGAAGCAGACCCCCTGCCGAGCAGGGAGCCTGATGCGGGACTCGATCCAGGGACTCCAGGATCATGACCTGAGCCGAAGGCAGTCGCTTAACCAACTGAGCCACCCAGGTGCCCCCAAAACAAAATTTAATGTGTAAGAAGTTATTGGGGGAAATCTTAGGAAGGAACGAAGGAGGGGAAAGAGGAATAAGCCTGGAATGCCTTCAGTATATGATACTGGTCTGTCTCCTGTGAAAGTGGAGAGAGAAGGAAGGAGGATTAAGTAGACAGAGATTCTGACAACAGTAAAATTCTGAGCAAGTCTCAACCATGTCAAAAGAGAGTCCTTGACTAAAGGTTGACAGGATAATTCCATGCTGAACAGAAATAACTTGTCTCTAGCACTCTCATTGTGTTCCATTCTTGGCTGGGAGTAGTTTGGTTTAAGTGGATCCAAATGTGGCATCTGAAGGCTGTCAGTCAACTGTTTTCCCTGGCAGTTGCTTTTGAAGGAAGATATGAGCCGTATACTTCCTTGACTGCCACAGTCTACCCTACCTCTTAGACCATGCAGGTCTACATCATGTATGTTGAATAGGGACTCCATGGTTACTGTAAGCATCCTTTCCTGAGAAGGAAACTCAGAAGAGGGAGTTCGTGAGACAAACTGTTTAAGCTCAGAGGATTTACACAATATTGTTAACAAACCATTGAGGGACATATAATTCTTGAACAAATTATCTCAGGGACCAGAATAAAAGGAATAAAAATACTGTCAGTACTAATGAGCATTGGGTTCAGATGTGTATGACTGAAAACTTTAAAATAATTGGAGCTTTATAAGATAACATTTTGTCTCACACAGTTACACACACACACACAGACACACACAGTTTTTATGGCTGATATGTCAGGACAACTTCATAGCATCTTCACGAATCTACGTTCTCATCTTTCTCCACCACTATCCTCGGTATGGGGGTTTCCACTTTCAAGGTCATGTTATGATTCAATATGGCTGACAGAGCTCTAATGATCATGTTTTGTGTGCCAGATAGAAGAAAAGTAAAACAGTAAGAGTGCATACCTTTTCTTTTAGGAAAGCTTCCAGAAAATCTCATGTAACACTTCTGTTTGGATCTCCCTGCCTAGACCCAGAGCCATCATATAAGACTTCACTATTGTGCATACATAATACTATGAGAAACATTTCACATAGTAATGTGGCAGATCTACCAGAATTTATTACATGGTCACACCTAGGCAAAAGTGAAAAAGAAATATGCCAGAATATCATTAGACATCTGTTATCAAGGAAAAAAAAAAGAGGATAAGAAAGATTTAGAGAGAGATTGGGAGATAAGTAAATGTTTCTGCTGCACTAATCAAATTATCTTCTGAAACTAGTATATCTTTGATACAAAATCAAAACTGAACACAACAGTATCAGAAAATTACAGATATAGGGGCGCCTGGGTGGCTCAGTTGTTAAGCGTCTGCCTTCAGCTCTGGTCATGGTCCCGGGGTGCTGGGATCGAGCCCCGCATCGGCTCCCTGCTCCACAGGAAGCCTGCTTCTCCCTCTCTCACTCCCCTTGCTTGTGTTCCCTCTCTCACTGTGTCTCTCTCTGTCAAAGAAATAAAATAAAATCTTTTAAAAAAAAATTACAGATATAGTATACTGATGAAAATGCATGTAAATAAAATATTAGAAAAATAAATCTGTCATAGCATAAAAGGCAATAAATAATACAGCTTAACCAATCCAGATTTGTCTCAGGAATTCAAGTAAAAATCATGAAATTCACCATATTATGTGACTAAATGAGATGAAGTGATCATTTCAATACGCATAGAATTTTTTTGATAAAAACAAAACCTGATTAATCTTTATAAAATATTTACAAACTGTAAGTAGGGGATTATTAAAGAGTATCTATTAAAAACTTCAACACACATCATAATGGTTAAACTTGAAAAGCATTCTTATTTAAAAACAGACAAAAATTATATATGTCAATTGACACTATTTGGCATTTTTATGAAGTCCCTAGCCTATGCAAAAATACAAAAAACGTTATCAGGTTTTATAAGAGAAAATGTATGAACATTTGTGGATGATATGATTGCTTTACATATAAAATTCAAGAAGCTTTAGAGATGAACTGTTAGAACTAAAAACGAGGATTTAGTAACTCTGCCGGAATCTAAGACCAACATTCAAAAATTAAAATCATCCCTTTAGTAATCCATGAATACCCAATCTAATAATGTAACAAAGCCAAAATACCATTTATAGAACCAATAAATATTTAAAGATAAATATAAATAAATCTAATTAAGGATGCATAATTATAAGGAAAATTATAATATATTACTAAAAGAAATAATTTTTGAAAGCCTGAATTAATGAGATATATCATGTTCATGACAGCAAGATAATATTTAAAGATGAATATTTTCCCCCAACTTCATCTGTAAGCTTAAAAGCATTTTCAAAGAAAATCCCATCTGTTTATTTCATTTTTATTAACATGGCAAGCTAATTCAAAAATTTAGGTGAAGAGTAAAAAGCCAAGAAAACTAAGGCCATTTTGTAGAACAATAAGAAGAGGTAATTTCCCTAGGAGATATCAAGAGTTATCAAAAAGTCATAGCAGTTATAATGTTACAACATAGTGACTTTTTGATACATTGCCATGTAAGTCACCTAGTCCTTGTGTGGTACTGTGTTAGGAAAGCCCTACAAAATGAACATATTGTGATAGAAAGAAAGCTCCCCTGCATTTCCCAGTGCTCCTGGGAGGAGCATCACACCCATCTGAGAAACTCTGCTGTAAAGGATTCCTATCCCAGCACATACATGCGCACTAGCAAGCACGGGGAAGATTCTCACTTCAGCCACTAAAATGAACAAATCTGATTTTAATGGAGAAGTCATCCAAACATAATGTTGAGTAAAAAAATTAAGTTGCAGCAGCATATTATATATAGCATGTTATCATTTATATGACATTTAAACATGTAAAAATACTGGATATGTTGTACATTTACAAACATCTCGCAAAGTACAAAAACCAGAGTTTTTGTGGAGAGTGTCTATACCAACTCCAGAATTTTGGTTACCTCTGGGGAGAGAGAGAAGAGAATGGGGGAGAGGGTTAGGATGGCTACAAAGGTACCTAATACTGCTTCTGTGAAGTTTTATTGCTTTCAGGAAAATCTACAGCAAATATGGCAACGTAGTGATATTTGTTAAACTTGAGTGGGAGACAATCAAGTATGTTAAATTATTCTCTTTAGTTTTCTAAATGTTTTAAGTTCCCCCCCCCCAAAATGGGTGAGGGGAGGGAGGTAAGGTAATCCTATATTATTATATGATAAAACAAGCCAAATATAGAAGCACAGTTTCCTTACCATCAAGGATTCACTTTTAAATTATAGGTAATAGCTGGTAAATTTTGGGAGCTATTTGGAAGATGCAATTCGTTGCATCTCCCTCATTTACTCCTTCCCCTTTGTATGGACTCCAGCTAATCCCCCAATTCATGTGCTTGCATTCTCTGCAGCTGTGTGCTAATTCTAGACTAAACCCCTCAAATTAGCAATGGATAATAATACACTAATTAAAACTGGAACACAAAGCAATTTTTCTAGAAGCAATGTGAAAAACCTCGTTGATTATTATCTGTATACTATAACAATTTTAGAGGTTCGTTACTGAAGCTTAAAAGAAAAATACACTAAGATAGACATACTCAAAGTTGCTTCTTGAGTAGTGTTGATTTTACTTCTCAGCTTTGGCACATGCACAGACATCACTAATTCTGAATCTCCTTCTTCCTCTTCCCCAAAAAGTTCCATAACAAATTCATCAAAACAACCACCACCACCAAAGCCAAGTGAGATAGCTCATATATTTAGAAAGAATTTTGTTACATTCATAATACAAAATTACCTGCTCTAGCTATTTACTTTCTCTTTGTAAAGCTATTTGACAATTGCCTGATCCCAGATAGATGAAATAATATTGCTTCCTTTTTAAAATTAAGTAATTCTACAATGTATTATTCCTAAATTATTGAACAAAAAAGATAATTGAGAGGACACTGTTTTTCTCAGTCTTGACTAGATGTATAACTCTGGAAGTCCTTCAATATTTAGAACTATTTAGGACTTATAGCTTCATTAAAACAAAATAAAATGATACATAATTTAGCAATATAAATGTTATAATTAACTACCTAATCATTACAACACAACAGACTTAAAAAGAATTAGAATTAACAGAGTATATGCTAGAGATTATGTTTCATAGAATGATTTCCAGATTCACTCAACTTCAATGAGTACGTAAGGCACTTTTTTATTCTCTGAGCTTGCATAATCTGCAAGATAAAAAATGTTAATATGCCATTTCCACTATTGTCTTTTTCTGTTTAAAGGGAGTTTAGGAAATTCGGACATTGTTCATTATAAAAGATACTCAGAGACTCTTGATTCTAGAAAGAAAGGAGAGGAGTAGGGAGGGAAGGAAAAAGAGTAGGTAGGACCAGACAGGAAGCTACTGAAGGAGTCCAGGTAAAAAAAAAAAAAAAAAAGGCTACAGTTGGCACCACAGTAGTTAGTAGTTAGTAGTAGAAATAAAAGTAGGAAAAAGGCGAGATAGGATGGAGACAGAACCAACAGGTGTGTTTTACGGATACGGTTGTGTCTGTTGGGAGGGCATGAAGAGAGGAAAAAGACTATACAATTATACTGAGATTTTTGCCTAGAATAACTGGATAGTTATTTACTGAATGGGGATGATGAGAAATGAAAAGTTGGGGTAAACTGTAGAGAGTTCTGTTTTGGCTACATTCATTTGAGATGTCTTTTGAGCAGTCAGGTAGGAAGGACAACCAAGAAGTTGGATATTTACATTTGGAGTTACAGGGACAGGAACGACTAGAATTCTAGATTTGGCCATCATGAATCTCAGGTGGTATTAAAGACATGCTACTCATTAGGTGACCCAGAAAGAGCCTGTAGATGGTGAAACGCTCATGCCTTAAAGAACCATTATGTGACTCATGTAGTGCCTACAAGAGAATTGATAAACTGGAAAGGAGTAAGACACTATGGATTATGTGGTGTGGTTTACCTACTTAGCAAGCGTCAGTGTCCAAACATGCTAACTTACTGTGGTTAATTCGAAAAGCATGACCTTTTCATAAGATAATATTTATGGCTTCTCGATACAGATGGAATTTTTTTCCAGTGGATTTTAACTTCCTTGAATCACATAAGACAAAGATTGGTGGTTTCTATCTTCAAATCAATTTTCGGCAATAATTTAGACAGATCTGTACTATTCCCTTTTTTAGCTTGCAGTAGACTTTGTTCCTTTTGAAGCTATATGGTTATTATTCCTCTCTTGTCAAGTGTGCAGTAGGTACTGCCACGCATTAGTGAACCACTAAACCTAACCCATTGTATCTTTTTGTCATATTGGTGCTAATGGCAAATGTGAGCAAGAACCATGAGGAGGACAGGCTTTGGGGACAATTTGGATTAATATGCTGAACTGTCTAAAATAAATACAGACTCCATGTGTACTTTTCATTTCCTAAGCTATGCAACAATTATAGTTATTCCACTCAAATGTCTGTAGCAATGAGATCAGTGACAAAAATAGTGCTTGAAAAACAAGAGAAGAAATGGCAAACATGTTATTTATTTGCTTAAATCTATTATAATGGGGCTGACAGTGTTCGTCTCATTAACAGAGGGACCTTTCTTTCCACAAGCCAGCTGGAATAATAAAGGCAGCTATGTGACATTTAAAATGCAATTGCTCTGCTATCTGTAGATTGTTTCTGATGCTTACTGATCACAGAGGAGAGTGATCTGAGTAGAATGCAAACCATCTTGTTCATCATCTGCATTCTCAACAAAGATAGCATTAGGGTTAAATGCTATAATATGGCAACAAGGATATGCTGAAAAATTATTCATGTCCAAGTGCTTGAACATTTATTTGAAGCATTTATTCAATTGTTCTTTTGCCATGTGACAGTCCAAGAGTTGGTAGAGATACATCTGTTGTGTTTTTCTTAAATAGGCAAAAGGAAATTATAATTAGGGGGATAGTGCCTTATGCATATAAATATACTGCATCTTTTGAAACAAGTTGTTCCAAACAAGTGAGAAGCATGCAGATTTCCCCCTTTGAATGGTTAGTAAACGCAAGCTTGTTTTGGTGCCTTTGTTTTAATGACAAAATAATAATCTTGAATAGAAACATGCCTTTAGATTTTAGGCATCATATGACAAAGTGAGTTTGAAGATAAATGCAAGAATCTGAGTTATGCAAAATTCTTTGCATAAGGATTTGTTTGAAACTTCAAATAGGCAAATATTACTCCGTGATTTTCAATCTCTCCTGAACTGAATTCCAAAATGAAGGGCTTCAGGGGAGGATTCTTGAACCTTCCATTTTCTTGGTCAGATGAAAAGTAGGAAATTCAGAAACAAATAATGGGCTATATAATATATCACTTGGGTGGCCAAGCTTCTCTATACCTCAAAGGTTCAGGCTGGAATTTTAATGGGTTCCAATTTTACTTGACCCAATTCATCCGTTTCCACTAGATATGCTTATCCTTCACACACTAAAACCATAGAATGAACTGTAAATCATCAGATTATAAAATTTTAGTCTGACACTTTTAGGAACTACATTTATTCCAGTTTCTGCCTATGTAATGAGGTCTTGCTACTTCCTTTTTTATTGTCGAGGTGAAGAGCTATGCAATTTTGACTCATTTGCATAGTACCTAAGTGAGAATATAAGTCTAGTTTTTTATTTGAAAATATTCAAGTCTAATACTATTAAGATTGTGGGGACTATATGGTTTTTCAGTCTCTCTCTCTCACACACACAAAACAACAATTATAGTCAGTACTGCTGAAATACAGAGTTTGATAAAATATCTCAAAGGTCGGATAAAAAAAGAAATGGAAAGTACTAAGAAATGAGCAGGAAAAAACTAGCTAAAAAATAAAGGGAAGTTCTCAAAAAATGTGTCTCCCTTCTCCTATTTCCATGTCAACAGTAAGTATAACTATCAGAAATCTTTAGGAAGTCCAGCACATCTCATCACCTTCTATGGACCAATTCCATTAGTCCAGCAAATGACACATATTTGACATTCAGAATAAAAAACAGGAGATGCACAGTACCAGACAAAAGCAGAAAGAGTACATCACTTTTGAATGGCATGATGAAGGAAGTCTTTATGATGGAGATGACATAGAAGTGGGCTTGATTTTAGCTAAGATGGAGTGTCTTCTAGGCCTAGGGCTATAGGAGAATACAGTGGGTACTGGAGGAAAATACTGCTCAGGGCTCATTTAGAATGATAGTAGATGTGAGAGAAGTCTGGAAAAGGAGTTTGATGGCAGTCAGATTGTAAAGAGGCGGTAACGGTCTCAGGAGTATTAGCTAGACAGTGTGGATTTGGTGGAAGATGAGATTTTAGGTCTCCATTGAGATCAATTTGAATACTGAATTTAAATACAGAGATTTATGAGAACTCTGAAGAGCATTCTGAATATAAAGGAGATAGTTATAATATGTGTTAGCACATAATGCTGTTCTTGCTGATTTTAAAGAACAAGCTGAGGAAAAGTTAGAATACTATTATTTTTCTATTCAGGTTTAAATGGTAAGGTTGTGGATTAAATAACCTCTTGAGAATCTTTCCATCTCAATGATCTATGAATAGCTATCTTTCTGATCTGGTTCTTTTTGAGTATGTGAAATGTTTCTGATATAGCAGAGATTAAATGTCCTATGAACATTTCTCTATTAAAAATCTGCATGTATAAAGAAAGAGATGCAATATAGACCTGCTATACTGTAGCAAATGACCAGCTAAGATTCATGCTCTTTAGTTTTAACAGCAATGAAGGGTTATATTATATTCTGTCGATTTTGTTGTAATTTTAGGACTGGATTGTTAATGCACTGAATTCTTTCACTGCCTGAATATAAAATTCAATGATATTCATGATATTCTGATTGTAAGGCCAAGATATAGAGGAAATGCAAAATATAATAAAGCTTGGTAGGAAAACAGAAACAAGGCCATTTACATGAATGAAGACACAGAGCTATAGATGCCCAAATATAAAGTATAATAACTAACTCAGCTGAGTGTACCAAAATTGAGAGTTGGTTAGACTAAACCATTACAAAATACACTGATATTTTTGCCAATAGGACATGACAGTTATAAAATTACAGATTTATTTCTCAGATATTAGCATACATACCTTCTAGATACCAAAAGAAGGCATTTTGCATCCTCTAAAATGAGCTTGTAATATCCTATTAAAATAATACTTATCAATGCAGCTCTAACTAAATGGCCAATAGATTTTAGCTATTGTGCAGTTCACTGTTGAGAAGTTGATTAGGTAATTGCTGAGTAAATCTAATTCCATTGTTGATTGAAATAATAAAATTGTTTCCTGAGCTGGTCATTGTGATCATCCCTTAACCAACCTGACTGGGATATGCATTAATTACAGAGTGGTTAGCATACCAAACTTCTACCCCCACCACATACACACGATAGAAACAGTTGATCTTACAGATACAACCCTAATTCTTAGAAAACATGCTTTATCTTGAAAGAAACTTTGGGATAATATTTGAGAATATGGGTGGGCTTTGGAATCCTGCACAGCTAAGTGGGCTAGTGAACGGCACACATTTAGCTCAGTACCCACTACAGATTAAGAGTAATTGTTATTAGCTATTAGTACTAATATTTTCCTTAAAGAAAGTTACGTGACAAAACTATTAGTTTACATATAGAAATCTGATTTTAAGGAACTTTATGATTAGTGGCCAAACTCTAGGAAACCTGATTGGCTTCTTTACATTTATTTTCCTTCCACCTCCTTTTAAGGATACAAATAAGCAAAACTAATATAGGTCAAGATCAAAGAATTTAGCTAACATATCCAACCAGCACAACCAAACACACTCAGCAAATATTTCTTCTCCTTCTTCATGCAGTGGGCACTTGGTTAGTTGTTACTGGCTTATTCACAAAGTACTAGTGAGTAATGGGTTAAGGTGTGGACACTGGAATCAGTTTACTTGAAGTTGAACCCTGTCGTCTTTGTTTACCAGAAAATCACCTAATTCTTCTGGGTTTCAATTTGAAATAGAGATAACAAGGGTACCTTACAGGGTGGTGATGAGGATTGAATAAAATAATTCAACTGGAACACTCACGACAGTGCTTGTCCATAATAATCACTGATAAAATGTTATTATTATTACACTTTTTCTTCAGAAAATATATGTTTGTTGGATGTGATGAGATTATGAAACCATAGTATTCATGAATGTTCTCTTTGACCAAATAGGAGCATTTCTTACTCCAACTAGATTCTTCTCAAGGCCAAGGAGAGCTGGGGGACAAGGAAAATCGGTACAATTTTGGTTCCTACAACCCTTTAGAAGTGCTAATGTCAAAGGAATGTTTGAAAATTGGGGAATGAAATAAAAGTATTTTGAGAGGTCTTTATGTGGTATTTATGAAAGTCTCATGAAGGTGAGAAACAAATGACCAAACAAAAGATATGAAATAAATTACCAAATATCTGTAATTCAGAAAAAAACAAAGCTTTTCATGACTAAAAAAATTGGTCTTTATTCATATTTTAAGTGTTAGAATAAATGTGATTTCAAAACATATTTTTCTAAGTTTCCTTTCACTCATGTGACTTTGGGGGCAGTTGCTTTGCTATATAGATGTCTGTGAATATAAGGATGATGAGGAGTATTTATCTGTAATAGTATTTGTCTATTTCATGTGGAATTTCAACATCTATGTTCTTTTCCTTTAAAATGCATTGATAAGGACTTCTGGGGAAGATAGCAGAGTGGGAGGATCCTAAACTCCCCTTCTCCCGAGGATACAAATAGATAACAGCCACATGAGTGCAAACAACCTAGAAAATGACCTGAAGATTAGCAGAACAAACTCTCTACAGCTAAATGTAGAGAAGCCCATATCAAAGAGGGTAAGAAGGGCAGAGAAGCAGTCAGGAGATAAACAGACCACAGGACTGTACCTGCGAGGGAGGGACGCTGTGGGCACAGAGAAGGGAAAGAAATAGACTCTCACATCAGGCACCCTAGGCATGGGGAACCTACAAGGAGAGGATGAATACCCATAACATTTGGCTTTGAAAACCAGAAGGGCCACATTTCAGGAGTTCTTACAATCAGTGAGGTTTAAACCCCAGAACTTTCAAAATCAGCAGACTCATGGGAGAACCAGGGAAGAAACTGTGCTCTCATCCTTAAGGAGACAGCACAAAAAACAGCCCCATGGAGATACAGCATAGAAGCAGCAGTTTGAAAATCATCTGGGGTATATGGGAGAGAGATTTGTTTACTAAATTCAGAGCATGTACTGGATCTGAGAATTGGTATTTCTCTCCCCTTCCCCTCAGAATAAACACAAAGACAACAGTAGTAAACAGCACAGCACCAATACTGGCTACTTAACTTGCTAAGAGTACACCTGCCCACGTGTTCTCCTGGAGGCATGCCCCCTTCAGCAGATCCCCACAGACCCTGCTAACACCAGACATCTGTGCATCTGTGCATCTGTGGACCCACCCCCTCCAACTGGCCTGTGGTCCAGCAGCTGCTGTTCCCCTCTGACCACTGCAGATCTTGCTGGCACTGTAAGCCCTGTCCCCACATCCTCCTGCAGTTCACTGCTACTGCATCTCTGACAAATGCCTGGTCTGACTCAACTCAAGCACAAGGCGAGCCCATATTGGCCCACTAACACCACAGGGATGAAATAATGTCCACAACAGGCAAAGACAGTCATTGCACATGACTGGGCTGAAGGCAAAAGTGGCTCCCCACAGCAGCAGGGCACACTCAACATACAGGAAACATCATGAAGTGCCTGGTTCTGGTGAATAGGGGATATTGCACTGCAGGAAACTACATGACCCTTTCTTCATAAGGCCACTACCTTCGAGAGCCAGAGACACAGCTGACTTTCCTAACTCATAGAAACAGATACAGAGAGTTAGATGAAATGAGGAGACAGAGGAATATTTTCCAAATGAAAGAAAAGGACAAAATCACAGAAGGAAACCTTAATGAAACAGAGATAAGTAATATGCCTGATGGAGAATTTAAAGTAATGGTCATAAGGATACTCAGTGGATTTGAGAAAATAATGGAAGACCTCAGTAAGACCCTTAACAAAGAGATAGGAAACATGAAAAAGAACCAATCAGAGAAGAAATACTAAAGAAATAAAATTAAAAATATACTAGATGGAATAAACAGTAGACTAGAGAAAGGGGAAGAACAGATCAGTTACCTGGAGGAGAGAGTAATAGAGAGCAATCAAGCTGAATGGGAGAAGGAAAAGTAATAATAAAAGTGAGAATAGGGGCACCTGAGTGGCTCAGTCGTTAGGTGTCTGCCTTCGGCTCAGGTCATAATCCCAGGTCCTGGGATAGAGCCCCGCACTGGGCTCCCTGCTTGGTGGGAAGCCTGCTTCGCCCTCTCCCACTCCCCCTGCTGTGTTCCCTCTCTCGCTGTGTCTCTCTCTGTCAAATAAATAAATTAGATCTTTAAAAAAAAAAAAAGTGAGAATAGACATAGGAAACTGAGCAACACCATCAAGTGTAATAACATTTGCATTATAGGGATCTCAGAAAGAGAAGAGAGAGAAAAGAGGGCAGAAAATTTATTTAAATGAATAATAGCTAAAAACTTCTCAAGTCTGGAGAAGGAAACAAAAATCCAAAAGGCACAGAAAGCCCCCAACACAATCAACCCAAGGAAATACACACCAAGACACATAGTAAATAAAATGGCAAAAAGGAGTAATAATAAGAGAATTTTCAAAACAGCAAAGAAAACAGTTACATACAAGGGAAACCCCATAGGCCTATCAGCAGATTTTTCAGCAGAAATTTCCCAGGCCAGAGGAAGTAGCATAATATAGTCAAAGTACTGAAAGAAAAAAAAAAAAAAAAAAAACTGCAGCCAAAAACACTCTACCCAGCAAGGCCATTGTTCTGAATAGAAGGAGAGATAAAGAGTTTCCCAGACAAACAAAAGTTTAAAAAACTCATGACCACTAAATGAGCACTATAAGAAATGTAAAAGGGAACTCTTTGAGTGAAAAATAAAGATATAAGTAGGAGAAAGAAAAGTAGAAAACACAAAAGCAGTAAAAATAGGATATCTATAAAAATCAGTCAAAGGATTCACAAAATAAAAGAATGCAAAATATGACACCATACACCTAAAACATGGTGAAGGGAGACAGGAGTAAATTATGGATTCAAACTTATGTAACCATCAACTTAATATAGACTGCTATACGCAGAAGCTGTTATATGCAAACCCAATGGTAACCACAAATCAAAACCCAGTAATAGATACGCAAAATATAAAGAGAAAGGAATCCAAATATATCACTAAAGAGAGCCAACAAACCATGAGAGAGGAGAGCAAGGAAAGAAAGGAACAGAAAATAGCTTCAAAAACAATCATAAAATAAGTAACAAATGGCAATAAGTACATACTTATCAATAACTGCTTTGAATGTAAATGGACTAAGTGCACCAATCAAAAGACATGGGTGATGGAATGGATAAAAAAGCAAGACCCATCCAAATGCTGTCCACAAGAGACTCATTTCAGACCTGAAGATACATACAGATTGAAAGTGAAGGGAAGGAAAAGCATTTATCATGCAAATGGCAGTGAAAAGAAAGCTGGGGTAGCAATATTTATATCAGACAAAATAGACTTTAAAACAGACTGAAGCAAGAAGCAACGGCACTATATAATCATAAAGGAAACAATCCAACAAGAAAATATAATAATTGTAAATATTTATATACCCAACACGGGAGCACCCAAATACATAAAGCAGCTAATAACAAGTATAAAGGAAGTAATTAATAGTAATATAATAATAGTAGGGGGCTTTAACACTCCACTTACATTGATGGAAAAATCATCCAAACACAAAATCAACAAGAAAACAGTGGCTTTGAATGACGCACTGAACCAGATGGCTCTAACACATATATTCTAAACATTCCAACCTAAAATAGCAGAATACACATTCTTCTTATGTTCACATGAAACAGTCTCCTGAATAGATCACACATTAAGCCACAAGACAAGTCTCAACGAATTCAAAAAGATGCAAGTCATACCATGCCTCTTTTCTGACCACAATGCTAAGAAACTAGAAATCAACCACAAGGAAAAAAAACCTGGAAAAAAACACAAATGCATGGAGGTTAAATAACATGCTACTAAACAATGAATGGGTCATTTAAGAAATCAAAGAGGAAATCGAAAAATACATACAGACAAATGAAAATGAAAACACAACTGGTCCAAAATCTTTGGGATGCAGCAAAAGCTGTTCTAAGAGGGAAGTTTATAGCAATACAGGTCTATTTCAAGAAGCAAGAAAAGGGGTGCCTGGGTGGCTCAGTCGTTAAGTGTTTGCCTTCGGCTCAGGTCATGATCCCAGGGTCCTGGGATCAAGCCCAGCATTGGGCTCTCTGCTCTGCGGGAAGCCTGCTTCTCCCTCTCCCACTCCCCCTGCTTGTGTTCCTTTCTCGTTGTGTCTCTCTCTGTCAAATAAATAAATAAATAAATAAAAGAAGAAGAAGAAGAAGCAAGAAAAATCTCAAATGAACAACCTAACCTTACACCTAAAGGAGCTAGAAAAAGAAGAACAAATAAAAGCCAAAACCCCTGGTAGAAAGAAAGGAAATAATAAAGATTAGAGCAGAAATAAGTGAAATAGAAACTGAAAAAATCAATAGAACAGACCAATGAAACCAGGAGCTGGTTCTTTGAAAAGATCAACAAAATTGATAAACTTTTAGCCAAACTCATCAAAAATAAAATAAATAAAAAAGAGAGAGAATTCACATAAAATCATAAATGAAAGAGGAGAAATAACAACCAACAGCAAGAAATACAAAGGATTACAAGAGAATATTATGAAAAATTATATGCCAACAAATTGGACAATCTAGAAGAAATGGATAAATTCCTAGAAACATATAACCTCCCAAAACTGAAGCAGGAAGAAATAGAAAATTTGAACACAACAATTACCAGCAATGAAATTGAATCAGTAACCAAGAACTCCAACAAACAAAAGTTAAGGACCAGACGGCTTCACAGGTGAATTCCACTAAACATTTAGAGGAGAGTTAATTCCTATTCTTCCCAAACTATTCCAAAAAATAGAAGAGAAAGGAAAGCTTCCAAATTCATTTCATGAGGTCAGGATTATCCTGATGCCAAAACCAGATAAAGACACTACAAACAGGGAGAACTACAGGCCAGTATCTCTGATGAACACAGATGCAAAAATCCTCAGCAAACTCTTAGCAAATGAAATCCAACAATACGTTAAAAAATCATTCACCACGATTTAGTGGGATTTATTCCTGGGATGAAATGGTGGTTGAGTATTTGCAAATCAATCAACGTGATACATCACATCAATAAGAGAAAGGACAAAAACCATATGATCAATTCAATAGATGCAGAAAAAGCATTTCACAAAGTACAACATACATTCATCATAAAGACCTTCAACAAAGTGGGTGTAGAGGGAATATACCTAAACAAAATAAAGGTGATAATGAAAACCCATAGCTCATATCATATTCAATGATGGGAAATTGAGAGCTTTTCCCCTAAGATCAGAAACAAGACAAGGATGTCCATTCTCACCACTTTTATTCAACATCGTACTGGAAGTCCTAGCCACAGCAATCAGACATGAAAAAGAAATGGAAGGCATCCAATTTGGTAAGGAAGAAGTAAAAATTTCTGTATTTTCCAATGACATGATACTATATATGGAAAACTCTAAAGACTCCACAAAAAACTGCTAGAACTGATCAATGAATTCAGTAAGGTCACAGGATACAAAATCAATGCACAGAAATCCATTGTATTTCTATACACTAATAATAAAGTAGCAGAAAGAGAAATAAAAACAACAATCCCAATTAACATTGCACCCCCCCAGGGGCACCTGGGTGGCTCAGTCCTTAAGCGTCTGCCTTCAGCTCAGGTCATGATCCCAGGGTCCTGGGATCGAGCCCCACGTCAGTCTCCCTGCTCAGCAGGAAGCCTGCTTCTCCCTCTCCCACTCCCCCTGCTTTTGTTTCCTCTCTTGCTGTGTCTCTGTCAAATAAATAAATAAAATCTTTAAAAAAAATTGTTAAAATAAATAAATAAATAAATAAATTTAAAAAAATAAAATTGCACCCCTCAAAAATAAAATACCTAGGAATAAACTTAACCAAGGAGGTGAAAGACCTGTATTAAAAAAACTATAAAATACTGATGAAAGAAACTGAAGTCAACACAAACAAATGGGAAGATATTCCACGTTGATGAATTGTGAGAATATTGTTAAAATGTTAAAACCACCCAAAGCCATCTACAGATTTAATGCAATCCCTGTCAAACTACCAACAGTGTTTTTCACAGAACTAGAGCAAACAATCCTAAAACTTGTATGGAACCACAGAAGATCCCAAATAGCCAAAGCAATCTTAAAAAAGAACCGTACTGGAGGTATCACAATCCTAGATTTCCAGATATACTACAAAGATGTCATAATCAAAACAGTACAGTACTAGGACAAAAAAAGACACATAGATCAAGAGAACAGAATAGAGGTCCCAGAAATAAGCCCATGACCATATCATCAATCAATCTTCAACAAAGGAGGTGAGAATATGCAATGGGAAAAAGACAGTCTTTTCATGAAATGGCATTGGGAAACCTGGACAGCTACATGCAAAAGAATGAAACTGAACCACTTCTTACTCCACACACAAAACAAACTCAAAATGGATCAAGGACCTAAATGTGAGACCTTAAACCATAAAAATCCTAGAAGAAAGTATGGGCAGTAATATCTCTGACATCAGCCATAGCAACATTTTTCTTGATATGCCTCCTGAAGCAAGAGAACCAAAAGCAAAATAAACTACTGGGACTACATCAAAATAAAAAGCTTCTGCGCAAAGGAAACAATCAATAAAACTAAAAGACAACCTACTGAATGGGAGAAGATATTTGCAAATGACATATCTGATAAAGGGTTAGTATCCAAAATAGATAAAGAACTTATGTAACTCAACACCCAAAAAACAAATAATCCAATTTAAAAATGGGCAGAAAACATGAACAGATATTTCTCCTAAAAAGACATACAGATGGCCAAGAGACATATGAAAAGATCCTCAGCAGCAGTCATTATTAGGGAAATGCAAATCAAAACCAAAATGAGGTATCACCTAACACCTGTCATAATGGCTAAAATAAAAACTCAAAAAACGAGGTGTTGTGAAGATGTGGAGAGAAAGGAACCCTCCTCATGCATTGTTGGTGGAAATGCAAACTGGTGCAGCCACTGTGGAAAACAGTATGGTGGTTCCTCAAACAATTAAAAATATAACTACTCTATAATCCATTAATTTCACTACTGGGTATTGACCCAAAGAATATGAAAACACATATTTGAAGGGATATATGCACCCCTATGTTTACTGCAGCATTATTTACAATAGTCAAATTATGGAAGAAGCCTAAGTATCCATTGGTAGATGAATGGATAAAGAAGAAGTGGTACAAGGCGCCTGGGTGGCTCAGTCGTTAAGCGTCTGCCTTCGGCTCAGGTCATGGTCCCAGGGTCCTGGGATCGAGTCCCACATCGGGCTCCCTGCTCGGCAAGAAGCCTGCTTCTCCCTCTCCCACTCCCCCTGCTTGTGTTCCCTCTTTCACTGTGTCTCTCTGTCAAATAAATAAATAAAATCCTTAAAAAAAAAAATAAAGAAGAAGTGGTATATTCACAAAATGGAATATTACTCAGCCATAAAAAAGAAGGAAATATTACCTTTTGCAACAACATGGGTAAATCTAGAGTGTATAATGCTCAGTGAAATAATTCAGTCAGAAAAAGACAAATATATGATTTCACTCATATGTGGAATTGAATAAATAAAACAAATGAACAAAGAAAAAAAAAAGCCAAACCAAGAAACACTCTTAACTGTAGAGAACAAACCAGTGGTTACCTGAGGGGAGGTGGGTGGGAGTATGGGTGGAACAGGTAAAGGGGATTAAGAGTGCACTTACCACAATGAGCACTGAGTAACATACAGAATTGTTGAATCATGCTATTAAACACTTGAAACTAATATAACACTATATGTGAACTATACTGGAATTAAACTTAAAAAGGAAATAAAACACTGTGATGAAAATACAAGAAAGAAGTGTACAATTTTGTCCTACAGGGCCAGAAAAAAAAACCTACCTGGTGGCATGCTTTAAAATTTCTCGTTATTTTTTTATTTGACAACTAAATCAAACAACCAATACTCTTACTTTCTCCCATCTAAACAATTTTACAGGGACTACCTTGCAAATGTCCCAAGAGATAGGCCTGCTCACAGTGAAAAATGTATTCAGCAGGAAATTCACTTAATGATAATGATTATTCTCTATGTAATGGACATTTCATTGTCAGTAAAGTGTAATATTATTCTGCTGAAAGCTTTACATATGCGGCCAGCTACAAAGACATACTAGCTTAACCTGCATGTCTCACTTTCCAGTTTTATCATTTGTCTTTTTGCATATCAATGAAATCATTTCATGCTTGGCATGTGGACTGCTTTATGCTAGTGTCATTTGCTTTTATTGGGGGAAAAAACCTCCATAGTTTGTATGGATACATGGATTCATGAATATATTTCACAAGGTGTCCTCAGATAGAAGTGGGCGGCTATCCTCCCTCCATGTATGAGTGTATAGCTAGAGATTATTTTTCTACTTTCAGTAAAGCAAAGACTTGCTATATATCCACCTTTTACAATAGCAACATTTTAACTTGGTCAGGATTTTCACTCAGTAGAGGTCAAAGTCAAGACATGGTAGTGTATTTGGAGGGCTCACTGAAAGCTCTCCCTTACACAAACACAAAATCTCTGTATAGGTTTCAAAGGGCCTGCGATGTCACAATCAGTTGTGGATTTAGTATTAGTGGCCTGTTTTCTCTTTAAAACATAAATACTTTTTGGACCTAAACTTATGTGACCTCTACTTTCAGATGATGTTCTTCCGAAGTAGGAATTTTGCTCTTCATCAGAATCAGGGGCAATAAAATGTGGGAAGAGGCCAAAAAAGGACAAAGATGTGTTTGGGACCCCTGAACTCTGAAAATAAACTTAGAATTCTTCCTAACTAAAGTATTAAGCAGATGAAATACACTTAAAGACATATTAATAAATGGATAACTTATTCTTATATAAAGACAGACCAAGGAAAAATAGGCAATATATTAATATGTAAATATGCCACACAAATCAGGATTTTTGTATCAATCCCATCTAGCCTCATGGGAATGTACTTACATCATTCAAAGCAAAAATATGTTGTATGTCCTCACAAAAGCACATATTCTGCTATAACTTAGATATACCTATTTCTCATATTCATGTAATTACATTTAAAATCTCTTTAACATCGTGTTATCATGATAGATAGATAGATAGATAGATAGATAGATAGATAGATAGATAGAT
>NW_023270426.1:11239886-11325428 GCF_011800145.1 Mirounga leonina
GATAGATAGATAGATAGATAGATAGATAGATAGATAGATAGATAGATAGATAGATGTAGATGACCTATAAATGGACTATATATAGTCAGACAGATACAAAAAAACCTTATTAAGCATGCAGTATCTTTTGAAGTATTTTTAATATCTGCTATACCCTAGGATCTAAGAGGGTAGGGTTCAGATGCAATTATTCCCAACTTTATAGGCTAGCATTTAGAACAATGAGTAACCCTAAAAGGTTTTACAACTTACTGATGTTGTATATAGCAGGAGATGGGCTCCATTTTCTAAGACACAGCTACCTAAATGCATTTCACTGTAGAATTACTTTAAAAACGTAATGCGTTGCTAGAATGCTAAAGGAGTTGAGATATAATCTACATTTGGTTTAAGATTGAGAGCAAAATCATGATTTGAGAGATAAATTTATTTCTGTAAGAAATGTCCCAAAGCATTTATTTTGATAACATCAAATATTACCAATATATGCTGACATAAAATAATTCCTATAATAGAGATTAGATCTAACCAATAAGATTAAAAAGTAAATGTTCCCTAAGTCATTAATACATAGATTGACTATCATGTATCATGTGCTTTCTTGTCCAATTTCCTGGCATTTAGGGGTTCAATACAAAATGTGTAAAAGCATAATTCACTACAATATATATAAAAATATAGTTAGTATTGTTCTTAAGTTTATTCCAAAATAATGACTATTGTTTTTTTATGAAATGCTATATTATGAAGAATTCGACCAATACAATTAAAAAATAAATCCTCAAACTATGCCACCCAGAAAATGACCATTAGCCCTGAATAAACTTTATTAGTCATCTCTATGTATTTAAACATGAAATGTTAGGTAGATAGGGATAGGAAGACAAACAGAGTTATATAAAAATGATACCACGCTAAAAAAAAAAAAAAAAAGATACCATGCTTTTTTTTTTTTAATTCTTATTAAGATGTAACTTACATAAAATAGAATTTTCCAACTTCATTCAATTGTATGTGCTTTGGCAAATACAAAGAGTGGCATAAACCCCACTACAGTCATGATATTGATCACCTTTTATAGCCTAAAAATATTCTCTCATGCTCTTTGTTGCCAATTCTATCCACTGGCTACCATGGATCTGTTTTCTGCCACTAAATTTTTACCTTTATATAAATTCATATAAAAGAAATCAAACAGCATTTTGGCTTTGTGTCTGGGTTTTTCACTTAGCGTAATGCATTTGATAATCAGCCATGTTGTTGTGTGAATCCATAGTTCATTCCTTTGTATTGTGGAATATTGTTCTGAAGTATATAGGCACCACACATCCATACATGGGCAGTTTGTTTTCAGTTCTTGCAGTTTTTATCAGTTTTAAATTATTATGAATAAAGCTGCATTTGAGAAGATGGTGTGTGTGTGCGCGCGCGTGTGTATGTGTTTGTGTGTGAGTATTGGGGGCATTGGTAATACTGAATATTGCTGAGTTATATGGTTTATATATTTAATTTCATAAGACACTGTCACATTGTTTTTCCAAGTGATTATAACATTTGGCATTTTAACCAGCAATGAGTGAATTCTATTCTCTCCACAGCTTTGATAATATTTAAATTCTTTTATTTTAGTAAGTATATAGTGGTTTCTCGCTGTGGTTTATTTTGTGTTTCCCCAATGACTAATAATTTTTAGCATCTTTACAAGTGCTCATTTGTCATATGTATTTTTTTTTGGTTGTGGCTATTTTGTTGTTGCTGCTGTTGAGTTGTATATTAGTGTTCTAGGGTTGCCATAACAAAGTACCACTAACTGTGTGGCTTAAAATATCAGAAATGTATGGTCTCACGGTTTGGAGGCTAGAAGTCCAAAATCAGGGTATGGGCAGTCACACTCCCTCTGGTCTGAAGGTGAGAATCCTTCCTTACCTCTTCTTAGCTTCTGATGGTTGGCTTATAGCTGCAACACAGTGGTCTCCACCTCTGTCATCATGGGGTTGCTCCCCACCCAGTGTCTTTGTCTCTTCTTCTTCTCTTAGAAGGATATTAGTAATATTGGATGAAAGACCCACTCTACTCCAGTATGACTTCATCTTAACCATTCTACAAATAAGACCCTATTTCTTTTTTTAAAAGATTTTATTTGACAGAGAAAGACACAGCGAGAGAGGGAACACAAGCAGGGGGAGTGGGAGAGGGAGAAGCAGGCTTTCTGCGGAGCAGGGAGCCCGATGCGGGGCTCGATCCCAGGACCCTGGGACCATGACCCGAGCGGAAGGCAGACGCTTAACAACTGAGCCACCCAGGCGCCCCAATAAGACCCTATTTCTAAATAAGGTTACATTTTGAGGTAGTAGGAGTTAGAACCTCAAAATATCTTTTGAGAAGACATAATTCAACTCATAAGAGTTTGAGGGTTTTTTCTTTTAATTAAGGTGTAGAAATTCTTCATAAATTATACATAAAAGTCCTTAATTCTTTTTTCATTTATCTATACGTTTAACTTGACACCTATGGCATATGATCTTATTTACTGCTGCTTTATAGTAAGTCTTGAAATCAAGCACTAAGAGTCACCTAGTTTTGTTCTTCTTTTCGAAATTATTTTGACTATTCTAGAACCTTTGCATTTCTATGTAATTTTTAGAATCAGCTTGTCAGTTTCTATACACACACAACACTTCTTGACTTTTTATTGGGATTGCATTGAATCTATAGATCATTGTGGGAGATTAGATACTGTAACAACACTGACTTTTAAAATTCAAGACCAACATATATTTCTCCATTTATTTAGATCTTTAATCTCTTTCAGAAATATTTTAGCTTTAATGTAAAAGTCCTGCATACTTTTGTTAAACTTATTCCCATATATTTTATGTTCTTTGGTTATAGTCATAGGAGTGCTATGGGATTCAAAATTTCAATTTTCAACTAATTCTTCTGATCCATGAACATGGTATCCATTTCCACTCATTTAGGTCTTCTCTAATTTCTTTCAGCAATATTTTTTAGCTTTCCATTACAAGTATTACATATCTTTTGTTAAATTTGTCCCTTGGTATTTCATTGTTTTGATGCTATTATAAACTGTATTGTTCTTTAATTTTATTTTCCTTTACTACTGATGTTACTTTTCTATTGCTGATTAACATATTACCACAACACTGGCAACTTAAGACAAAATTTATTGTACTATATTTCTGTAGGTCAGAAGTCCAACACATGTTCTCACAGTATCAGGCTGTTCTAGGGAAGAATCCATTTTCTTGCCTTTTTCAACTTTTACAGGTTGGTTGTGTTCTTTTTTTGTCTCCCATCTTCCTTCATCATCAAAGCCAATAATGTTGCATCTCTTTGACCTTTCCTCCATCCTCACATCTCTCTGACCACAGTCAGGAAAGACTCTTAACTTTTAAAGATTTAGATCTTAATCCCACTTAGAGTGGGATTAGAGTGGGCTAACCCAGACAATCCAGGATAATTTTCCATCACATCTGTGAAGCTGCTTTTGTCATATAAGGTAACATAGTCACAAGTTCCAAGTATTGGGTGTGGTAATTTGGGGGGGAGTGTTATTTTGCCTACCACAGAACTAAGATGGAGATGTAAATGGTTTTTGAATATTGAACTTGTACCCTAAGATGTTGTTAAACTCATCTCCTAGTTTCATAGCTCTCTTTTTTATAGATTCCTTAGGATTTCTGCATAGGCAATCATATCATCTTCAAATAAACAGTTTTACTTCTTGCTTTCAAATATGTATAGCTTCCATTTCTTTTTCTTGTCTTATAGCACTGACTAGGATCGCTATTAAAATGTTGAGTAGAAATGGTAAGAATAGACTTTCTACCCTAGTCTCATTTCCATTTTTAAGATAAAAGCTTTCAGTCCTTCAACATCAAGTACAATGGTAGCTCTAAGTCTGTGTAGATTCCCTTAACCACGTTTAGAAAATTCTCTTCTAATTCTAGTTTGTTGGTATTTTTCCCCTGAATAGATGTTGAATTTTGTGTACTTTTCCTTGTTTACAAAATAAGGACATCTAAAAACACCTTAGAATGGAGATTACAATAAGGTAATATATGTAAAAGAGTCTAACTTTTTTTGTGAGGCAAATAGGGCATAGACGCATATACTATTTGTGCCAATATGGTGTAAAGTAAAATCATACTTGTTATGAGAAAGTAGACAGAGAGACAGCAAAGCACACATATTTTCCTAGCTCTTACCCCAAATAAAGGATTGTTTCAGTGGGAAAATTAGACTGGCCTCACCGTGTGAAAGGCTCTAAGAGGGACACTCAGCCTCTACACCATCAACATACAGAATAATGGAAGGGAAGTGCAGTGTAGAGGATACCTAAATAACTGCCTCACAATGGAGTTTCCTGAGTAAAAAAGTATCCTTGTTGAAAGGGAACATGTCCATAGTTCAATGGCTGTTACCATTCTTTTCTTTTGATCTAACTCAAATGGCTATACCAGCCCCTTGCTAAGCTACTGAGAAAAAGGTGTAAAAAATAAATACCTCTTCCTGGGACACTCAAATTTGTTTCTGACATTTATACTATGCAGTCCATATTAATCTCTTTTTTCTCCCTCCTCATCTACTCCCAGAAGGCCAGGATCTCAAAGTCTACCAATCTTTTTCTTCATTTTTCCAGGATAATTGCAGAAAAACACAGCCAAATAGAGGTGAATGTATGTATAATCATCTTCCTCATATTATTAGTGTAACACCTACATAAAGCTAAGTAAACAGAGCCTTTCTAAAAAACAAAGTTATTTGACTGGTACCTTTTGTGCAATAACAAATGAATATGGCAATTCACAGCAATTAATAAAATGACCTGGTCTCTATACTTCTTTGGTAATGTTCCACACATGGAGCTCATTATTTCATTTTCCCAGTAAAAAGAATGGAGTCATGAAGGTCAAGATTTCATGCAGTTGTTAACTTGAGTTTAAGTTAATTAGGCATTTGGTGTTTATCATTTGACAGATTTCCTTTATCCTCACTCCCTTAATTTGACCTCTCATAGTTTCTTTTCACATGAAGCGCTTCTTTCAAATGAAAACATCTCAGGCAGAGGAGTGATAAATAGGGTGGGAAAGGAACTCTATTTCAGGGTCTCCAGATACCAACATTCTAAGTTTGTAGCCACTGTGATAGTGGAAGTTCATACAGGCTATGATGGTTAATTTTATGTATCAACTTGACTGACCGAAGGGCTGCCCAAATAACTGGTAAAACAGTATTTCTGAGTGTGTCCATAAGGATGATCCCAGAAGAAATTAGCAATTGAGTCAGAAGACTGAATAAAAGCTGCCCTCACCAATGTAGATGGGCATCATCCAATCCATTAAGGGTCCTAATAGAACCAAAATGCTGAGGAAGGGCGTGTTTGTTCTCTGCTTGAGCTGGGACATAGATATCCTGCCCTTGGACATTGACACCTCTGGTTCTCAGCCTTTGGACTATGATCAGCACTTATATCATTGGTCCTCCCAAATCTCAGACTTTTGTACTCAGACAGGGACTTATATCATTGCTTGCCCTGGTTCTGAGGCCTTTGGACTAGCACTGAAATACATCACCAGTTTGCCTGCTTTACCAGGTTTTCTGATTCTCCAGTTTATAGACAGCAGACTGTGGGACTTCTTGGCCTTTGTAATTGTATGCGCCAATCTCCCCATATATATGTATGCAAATACATGTATATACAAACATATACATATATAGAGAGACAGACAGATAGATATCCTATTGCTTGTGCTTCTCTGGAAAAACTAATACACAGGCAAAATGAATATTACTGTTTAGGAGATACCAATAAAGCAAGAGAACCATCTCAAATCATAACTCTCTAGTTCTGTATCTCCTCAAAATTTCCGGTGGGTGAAAAAATTATTTCTCAACAGATTGAATTTAAAAATCTTTCCTTAGGATTAGGGAAATATTGCAAAGTTCTGTCCTTCCTTCATTCTCCCCTTCCTCCCTCTTCCTTTCTTTCCTCTTTCCTTTCTTTCTTCGTCTTAGCAGCTTTTTATTTTGATATTTAGGAGGACATATATTGTTCTAGTGGCTGTCTTGATACTAATAACCTAATATAATACCTCGGTTCCTTCTGTTATTTCTGAATAAAGCTGACACATACAGAATTAATTATTACCAAAGCATCAGTCACAGAGCATTTTTAAAAGTTATGATAATTGTTAAGCAGTCAAAAGTTTTTCTGAACAGAAGCCAACTTTGGAAATCTTTTTTTAACAGTTTTAAAAGGTAATCACCGAAGAGTCATAATTACTATCTCTTGCTTTTTTGATGGATTTTTATGAGATGTTTATACATTGCAACAAACCATGTTAAAAATTATACCATTCTCCCCCTTTTACACTTAACTGCATAAAAATATTTCTTAGAAAAAGAACAACCTAATTTCAGGTATCACTTCACATGCCAAA
Organism: Mirounga leonina; assembly: GCF_011800145.1. NCBI lineage: Eukaryota > Metazoa > Chordata > Mammalia > Carnivora > Phocidae > Mirounga > Mirounga leonina. The sequence goes on from NW_023270426.1 coordinate 11,246,351, forward strand.
AGAAACATTCCTGCCTGCCCACGTGATTGCGTATGTGTAGCTCATGTGATCATATTCATCGTGGTATAGCTACTAGCTACTCCCTCAAAGAGTATGTCATACTTTTTTTCATACAGTTTAGTATAAAACAATTTTCTGTATTTGAAGCATTACTTCCTATTGACTGTCTCGAACCATCATTGCAAAACAGAATTTTGTCATCTTAATGAATTAAATCATAATTGAGAGCACAACAATTCTAATTTTACAATCCTTTTATGGTGAATCTAACTAATAGCATTTAAAGGTCCTTGGGCTTGTATTATGCCTTTATTATTGCAATACTCCCAGACAGCAAGAGTAAGCCCCAAAGCTTTTGAAATACGATGGAGATTTCTACTGACCTCAGATTGCCTTAACACTTGTAATTTCATCTGCAAGGTAACTGCTTTCATGCTCTCTTTTTTAAAAGATTTGTTTATTTATTTGAGAGAGCGAGAATGAGAGAGAGAGAGAGAGTACATGAGAGGGGGGAGGGTTAGAGAGAGAAGCAGGCTCCTCGCCGAGCAGGGAGCCTGATGCGGGACTCGATCCAGGGACTCCAGGATCATGACCTGAGCCAAAGGCAGTCGCTTAACCGACTGAGCCACCCAGGCGCCCCCTTTTTTCCCTATCTTTAAAAAAAATGGTATTTTCTTTTTTGACCCTAAGGGCCCTGTGTTAGTTATATTTGTGCATGTTGTATATATGTTGTATATAATAGAATAATTCTGTGTGTGGAATAATTCTGTGCCACAAGGACCAAAGACAGGTCTCAGTGTCTTTATCAGGCATGATTCTAACATTTCATTACATCATGGATAATACCACCAAGTACTTTGATGTCATTTTCTAAGACATAAAGTTGAAATCATATTGGCTATCATTATTTGCTCCTTTGGAAATACATATAATCCCATGCAAATATGTTATTGCTTTTTTCTGCCTTTTGTACACTATTGATATTTAAGATAAATCATTTTTTCTTCTGTCTTTCAAAAAACTTGTTATAACCTCTGGGATAAAATTGGTTTGTTTAGTTTTTTGGGGTTTTATTTTGGTTTTCGTTGGTTTAATGTTCTCCCCCAGAAGACACTGTAGCACTGGATACAAAGAAGGTACTCCATGAAAGCTGTGACTTCCTGGGGATCCTAGGGCTCATGATGCTCTCTTAGACATCACAGAATTTGCAGAATTATATTCAAAACTGCTGCAAGAGTGAACATTTTCTTTTCATCCAGGGGTTCAAAACTTTTTAAATAAACTTTTTATGAAGTATAACATAGATAAGTATGCAAATATAAGCATCAAGCTCCACTAACTTTTATAAAGGAGACATACCAGGTAACCAACACTCAAAACTATAATATTATCTGTACAAATCCCTTTATGCCCTTACCAATCACTATCCCCACCAATCAAACCACTCTCCTGGCTTCTAACACTATAGATTTACATAAGTGAATCACGTTGTATATTCTCTTTTGCATCTGGCTTCTTTCACTCGACCCTACTTTTTTTTTGAGATTCATGTATGGTATATGTAGTAGTTTGTTTATTTTCAGTGCTGTGTAACATTCGATCATAATTTATTTATCCATTCCATTATATATGCATATTCAAATTGCTTACACTCTTTGGCTTTTACAAACAGTGGTGCTTTAAACATTTTTCTACATTTCTTTTGGGTATTTACTCTACAGTGAACTCACTGGGTCTTAGGGTATACCAAAGGTTGTCTCAAGTAAATACTGTCAAATTCTCTTCCAGAGTGATTTCATCAATTTACTCACCAGCAGTATAAGGTAATTCAAATTGCTCCACATGCTCACCAACACTTGATACTGGTCACTTTACACACTTTAGCCAATATGTTGTGTCTGCTGGGTTGTTGTCATTTTTACATTTAATTCTCATTTTTTTCAGATATAATTTAGATGCAATACAATTCACCCACTTAAAATGATATCAAATTTTATAAATGTATACATCTGTGTAATTTCCATCTCAATAAAAATAGTAAACATTTCCATCACCCCCAGAAAGTTCCCTTGTGCCCCTTTTCAGTCAATTCCCTCACCAACAGCTACAAGCAAACATGATGTGATTCCTGTCAGTATAGGAGAGTGTTACTTGATGTTGGACATCCTATAAATGCAACCATTGGTATGTACTATTTTGTGTATACTTCTTTTATTAAAACCAATGTTTTCTAGCTGATCTACATTTTTATTTGTATCAATAATTCATTTCTTTTTATTACTGAACTGTATTTCATTAATACAGATGGATATTACAATTTGTTTCAACTTTTTTTTTTTTTTTTGTGAGAGAGAGAATGAGAGACAGAGAGCATGAGAGGGAGGAGGGTCAGAGGGAGAAGCAGACTCCCTGCTGAGCAGGGAGCCCGATGTGGGACTCGATCCCGGGACTCCAGGATCATTACCTGAGCCGAAGGCAGTCGCTTAACCAACTGAGCCACCCAGGCGCCCCTGTTTCAACTTTTGATGAGTAAAGTTGCTTCAGGTTTTTGTTTGTTAGGAATAATGCTGCTGTGAACACTCACAAACAAGTCACTGTATGGTCATTCTTCCCTAGGCGTGTCGTATGACAAGTGAAACAACCTAACTGTCCATCAATACATGAGTGGATTAAAAAGGTGGTGTATATGTGTGTGTGTGTGCGTGTGTGTGTGTACTGGAATATTACACAGCCATAAAAAAGAATGAGATCTTGCCATCTGCACCAGCATGGGTGAACCTAGAGTATGTTAGACTAAGTAAAGTCTGTCAAACAAAGAAAGACAAATACCATATGATTTCACTTATCTGTGGGATCTAAAAATCAAAACAAACACACAAACAAACAAAGCAGAAAGAGACCCATAAATGCAGAGAACAATATGGTTGCCAGAAGAGAGATGGGTGGGGGGAATGAGCAAAAAGAGTTGGACTCTTTCAGGTGTGGAATGAATAAGTCACAAGGATAGAAGGCACCCAAAAGGGAATAAAGCCAACAGTGTTGTATGGTGACAGATGGTAGCTACACTTGTGGTGAAAATAACGTGTAGAGCTGTCAAATCACTATGTTGTACATCTAATACTAATGTAACATTCTGTGTCAACTATACTTCAATAAATAAAAATTAAATTAATTAAATAAATAAAATACCTGTGAGGGAAAGGAAGTTTGGGGACTCAAAATAACATAATTTACCATTAATAGGATTACATTTATCAGACATTGGAAATATTCAGATTCCTTTTTGTTTTCAATTATTCAAAATCTTTTCTCCTTTCAGTTATATATGATTAACAATAAAACTATTTCAATATTCCTTCCTACAAAGGGGATATAATAATTTATTAATAATAAAGTCACATCTTGAGCGCCTGGGTGGCTCAGTTGGTTAAGCGACTGCCTTCAGCTCAGGTCATGATCCTGGAGTCCCAGCATCGAGTCCCGCATCGGGCTCCCTGCTCAGCGGGGGGTCTGCTTCTCCCTCTGACCCTCTTCCCTCTCGTGCTGTCTCTCATTCTCTCTCTCAAGTAAATAAATAAAATCTTTAAAAATAATAATAATAATAATAAAGTCACATCTTACCATTTCGTGGATGCCATAGTTTCTTTCCATTCTCACCGTCATGTTATCTGTGCAGACTGATTCCTAAATGGAAAATATTATCTATGAGTATTCATAGTGATAATAAGTTAGTTACATAGAAAAACTCAATAGAAATGAAGATAATAAAACTTCTATGATTGAGAAATGACAAAATATTTATGTCACACTGTGTTATTTCTTGAACAAAAAGGAAATGTAGGATCTTTATTCACACAATACATCCCAAGAATCATAACCACATATTACAAGGTAAATTGTTATTTTTTATTAACTCATATGAAAGTTAACATAAAAGTTCTTTAACTATATATATTACAAATCTTAACTTTAAATGAGGGGGGAAAGTTCTTTAAATATATTAAAGAATTTGTTTACTCTGGTAACTAATAATGGAAGACTATAAGTTATAATTCTGTAAATTTCAGAAGACAAACGATGTGGAAAAAACTGGCATTGTAAGAATATTCCAAGACTTATCTATAAATTAGAACCAGTAGAAATGTAGAGTTTTTGTACATCTTTACAGTGTGCATTATTTTTCATTTCATTTTTTAAAAGATTTCATTTATTTATTTGAGAGGGACAGAGAGAGAGAGAGTGCGCATGAGCAGTGGGAGGGGCAGAGGGAGAAAGAGAGAATCCCAAGCAGACTCTGTGCTGAGTGCAAAGCTCAAGGTGGAGCTAGATCTCACAACCTGGAGATCATGAGCCAAAATCAAGAATTGGACGCTTCACCAGCTGAGCCACCCAGGTGCCCCATTTTTCATTTCATTTTAATAATTCTCCACTACTAGGGCAGGGAAGAAAACAATTGCTGTTAACATCCTTATTAAAGTGCTGGGAAGAAAAGAATCCAATAAACATCTGCTTTTTTCAGTTGTTTTAGTCATGAAAGGTTTTTCCAATTTGTGCTATGCCATCTTAGAATAATTTTTCCTTTACCTACAAATCCTATTCAGCTGGGAAGACAGATGAATTAAAAGAGAAGTAAAGAAAATTTTTGACTCATGATAGTTAAAATTTTAATATTTTTTCTTAGAAAATAATATTTATTAGATATCAATGAATTCCAAACAAAGGTAAAACATTTTTAAAAATTTCAAACATTGCTCACATCCTTTAATAAATATTTTGATTTTTCCCTGTGCTCAGAAGAAAATATCTCTAAAGGTCACATTTGTTCTAACTCTGAAATATGCTACTAGATCTTAAGTCTATACTGCTTCATATCTTGTGGTTGATTGTTATTAAGGCTGTTTTCCTTAACAAGCAAGCAAACTCTCTTTTTATGTTGTCTAAATTGTGGTGCCATAAAGAACTGACATTCCTAAGCATTTTATTCCTTTGGTCTTGGCTTACTACCCCTAAGACATTTTGTCAAAGAAATATCATTTTGAAAACAAGGAAAAAGAGAGAAAAAATCCTGATACCGTTGTCTATTTAGGAATTCACAATGAACTTAATTCGGAAATATCTCACACGAAAACTTCACACACGCAACTTCTAAGGAGTATTTTGGGAGACATATGCAATACGTCCTAAAACTATCGCAGCTGCAAAAAATAGAAAGAATAACTTGGTTTTTAAGATTAAATGAAAGCAAATGCTTGGGCTGATGTTAGGGAAATGAGAGAAGTGTTTTATAATTATGACTCAGGTCTCTTTAGAAGTTAACCTCTTTTTCTAGTGGAGGAAATAATGGGTGTTACATTTACAAAGGACTTAAATGTCCATTCTTACAAGCATAAGCTTGGTATATCCAGTTGAAAGGATAGTCGTAAGTCAAATCACAAAGTTCAAACAAGTTTTAGTCATTCTTCTTGCATAGCTGAAGATCTCAGTAGTTTAATGTCAAGGCAGAAATTAAATTCAGGGGTGTAGAGTAAGATCAACTATATATGATTCTAAAAATTTAGAAAGATATAAACACAGCCTCTTGTTTCCAGTTCTAGGGCCAAAGAACATTTTCTTTCCCTCTGCTTCTTCAAATCTCACCACCAACAAAAACCAACTACTGGATAGAAGAAAACATTCCATCATAAGGGGAATATGAAATTTGTTGTGGCTCAAAGAACTTTTTAAGATCATCTGCTAAATACTCTTAAATGATAATCAAAATGAGAGATCAAGGGCAATGTTTAGATTTACCCATAGTTAAGATGGCATACAAAATGATCATGATTAATTATGAGATCTGGAGTTGTCTAGAAAGATTAAAAAAAAAAAAAAGGCCCAGTAGAGATCCAGTTTGCTATCTCATAATGGTGGAAAGATAGAGATAAAAACCAAAAAAGAAAAAAGAGGTATATACAAAAACATCAAAAACAAAATAGAGGCCATGGGTTACTTCAGATTCTGCTAGATCCTCTAGCCACCATATGCCCAGTTTGACCCCACACGATTTCCATTAGCAGTAATTAATATTCAAAGATAAATAATATCATGCAAGAGGGTCACAGGCACATGCCACAGCATCACGTGATCCCAATATAACATAATTTATTTAGGGAAATTTTATAAGCAGAGAAATAGTAGGGTGAATATAATCCTCCATACTTTCATTTTTCTATAACATAATATGGACAAAAATGTTCCATCTGCATCAAAACCAAAGTTCTAGGATAGAGGGTCTGGCTATCAGCATGTGGGACAGCAAGTAAGAACTCTAAGAGTGAGTATGTGCTTAATACCATGTTACATATTTACAGGTAAGCCTAACATGGGCAATGGGAAACACAGAGTTTCTCTAAGTCAGGGGTATTTTTTCCGTAAAGGGCCAAATAGTATGCATTTTATACAGAAATATGGGCCCTTTGTTCTCTCTTGTAAGGACTCTACTCTGTTTTGACCATACAAAAGCAGACATGGACAGTATATAAACCAGTGAGCAGGGCAGGTTTCAATGAAACTTCACTTATGGATATTAAAATTTGAATTTCATATAACTTTCATGTTTCACTCATTATTCTTCTTTGGATTTTTTCAACTCTATAAAAAAATTCTTAGCTCACAAGCCATTCAGAAACAGGAAGCAAGCTGGATTTGGCCCTTGGGTTGTAGTGTTTGCCACATGAAGCAACAAGAAATACATCAAGCGTTCTCTAGGCCCTGGGACAATGCTAGGGATATGAATACCAAAGTCAAGATGTGCAAACCAACAGCCCTGGAAACAACCTTACATACCAGGAATGCCGACATGAGCTAAAGACCGTGGCTCTGTGCTGACCAGTTCAGTCCACTGAACCAGCTCGCAGCTAAACTATCAAACGGAGGAAAGCCACCAGGGCCATGTAGTTGTGTCTTTCATTAAGTAACCACAAAAGCTCTACCAGAAAAACCACACATTAAAGCATGCTTTTTATAGAAGATTGAAAACATTTAAAAAGGCCAGTTGAAGAAGAGACATCATAAAAAGAATTATTCAAAGAAACAGGGAATGTCAGGAACAGAAATGATAGATAGTATAATCACTTTAAGTTTTCAAAATGGAAAAAAGGAGTTACAAATGTTCAAATAAAGGAATATAAAAGACAGAAAGGGCTGGAAATTCCTAGAACTTACGGAAAAAAACGCAAGTGAAAAAGAAAAATATAATAGTTCTGCAAGTCACATTAAAAACATATAAAAATGAGCATAACTGAAAACAAAATCAAAAGTGTAGTGGATGGGCTGAAGTAAATCACATAAATAAAATAACAGAAAACAAAACAAAACATGAACAGGACTATGGGAAACATGGATACAACAAAAGATACTAAACTACAGATGTTCCCCACTTAACAATGGTTTGAGTTAGAATTTTTTCACTTTACAATGGTGTAAAAGTGATATGACTTTGATAGAAACTGTACTTCAAATTCTGAATTTTGATCTATTCCCAGGCTAGTGATAAGCGGTATGATCCTCTCTAAGGAAGCCACAGCTCCCAGTCAGCCACACAATCAAGAAGGTAAACAACCAATACACTTAAAACCATTCTGTACCCGTATAAGCATTCTGTTTTTCTACTCCCAGTACAGTCTTTAATAAATTACATGAGATATTCAACACTTCAATATTAAAAAGACTTAGTGTTAGATAATGTCCAACTGTAGGCTAATGTAAGTGTTCTGAGCAAGTTAAAGGTAGACTAAGTTAAGCTATGATGTTTCTGTAGGTGTAATAAAGGCATTTTCAGCTTCATGATCTATTCAACTTACGATGCATTTATCAGTATGTAATCCTATCATAAGTCAAGGGAGATCTGAATATATAAGAGAACAGAGCAAGTAACACAAAATTCAAGTACCCAGTTAACCTGTACTAAAATATGGCAGCCTTGAATCTACAGACTGAGTATAACAGTGTTCCCAGGAAAAATGGATACAGAGGGATTGATATAAATACATGAATTCTGGTAAATTCCTCAGTTTTTAGAGATAAAGGAAGAATAATATAGGTATTCATGATTAAATGAAAGAGCAAGTCACATTCAAAGGGGATGTCAGGTAGTCGTTAGAAGTCTCCAAAGAAATATTCAGTTCCAGAAAAAGTGTAGAAATATCTGTAAATATCTAAGAAACACTGATATCCCAATTTTATATGCAGGAAGTTATCTTTTATGTTTAAAGTTAAAGATAGAACTTTTCACTCTTGCACACTGAAATGTAGCCAAACAAGAAATAACACATGATAAAGAGCTTAGGAAAATAGAAACTAGAGAAAAGAATGGTTAGTGAGAGTTACATCCATTTATGCCAAAACTAAAGATTAAAGAGCTAAAGGAATTTTAATTATATAATCTAATGTGAATGTTATACTTCTTAGAAATGTTAAAATGATAACATAATTAGAAATAGGGAAAAATGGAAGCTAAAAGGGCAAATGTGGGAGGGAGTGTGAGTGGTATTTTCCTCATATTTCTTAGCAGGGAGTCAAATATTTTTCAATCTTGAAATATATAGTTAAAAATAACTCTTTTTAGACATGCAAGTATCAAAATATTACCTCTCGAGTACAATTTCTCAGTAAGTATTACTGAGTATGCTCCATGAGAAGGAGGAATAATGAAAAAGGAAATTATGATTATCAGGAAACAAGAGATCTGGAATGGATAACTGTCATATATGGCCACCCAATCCTTCAAAAATGCCAACAACATGATAAAGTCTCATATCGTGAGTCCCATCTTCCTGGAGGTAAGACTAAGAACAGTTGCTTCTCTAGCCACCTTGCAGCTAGTTGCAGGCACATGGCCCAGGATCTGGTTGGCTTTCACATGAGTCTTCAATTTCAAGGCAAGAAATGTAAGAAACCCAGCTTTGTTTAATTTTGTTGTTGGATTTGGTGGGTTGGTTTGATTTGGTTTCCTTTTTGAAATGGCTGGCCAAGTATGTTCAGACTGTAGTAATGCTTGTCAAGCAACATCTCTACCATCTCAGATACGAATGATAGAAGTGGTGGTAGGGATGTCTTAATCACATTGGATCTTCGATGTGGTTCTGCATTTTCCTCACTGTATATTAGTCATGAACATAGTCCTCCAGCCCTCCCACTTACTGTGTAAGCTCCATAGTATTTTTTACTAAATTGGACATTTTCTCTAAAAATAAAAGACTTGATTTTTTAAATTCTCAATTTAAAAGCTATTTTTAGGAGGTATGTCTTACATACACACACAAGCTTCAGTAATTCTGTAAGTCTCACTTCAGGTCCTTTTCTTCAGTTAAAATCAAATAACATTAAGTTTAGTGTTAAGTTTAAAATACTTTGCATGATGCTATGTCACTGTATGAAACTATTCCTATCTTTTACACTGCTTGTGTGTGAATAAAGGGAGATGAAGTTGATAGTCACCAAAACTGATTATTGAGTGAAGAAGGGTGATGAGATTTACAGTAAATTTTTGTTTTCTTTTCTGGAACTTTCCACTTTGCTTCACTTTTTTTTTTTCTTTTTAAATATACAAGTAGGTATTTTTTTTTAAAGGCCATAAAATAATTATAGCAAAAAATTGGTATAAATGAGTGGCTTCATTCAAAATATTTATTGCAAATTTAAGAAATATTTTTCCCTGTGTAGGCAATGGATCATATATAAGTGTACATAATGTGTGTATGAATGTGTTTGTGTGCATGTGTTATTTAAGGATCATTACAAACTAGTCCAGTTTTTAAATTTTTTTCTATTGTTTATTATGTATTCATACCTCCTTTATTACCTGAATAAAGACTGAGAAATGTAGAAGTCAGAGTTTCATAGAACTATTACTCATTACAGCAAAAATTAATATCTGTGTATACATATGTATTTCTATATGACATATATGCATTTCAGAAGGAAAATAAGACAATTTGACATTCCTTGTTCTAATGTGCCAAAGTTTCCTCTTCACAAAAAAGTCAGAAATAAGAAAAAATATACACACTTATTTTCTTTTCAGATCCAAAAAGTCATGAATATCTACAGAAGCTGATCTCCCGTAGTAATATGCAATGCTAAGTGCTCCATATCCACGAACAACCTGAAAGAGATTGCACTCGACATAATTATGCAAATAGATTTTTTAAGAAAAAGAAAAAAGCAGAAATGACAATATGCTAATACGGCAGCAGCATTGAATATGATGAGGATTATTAAAATACGAAGTGTTTGTTCATGCCCAGAGCCTTTTTTTACTTAATATTTTTTCATGGCACACAAATCTCCAAAGGAAATATTCAAGAAAGAAAGCCCTCAAATCATAATTACCATAATTATACTTTTTCATCTTAAAATCCTCTCCACACCCCTAGAATAAATATTATATGTAGTATATAGTATCATAATTAAAGTAAATGTTCAAAGAAATGATGCTTTAATTGCTGTTTGCTACATATTCTATCTAATGAGACAGAACTACACAGTGTATATGTGTGGTATGTGTCTATTTGTTATTATTATTAGCATGGTGGCTTTGACTAATCTTAATTAAAAATCTGCATAAAATGTTTCTATCCTATTGTATAGAATACACTAGAAATATATAACAAAAATTAATATTGGAAGCAGTGAATAATTTAGACTACTTGCCAAAGAAGTATTTCAAAAGAAAGCTTTCAAATGGAGATAAGCCTTATAAAGAACATCAGACATAAGCAGTAGCTGCAAGCTCTTTGCTCAGCCATGTGAATGTATTGTTTAATTATGGATCAAGTTAGTCTTTAGCTCCTTGACCACTGTGGATTATTCTTCCCATTTTCTTCTAGGAGATCATGCTGAGCTGGGTGATAACATAGATAAAACTTGATATTATTCACCAGACTATATTCTCTAAAGAACATCAAAAACGGGTAAGAGGTGGGGGGAGAGGGTGCAGAGAGGCCTTTAAAAGGCTTTGATTTTTGAGTAAAAAGAGAAATTCAGTTATTATTCTAAAACAAAATACAACTCACTCAAAGCAAAAGATTTAAGAACCAGAGATGATATTCTTTTGTGGGGTTAAGTCCATAAAAAAAAAAAAAAAAGTGATCAAAATACAAAAATGAAATTGTCCTTTTGCCACCAGCATTCACAGTTCAAAGACTAGCGGAATATGGCATCTATGTAATGGTAACTAAGGGGCAAATCCCCCCTACCTCTCTGAAAAGGAGAGCGGTAATGAAAAAGGGAAGGGGGAAGTATTTTCCTGGGTTTTCGTCTTTTCCAGAATATCATAACCAAAATAATGGCCAGCTTCTTCTTGGACAAAGCAAAAATATTTTATTCCTAAAGTTCAGAATCTCTGTTTTTAAATAATAAATGGTAATCTACCTTTTTTTGTTCCAGAAGGAGGCAATCTTGTGTGACTGAAGAATATTTAAAATGAGGGTGAGAAAAGTGTGAGTGTTCGCTCCCTCATTGTCACTAACTAGCAATGTCTTTTGGTTAATTTCTTGAAATTTCCATTCCACACCTACAAAATGAAGGGGCTAGCTAAATAAGGTACTGGGGAAACCAAAAATATCACGATTCTAAGATCGCAAGTACTTGTTTGCAATTCATTTCTGAATCTCCCTTAACCTCTAGCCCTCTCACTTCATTAAAAGTGTTCTTGTCAAGATACACAACAATTTCCACATCGCCAGATACAATGATCCATTTTCAGTCCTTGTTTCCTGACTTGTAAACCTGTAAATTCTGTTTTCATTAGAGCAGTCAAGATGATCTTCCTCCCCGTCCTTCGCTTTTCTTTTCTTCTTCCTGTCCTTCTTTAACACTTTCTAAGAATTTTTTTCCCTAAACTTTTTATATTATTTTCAACCAACACTCTACAGATAGGACCTTTCCCACCAAGGGAGTCTGAGTCAGGTCAAATAGAGACAAATCCTTTAAAATGAGCATTTACAGAGAGCTGTCATGTAAGTCAAAGATAACAGTTCTTTAGTGATAGGGATTTTAGTGCGGCCCCAAACAGATTTTGTCCCTCCAGTGGCTGCTAGACTCTGGTTTTCACAGCTATCATGGTTGTGAGGCTAATAATTTTCAAGGCTTCCATGAAGCTGGAAAGAAGCGGATAGATATAAGGCAAGTTCACACACCATTATCTTGCTGTTCGTACCAAGATTCATTCAGCCATTTTTCTTGAATAAATGTTCCTTGACTGTTGTAGGATTTTGGTTAATTTGAAGAGCCCAGAAAAATTCGTTGACTTTGGCCATTTTGCACTGTTGTTGGTGCTTTTATGGAGGAAAGGATTTTCAGAGGTTCTTAATCTGCCATTTGAAAGTGTTTCCCTATCACTGACTTTTATGGGATGTATCCCCCCAAACCTGATTTTAGCTCAAGTTTTCTAGATTGCTGAAATGGTGCAGAGAACCCCTAGCAGAAAAAGTAACAAAAGAACTGCACTTTGTTACATCATACTCAAGAAAGTGAAAAATCAAAGATAAAGTTCTAAAGGAAGCCAGAGAGAAAAAAGAAACTTTACCAAAAAAGAAACATTTTTTCATCAGAAAGTACAGTTGACCCATGAATAACACAAGGGTTAGGGGTGCCCACTCCCCCAACACAGTCGAAAATCCACAGATAACTTCTGCCTCCCCAAAAACATAATTATTGTTGACTTGAAATCTTACCGATAACATAAACACTGGATTAACACGTTTTGTACATTACATGTATTATATACTGTATTCTTATAGTAAAATAAGCTCAAGGAAAGAAAACGCTACTAAGAAAACCATAAGGAAGGGAAAATACATTTGTAGTACTCTACTGTAAAAATCTGCGTAGAAGTAGATGCCCACATTTCAAACCCATATTGCTTAAGGGTCAACCGTATACCAGCCAGAAGATGATACGATGACATCTTTAAGGCGGGGGGAAAAAAATCAAAAAGGTCATCCTAGCATTCTATTCCCAGTGAAAACATCCGTGAAAAACAAAGGATAAATAAAATCTTTTTATAACAAATTAAAGGTGAGAAAATGCATTATTAGGACCACTGATGAATATTCTTTCACCTATGAATTTTTTTCACAGTCTTTTTTAATTAAACTCTTTATTTTGAGATACATTCACCATACAGTTATAAGACACACCACAGAGAAATCCTATGTACCCTTTTGCAAGTTTCTCTTAATGGTAACATCTTGAAAACTATACTACATGTGAGATACAGACATGATATAATCAACATTTTAAAAGTTCCATTTCTATTTTTTTAAAAGATTTTATTTATTTATTTGAGAGAGAGAGAGAGAGATTGAGAGAACGAGTGGGAGGAGGGGCAGAGGGAGAAGCAGACTCCCCGCACAGCAGGGAACCCCATGCCGACCTTGATCCCAGGACCCTGGGATCATGACCTGAGCCGAAGGCAGACACTTAACTGATTGAGCCACCCAGGCACCCTAAAAAGATCCATTTCTAAAAGGATTCCTTATAATTCTATTTATAGCCACAGCCACCTCCTCCCACCATCCCCAACCCCTGATAACAAGTAATTTATTCTCCACTTCTATCATTTGGTCAGTGTAAGAAAGTTACATAAATGGAATCAAAAGACCTTTCAAGATGGCTGAGCATAATTTTCTCAAAATTCATCCAAGTTGTTTCATGTATCAATAGCTCGTATTTTTTTTTTTTTTTTTATCACCGGGTAACATTTCATGCAATAGGTGCATCACAGTTCATTTAACCAGTCATCTGTTGAAAGACATCTGGATTGTTTTCAGTTGGGGCTATGTTGAATAAAGCTGTTAAGAATATTTGTATACAGGCTTTTGTTTGAGCACAGATTTCATTTATCTGTGACAAACACCCAAGAGACTGTTTGCTGCTGCATTATATCGGAGTTGTAAGTCCAGTATTACAGGGTACCATCAAACTGTTTTCCAGATGGATTACCATTTTACATTTCCACTGACATTGTACGACGGACCTAGTTTCTCCAAATTTTACCAACATTTAGTGTTGTCATTATATTTTAGTTTAGCCATCGTCCTGTTCCATTTGGTCAAGGGGAGGAGTGAGCTGGGCTGCTAAATTAAAGGTTGGAATCTGCAAGAGTCACCCTCTTCTGTTGGTTGGTGAAGGGGAGGTCATTATGTTTTTCCTCCAGTTCTGGAGTCCCTAATCAGGTCTCCTTCCTCTTATCTATATTAGTTTCCTACTGAGCTGTAATCAACTACCAGAAATTTGGTGGCTTACAATAACACAAATTTATTCTCCTATAATTCTGGAGGTCAGAAGTCCAAAACTGTTTCATTTGGCTAAAATCCAAGTGTGGGCTGGGCTGGTTTTTTCTGGAAGCTCTCGGGGTGAATTTCTCCTGTCCAGTTTCCAGGGGCTGCCTGCATTCGTTGGCTTGTGGCCCCTTTTTCCATACTCAAAGATGGCAGCACAGCATCTTCAAACTCTTTCTGCTTCCCTCATGACACAGCCTTCCTTTCCTCTGGCCTCATTCTTAGAAGGATCCTTGTGATAACACCGGGCCCTTCTAGACAATCCAGGACAACCTCCTCATCTCCAGATGCTTAATGTAATCACATCTGCAAAATCCCTTTTGCCATGTCAGGCACATTTGGATTCCAGGTATTAGGATGTAGATATTTTGGGGGACATTATTCAGCAACCATACCACCTTTCAACCTATGTTGTTTCTAGCATACATTGTTGACTTAGCAGAAAGGAGAAGGAAGAGATTAGTGTTATGTACTCAAGGTGTGCGTCCTCTCAAATGGAGAAGAGTAAATCCTAACCTCCAAGGTTAATGATATTAGGAGGTGGAGACTTTTGAAGTGATTAAATTATGAGGGCTCTGTCCTCTTGAGTGAGATTAATACCCTACAAAGAGATCCCTGAGTGCTCCCTCACCCCTTTTACCATCAGGAAGAAGATGGCCATCTGCCACCTGGAAGAGAGAGGGTCCTCACCAGAATCTGAATGTGCTGGCACCCTGATCTCAGTCTGGGAGCCTCCAGAACTGTGAGAAATGTCTGTTGTTTATAAACCACCCATTCTATTGTACTTTGTTAACAACAACTTGAATTAAGACAAGCCATCTTGTTTGGACTAGCAGCATACTATTATTTGAGTCCCTAGCTTTGTGTCATATTCAAATTTTATTAAGTACCTTTTCTGTTTGTCTTTTATTCAAACCATCAACCAAAATACTGAACAAGACAAGGCCAAAACATAGAGTTCTATAGCACAGTTCGAGAATGTCTCATTTTGGTCCTATTGGAATACGGTTGGGAATTATGGATCCATTTGTTTGCATCATCACCAAGTTTACTCTTCTCCATCTTTTCTCTAAGTATAAAAAGAAATTTTGCAGGGTGCCCTAAGGAAATCACAATGATGATAGCATTTCTTTCATGAATAGATTAGGGAATCCTATAAAAAAAGAAGTGTACTGGTTTTCAGCACACTTTCCTTATTTAGTAGACTCTAAATATCATTTTTTAATTTAAATCATTCCAAGTTCCCTACTTCATAAGATGTTATAGAATTATGGCAGAAATAGTCCTATCACTGTTCTGAAATACCCCAAATCCATCTCTTTCCTTTTTTGAAATTTTGGATTAGTACTCTGATTGCATCTTTGAAACCTTTATACTTTGATCCTGAACATTGTTAATGACAGTTCTAACATCAGATCTGCAGAGTCTTGCCTTCTTGGGGTGTCATTCTTCTTGGTCTGTAGAGAGATCTCATTTAAAAATAACCAAGTCCCTTGATTAATTTCATGTTTTATCTTGGTATTGAAATCTCCTCTCTAAAACTCCTATTTCTTCCATGACTTTTTGATTTTCAAAATCACTGTTATCACCTGAACTCTTCATCCATCCTTTTCCTCCACATGTGTGGTACACTTGATAGGTGACAGGCACCGCTGTGCTCAGCTTAGGGCATGTAAAGATGAATAAATCAGTTACCTGGTAACATTTCGGTCATCTGTCACCAGTGTAACACTTCCCCCCAGCAGTGATCCTATCTATCCCTTCTCTGCTCACAATGTCTCTGAACATAGCTTGCACAGCCTTTTCTTTTCTTTTTTTTTAATTGACAAATCTGTAAAAGATTAAGTCTTTTTTTTTTTATTAACATATACTGTATTATTTGTTTCCGGGGTACAGGTCTGTGATTCATCAGTCTTACACAATCCGCAGCATACACAGCATTTTCTTATCTTTAGCAGTTCCTCAGGCCTCAGTAACTCTGGCCTCTAACCTCTGGACTGCGCTTCTAAGTCTACCCAGCTCTTTTATTTTCATTCCTTGCTATGTACCCCTCTTTCTCCCTCTTCCACATGTCCGTTTATATTTCCTACTCTTGGGAAACCCTCCTGTGCAGCTAAGGCAGTTCCCTGAGAAATATTTTCTTCTCCACGTGATTGGAAACTGTACAAACTGAAGTTCATTTTCCTACCGCACTCCCTGAGCAACATTCCCTTTTAAGGCTCACACAAAAGTCAAATCTGATTTCTTCCTTTAAGTGCTTTTGAAAACTGTTTTTTAAATATCTTCGTCCCATGTCTGGTTATGGTCAGTATTCATTTCCACTGAAGCACTTCCCAACGTGAATAATTTCTTGTTTCTTGATCAGAATTGCATTCACAGAAGCAGCATCTTAATTTCTTCATTTGTCTTCAGAAAAGTAAAGAGAATATTTTAGATGCTCTTTCTTCCACACAATCCCATTCCCAGATGGTTGAAACTTATCAGAACTCTACCTTAAGAGCGTTTCCCTTTTCTCTGCTGTTTATAGTAAAAAATCATGTTTAATGATAATCTTGATTATTTTCTCAAAATGCCTTCCCTAAACAAAGACATTGAAACCATTCTTCCACCAGTCCCTTCCCGAAATATTATAAAATTTCCACAAAGAGCCGTGTCTTTCTTTCTTTCTTTTTTTTTTTTTTTGGCTCTACTTAGAACAAACCAGCTGTCTGCAGAGCTATCAGCAGGGTTTATTTTTCTTGGCCTAAATGCAAACCTCTAGTTATTAATATGGGCGTGAGTTCTTCTTGCTGACAATTTAAGATAAAGTAAATTGGAAGTGACATAAAGGAGCGCGTGTGTGTTAATGTGCGTCACCGAGGTTCTTTCCTGACATCCTGAAAGGTCTCATCTGGATGGCCCACACCGGCAGCCACTGCAAGCAACCCCATGCTATTAAAGGGTGGGCATTCTCATTGATTTGTAAAAGTGACAGATGCAGCATGTGATTGTAAATTAGCAATGTGAAGTTAGTCCCAGGAGATCTCCCGGGGGGCCCCCCCCCCCCCCCCCCCCCCCCCAGCAATTATTTGGCTGTTTCTCAAGCTTTTTAACATTTCCTCTGACTTGCTGCAGTAAGTCCATTGGGTTTTGGCGTATCTTTTTCTTCCCTCTTTCTCCTTACTCTGCAGTCATTCAAACAAAAATAGTTAAAACATGGACAATTATCTTAGCATTATAATTGTTCTTATCTTTACCTTCTGTGGCTCTGGATAATAATATTGTTTTTGGACACTGTCCATATCATAGGGCTTCACAAACTTCACTGTGCCCAGAAATCACCTAGAGTGCTTATTAAAAATGCAGATTTCTAAGCCCCCTGCCCAGAGATTCTGATTCAGCAGGTCTGGCAGGCAGCCTGTGAGCCTCTATTTACTGCGCTCTCCAGGTGTCCTTTAGGCAGGTGGTCCGTGGGCTGCGTTTAAGAAGCATGAGATTCAATCCTTAATCTCTTTTCAAGCTTAAATTAGGTGTTTCTTTCTATTTTTAGCTAGTTTACATTTTCTTTAGGCAATGCTTTTAATAGTGAAGACTGTCATCTTTACTTTCTGGGGTTCAGCTGGTTGAAATGGACTCTCCTGAGACCTGAAGCATTCCACCGTGTCACAGGGTACGAGAAGCCTGGGCCCTGGTTGTAGGCACTGCGCTTCATGCTCTCTCCTGTTCCGTCTCTGCTGGGGCTTGTTGAGAGTGCACCTCAGCCCACCCTTGATAATAGCAACATGTCACTCTTGAGAGATTCCTCGTTTAGGTATTTTATACCAAATTAGATAGTACCTTTATGGAGACACATTTTTTAAAAAAGAGCATGTTCGTATAAAATATTGAAACACTATTAAACTTATAAGGCAACTAATGCTATAGCACCTTAATCAAAAGCAAAATACCACATGATGAAATGTCATGACTTCAAAATGCGTAGGAACAAACTTTGGCCCAGACTAAATGTCAGCAGTAAAATACTTGGTAATGAAATGAGCGAGACCAAAGGTCAGGCTTCCATAAAAATCCCATTCTAGCTCCAGCTTCGTTTTAAATCATCGCAGATCATGTACGGTAAGCTGTCTATATTTTCAAGTGCGATGTCCTTCTCATGAACTTCAGGCTGGGTATTGCTCATGAGAGGAAAAGGGTCCAGCCTGGGAAGCTGTACTTGGCAGGCCTTTCTTTCCCTCTTTCTCTTCTTTTCAACTGGTAGAAGCCCGCCTTGGTGACTAGACCTGTTCTTTAAAGAAGAGCCTGTAGTATTTCATAGAATAAATGAGTAGCTTATGGCCTCTCATGTCCTGGTTTGACCTGGAAAATCTCACTCTATAATCTGTTGTAGATAAATTATAACCATTTTGTAGGACCCTTTTTACTCTCAAAAATGCCCCAATTATAATTGGTCAATTTCTACAAGTCTTAAGATAAATGACCAAGTTAGATCATGATGTCCTTTTGCTTGGAATCACCCATTGCTGTGGTTCTCCACCTTGAACATGCATCAGAACCACTTGGAAAACTGACTAAAACATAGAGTGTGGGGCCCCATCCCCAGAAATTCCGGTGTGGGTGGGATCTAAGAATTCATACTTCTTATAATTCCCCAGACGATGCTGGTGCTTCTGGTCCAGGCACCATGCTTCAAGAACCAATGACCTACCGGCTTCTCATTTTACTCAGAGTAAAAGCCAAAATCCTTAGCATGGCCTAAAAACTCAAATGATCTGGCTGACAGCTACCTTTCTGACCTACAACCTGCTAACCTGCTTTCTCCCTTCCAACCACACTGGCCTCCCTGCTGCAGCAGGAAGAAGCAGGTAGTCTTCTGCCTTGGCACAGTCCCTCCTGCCTGGAGGGGTCTTCCCAGCTATTCCCATGGTGCACTTCTGCAATTCCTGTCAGTATTTACTCAGCTTCTCAGTGAGTTTCCCCTGACCATCTTCGTCAATATTACAACCCAACTACCCAGCTCTCTTAGTTTACTCAAGTGTTCCTTTTTTTCATAGAACATATCAATTTATAACATTTTACTCCATTTACTGTCTACACCTCCACCCCAAATGTAAGCTCTGCGAAGGGACGTTCTCTGCTTTGTGGAATGATCCTGAACACTTTGATGAGAGCTTGGCACATGATAGGCATGTTACACGGGTTTACTGAAAGAAGGAATGCATCCCCAATTTTCGTTGTCCCTTTTTATATAAATTAGTAAAGCCTGTGATGGCTAGAAGACTACCACAGAATCCTAAGATACCATATACACGTAGATAAATGGAGGCATATAGTTTTAGGATCAGAATTTAATGCCCAAGGTTTGGCCTTGTGACTCTCTCATGTCCACCCTTCACTCATCGAGTCTGTAAAGCCTTATGCCACACCTGTGAAATCTTTGTTTTGTTCAATTAGCACATAAATGTCACACATCTTTAACTTTATTTTAACATATCTGCTGGTCATTCATTCCCAAACTACCTTCCTTGTTTTTCCACCTCATACCACTACAGTTTCAAAAGTCCAACACTAACTGTTTCTATGGAAACTATTAGAAAGGTAAAAGCTGTAATGCACGAGAAAAAGAGGTAAGAGGTAATAGGAAAAATTGATCCAAAAGTATCACTTGCATCACGCACTGTTTCAAACCTCGGCAAAAACTGATTCTGCAAACAACACTCTTTCTGAAGGTCAAAGTTAGAAGGTCAGAAAGATCACCATTTCAACAGAGGAAATGATTCACAAGTTTATAATGAATTACACTCTGTTCTCTTATAAGACTCTTCGTAATCGCGATATTTTTAAAAAACCTGTCCTTTGATTTGATTTAAAAATTATTTCTTTTTTATCTCAAAGTCTGTGTGGTGGTGGAGACTCTCATTATCCCACCATCACACCCAACCAACCCTCAGAGGAAAGTCGATCCTCCATCTCTGTTTCTCCTCTATTGTATACCTACATGTTGTATACCTGTTGTATGCCTACGTGTACAGCAAAATTGTGGGCTGGATTTTTTGAACCCAGTTCCGTTAACTTGGCCGCCTTTTTAAAGCATATGATTTTTCTATCCCTTCCATCAAAAACATGTCACTGGAGTTCCTCTTCATGTTTCAGAGGAAAGAAAATATTCCTGTGAGAAACCGTATCCAATCAGAGAAAATAAGCTTTGTAATTAGAGGCATATAGGCTTCCTAGAGGAAAGATACATTTTTCTTTAATAGTTGAGCTGCTGTCATCAATGATTCAAAGCCCAATTTAGATGTTGTTGTTCTTTAAACTCTACTGGTTAACCGATTTGGGATTAATGTGTTAGCACCGGCCATAAGCTCCCTCACCCTGCATTCTCTGTAAACTGCTCTCTGCTCCGTGGAACCGAGTTCCCTTGGCTCTTAATTAACTACTCTGACCATCCTGTAGGGCTGAGCAGACTGATTAGCCCCACAGATAGAGCAGCAAACACACTGATGGCTCATTTTTATTTGACACGGGGGTTTAGGGTTCTGTTTCAGGAGTCTCAGTGGTATTTTTTCCCCCAAATCCATTTCGTAACAGTTAGAATGCTTTCTAAATGACTATTTCTCCTGGAAGAATAGAAATACAAATATGTCAAAGCTGTCAAAATCGTTGACTCCTAAGATAATCATTCAATGGGAACAAAACACATTAAAAATGAAACAAAATGGGGGACCTGGGTGGTTCAGTCGGTTAAGCGTCTGTCTTTGGCTCAGGTCATGATCTCAGGGTCCTGGGATCGAGTCCCGTGTCAGGCTCCCTGCTATGTGGCGAGTCTGCTTCTCCCTCTCCCTCTATGATCTCTCTAGCTCAAATAAATAAATAAAATCTTAAAAAAATAATAAAACAAAATGGAGAGAACCCAAGAAATTCAAGTGACCCATGTCATCTGCACTATTTTGTCAGATTTCATGATTTCATACCTGTAAAGACCTATGCAAGATCTTTGAACTACACTGGGGGCCTGTCTCTAAAACCTTCCTTATTGTTTCACAGTCTTTTTTTTTTTTTTTCCCTCCACTTGGCAGCTGTCTGTTGCCTTACCTTAGCCTTTCCATCCAGATGCTGTGCTACCTTCCCAAATAGTAAACAAATTATTTAACTATAGTAATATTTTTTAATTTTTCCATCTGCTATTAAAAGGAGGTATTTTAACACATTCTAGTGGCCAGCACAGTGCCTAACACTACATACTGTGCAATAAGTTTTCAGTGAGTGAATAAAGAATTCTTTACATCTTTGGTCTCTCTTTGAAATTCCTTGTGACAATATAGCAAAATTGAGTATGACTTTTGGAATAAACCAGAGAAAATAATTAGGTTACTTCAATATCAATTATCGTGTGATTCTATGTAATGCTGGCTTGTTGTTTTGGTATAAAATCATTTATTTAAGTGATCCTTCTGATCAAAAAAGTCTTTTCAAAGAAGTCATGAAGAAAACAAATTAGAGGGAATTAAATCAAGTCCCTCTTGTCCAGATGTTTTCTGTAATATGTCCAGAGAAATCACTCTATATTTTCCAGAGAAATTTGGGCCTCACTGGCCTTCACTTTGAAAAGGTCGGCATGTCTCTGGGTTTTCAGTTCCTCACTACTTTCATCCTCTGTCTGCTTTCACTGCCAACATTCTTCCTTGAGTGTTTCATGGTCTAATACGAGTTCTTGACTATTTAGTTTTAGGGAGTACTGGTGATAAAGAGGTATCCACTACTCAGAAAGACATGGGTGATCTGTTCCAAATTAAAACATCTTTGAGAGTTTGAGGAGAAAAAAAAACGATGTGTCTCTTTCTCTTTGTTTTTGCTCTTCCCACCAACCAAGGTGGTATATTGTCCTGGAAACAAGGGATCACTTTTTACTCATTGGGTTGTGTTTTGTTTCATATCTCCACTTTTGAGATTCACCAAGTAGTTGTAGAGTAGTTTTGTTCAGATGATTATCATTATTGCATCTTCAACTCAGGACTCTGAAAGTTTTCTTCTAAACATGACTAGGGTCAACTTTAGTTTTTCTTACCATCTATCTTTCTAAAGGACCACTAGAACATTAATTACGCATTAAGGAACCACACATTTTCTGTTGATAAGCCTCCCAAAGAGGCACATGAGTAACCAAACTCCTCTGCCTTTATCACTTCTAATACTTTTACTCTTTCCCTCATTGAACCAATAAATGGCATGAAAACCAAGATCTTTGTTTCTTAGGTTTGTTTTTGTTTTTGAGAGAGAGTGCGCACACACTAGTGGGGGGAAGGGCAAAGGGAGAGGGAGAAGCAGACTCCCTGCTGAGCGGGGAACCCAAAGCGGGGCTCGATCCTAGGACCCTGAGATCATGACCTGAACCAAAGGCAGCCGCTTAACCGACTGAGCCACACAGGCGCCCTGGTTTGTTTTTTTTTTTAATGATAGTTTGCGTAAGACAATAGATTTTGGTAAAATGAATTAAAATCCAATATAGGTAAGTAATAACAAACTTTATAAAATCCCTGGATGGGTGTCTTATTTCACTTTCTAAGTTAGAGCCCAGGAGCCAAACAACTCCTATATAATGAACTCAAACCTAAGCAGAAGTAGAGGGTAATCTTAACACAATGATGGGCAGAGAATCGAAATTGATAGGAAATTGAGAGATGTTCCATATCTACAGATGTAGTATAGATAAATCTATATCCTTCATATGGAGAGATGGAGGCCAGTAAGATTAGCTTTAAATTCCGATTACTAATTATCATGTGATTAATGAAATAAAAATTCTGCTCTATGGCTATTTTAAAAAATAAAATTCCCCTAATCTATGCACTGTTTAACTCTTGCTATTTTTAACTCAAATGGCTCAGTATCCAGTACATATTTTGTAGCAGCACTATTCTCAGCTCTCTATATGAACTAATTAATTCAATCTTTATAACACCCAATGTGATATAGGTCTACTCATCTTAAAGATAAGGAAACTTAGTCACAGAGACTCTATTTAAATTGCTCAAGATCACCCTACTGAGCCAAGATTCAAACCCAGACAGGGCAGATCTAGAGTATGTGATCTTAATCCCTACACCTCCCTTAATCATCATTAGTGAATATATTAGCCTCCCATTGTCATTATAACAGGTTACCCACAAACTAGGTGGCCTAAACAACACAGATTTATTATCTTAGAGTTCTAGAGGTCAGAAGTCCAAAATGGCTTTCACTGGGCAAAATCAAGATGTTGGCAAGTCTGCATTCCTTCGAGGCTCTAGGGGAGAAGCTGTTTCTTTGCTTTTACTAGTTTCAAATGGGCCATTTACATTCTTTGGCTTGTGGATTCTTCCTGCATCTTCAAAGTCAGCAGGGTAGCATCTTCAAGAACCTCTTTCTCTGTTTCAGTCATCACACCAGCTTCTTCCAATAACTCTGATTCTCTTTCCTCCCTCTTATAAGGGGTGCCCTCAGATAACCCAGGAAAATCTCCCCATCACAAAATATTTAATCACACCTGAGAAGTCCTTCATACCATGTAATGTAACATGTTCACAAGTTCACGTGGACATATTTGGCAGGAAGACATTTTTCACCCTATCGCTGTGAGTCACAATTAATGTTGAAGAAAAGAACCTGAATTGTATATGGGAACTAGAAGTGACTGTTGTGACTCTTGATCCCATTCTCTAATACTTTTTCACATCTCAGTTATGAACTGTTTCTCAAATAAGACTAAATCAATACTAGCTCTTTGTTTCATACAGGACAAAATTGCTTTGAGGTCTTCCTAGTGTGTATATACCTGATGATTATGGCTGTAATTTTAAACAGACTGCTCTTTACTTGCTTCTAGAGACACACAGACACTAAGTCAAAAGGTATACAGCCAAAGGCCTGACTGTATGTGGAGTGTCTCCAATGTGAGAATAATCTGTTACCAGCCTACACTACATTGATATGGACCCAGGTGATGCTTAACTTGTAAACAGCCATGATTACAGAAGGCAGGCGGATAGGCTAAAGATAGCTCAAGACAGAAATTCCCTCTTTATCTCCTTACCATTTTCTTCTATTACATGCAGAAAATTTGAAAGATAAATTTAAGAGATGGGGTAGTGTGCCAAGTACTTAGCAAACGTCTACTGGAGAACAAAACTAAATTCAAATCTAAACCCAATAGATATTATTAGAAATTTCCTCCCTCGTATGTAAATTAAATATGATAATTACTTTCCTTCATGTTTCACTCTGCAGGGAATGGAACTGTAACAATTATCCAAGTGGAGGACGTAGCAAGAGATGACAAAGAGTTGCATTATTAGACATCCTCAGAAACATTTCATCTCAGTGGCTTCCACATAGACTCCTGCAAGCATTCTGTGCAAGAACAAGAGAACCAGGGCCACCTCAATATTACCAAGTCCTCTGCTAAATCTAAATCTGCTAAATCTGCTAACATCTAAAATTGTGCAACGTACTAGGACAAGACTAACTTTATATCTACATACTTAATATATGCACCAATCTCTGTTGTGCTTCCAGAACATCTGTCTGTCTTGCTCGTATACTTAGCATTTCAAAACATTATTTAAAAAAAAAATCGGGGGAGACCAGTCAATCAGTTTACGGAATGGACAATTTGAAATGTCCCCTGAAATCTTAACATGCCCATTTAGGAAACTGTACACAATTGCAATCAGAGCAAACAAAGACAATTTGCTTTTACAATGAAGTAGCTTAATGCTTTCCTTAAAGGTGTAACGTGATTAATTTCTTTTATGAGGCTAAGCAGGATGATCCAAGAAGAAAAATGTCATGTAGCTACAGAGTATTATGATTCATTATAATAAAGGCCAGGATAATAACAACCTAATAATAGAATATGAAAAGACTTTAAAGCAACAATGTAATGGAATTTATAGAAAGCAGCAGGCAGCTCTAAAGAAAACAGGATAGGGACTTCTCAGGGCAAACAATGAAATCTTGTTAGTCCCAGGGAAAATGAAATTCAAACTGGCTATCTTTCAGTCTCTCTTCTAGCTTTACATTTACCTTGGCAGGAGAAGCTCCAGTCTACAGAACACCTGTGCCCTTTCCCAATGGATGCAGGAAGAAGTTACTCCTATCAGCTTTTGTTTAATGTTATAAATCTGACTTCTTTGTCAGCATCATGATTCATGACAGCAAACAGAAAGAGTGTGAAGCCCACATTTCTGTGGGTTGGGAATAGATTAGAGTATTTAGACAGCTTTCATGTCCAGTCTCAGCCAGTCTTGCTGGACATAAAAGAAACTTCAGAAAATTCTCTAGATCTACTACAGACTCAGAGTGAGATCCACGGAGATGAATCATTTCTTGCTGAAGGTAAGTGTCATGAATATATCATCGAAGCCTACACTAGCAACCTTAGGGAAAAATCTTGTTCTTGTGTGGGAATAAAAAATGCACATCAATCCTAACTAAAATTAGAGATATGTGTTGAGGAGCTTTTCTATGTCTTTATCCTCATGGGCTGGTGAAAAATTACCTGAAGGAGGGAGCATTTATATGTATGTGCCTTATGCTTGCCGGTTGAAGTAGATGGTGGCTTTTCTCTGTTCAACAACAAAAGTCTCCACCGGTGGTATGCATTCCCCTCTTAGTGACCACACTTCATGCCTTAGCCCTTGATTTGCTCTCTCTCTGTGCTGTGTTACAGAGATACATATTTAAAAGACAATCTTAGTTTAAGAAAACTGGGTCAAAAATAATTCAGACATTCTCCCCCAAAAATGTTACCATAGGGTTTTATAAACATGCTTATGGAAAAAAGAAGGCATTTTCTGAGGCGGTCTGATGGTAAGAGTTAGAGGTTATTTCCTGAAGACATAACACATGGATTTAATTTTGTGGGATAATTAAGTGCTTGACATTTTGGAGAAAAGGGGGAAAGGAAGAAGTATTTTGGTTAGAAGGAATAGTGTTAAAATCATGGAGCAAAAAAATGAAAATGTTATATTAGAAGAATCACTAGTATATCTAGAGTGTTGGAATATGGGGCTTCTTACTCAAGTGGGGGGGAGGGCTGATGAACATAAAAAGGCTGGTTAAATCTGCTACACAGATTTTAAAGTGCATTATGTATTTATTGTGTTTTCTGGTGCATTTAAGTTGGTTTGTGGGTTAGAAATAGAATGTTGGTGGAACATGGCTTGAGGAGATGATAGATGCAGGAAGCATCAATCAAATGAGAGGGAATGAGGGCAGTATGAGAGGGAGATTCAGAGGAGTAGATTGGAGATGAAATTCAAAGTATTTTGTGATATATGTAAACACACACACACACACAGACCACGTGTTTATCTTGAATCACTGTGTAAACTCAGTCTTTTTAGGGAGGAACATAGTGAAGTAGTAGGAAGAAGGTAAAGAACCTGACCACGAGCAGATTGAGAGAATATGTCCAGGTGGAGATGTCCAGGACCAAGCTGAACTTGGACTGAATATAAACTCTGGGCTGAATGTAACAGTTTGGGAGTCAGCATGGTGGTGCTGGTGTTTCATGCCAAGGCTATAAAACAGACTCCCTAGAAGGACATGTCGGAAGAGAGGAGTGTGGAACAGACACCAAGGTAATGCTAATGAAATATGTGTTCATTTTGCTCCTCTGAGAAAGTTTCACCTCCAGTGATTGAATGTGGAAAGATGGAGCATATGGATTTGACCCAGAGATGATGCTGAGTCCTCCAACTCTCTTGGGCTCCCCATGTGTCTTCTCCACTTATTCATTATAAAAGTCATACACGTATACCAGGCTTTACTGAGGTGTCCAAAAAAAAAAAAAAAGAGAGAGAGATCACAATATGGAAAGACAAGATTTCAAATCTCTCATAATTCAAAGGAAAAGCAGTACAGAAGCTAAACCCCTCATGACATGTCTTCCCATGATTGCCCCCCAGTTCCTAACTTGGCTTCTTATCCTTTCCAAAAATCCAGCCCTAAGTCTGCTGTATGAATCAACAGCCATTTTTTAAGGATACAACACCCACTTCCCAAAGGGTATTCTAGGTTTCTTCCTTCTCCAGCAAAACATTTCTGTACATCTGGATTATTTCATCTAGCATAACATACCACATGGAGCTCTAGATAATGTAATTCAGGGTGGCTGTAAGGACTCCAGGTCTAGTCTCCTTAAGTTCTTCCTTGAGGATGCAAAAATATATGTTTTTTGAGTGTCCATTAGATAACTGTTGGAGTACTAGTGCGCTTAATTCTCTACTGTAGTACTATTCATACTATGCCTATGAGAAATTGGTGTTTTTTAAATAAACCTGGTCCACATGGGGTGATTCAGGTTAGGCTCCCTGGATCTGGGGGTTCAGTCAAGCTTCCAACCACTCTAATAAGACTGTCTCTCATCTATAGACACAATCATCAGCAATTGTGTTCCACACAATAGGGAGCCAGAGGACTGCCCTATGTCTATGCCCGTAAATGTTTCTGGTCTTGTCACATATCCCAGTGGCACTGGGACTCCCTTCTGTTTCTGTAGAACAGATTTATCCACGTGGAGTGGGTGCCTTTCATCCACCCCAGCTTCTTGCTGACAATTGTTAATCCAGGGAAAGCCATATTAAATGGGGGTGGAGAGTCACTGGAACATGTAAACATGGGGACAGAAGGTGGCAGTCATGGGGAAGGGAGTGAGGGATACATTCAGGAAAAGGATTTTTAGGAGGAGAAAGATTTGAGAACATTTATGGTCTGAGAGAAAAGCCTAAGTAGGGAGGAAGATATGCGAGACACTTGAAGAGACCATGTAATTGACTGTTCAGGAGCCCAGAGAAGGCAGGAGGGTTTGGAATCAAAGACCAGAGTGGAAATATCTAAGATTGCAGGCTCCTCTTCCCTCAGATGGAAGAAATGGATGAGCATGATGAGAACATTTTTATGTTTGTCTATCACAGGTCCCAGACTAACTGAAAAGCCATGTAAGGACAGAAGCCTATTTTATCCCCCACAGGGTCTGTTGGTCTGTCCCCTTGCTTGCACAAGTGCAAACTGAAAAAAGGTGAATTGCTCGCCAACGAGAAGCCATGCTTCTGTTGGGGAGAGAGGACAGTAAGCAATTATGATAAATTAATATTCATAATGTTATAAGTTATTATAGCAATTTTGTCATCTTGCTCTTGTACTAAAACAGGAAGGGACTGAGAAGTCTCTTACAAATATGACAGCTTTTTATAAGAAAGAAAAATGTTTAACATAAAGAGACAAGAACTAACCTACAATAGGGCAGAATGGAACACCTAATTTTGTAAGATTATAGAATTAGGAGTGTTTTGTTTCTGCTTTTATTTGGATCACTGCCTATCAACTTCATGAATTTAAGAGTTGTACAAACCAGGAAAAAAAAAAAAACTGCTAGAATGATTCTGAAACAAACTAACCAGTTTCAGAAATGTCTAGTTGGAATTGATTCTAGCATTAAACTCAACGGTAAATATGGCCATCATGCCAAAATCACAACCAGGAATCCATAAAATACCAGCACGTATTGGAGGATAGGAAGGAAGGCAAGAACTTTGAATCTCACATTGAAACTCAGGAGTTGAATCTTATTAATAGACATTGTACACCATCTATTTCTTCCCTCTCTGTCTCTCTCTCCCCCCCACCTCATCCCATCCTCACACACACATACACAGAGCAAGAGGATTTGATACAATTCCTCGCACAGAAAGAGACTGTGGGATGTCTCCCATGGAAGTTTGCATTCTGTTCTAACTGGCTGGAGAAGCTGGATCCCATTCCCAGCTCCAGCAGGACTCTGACTCCAAATTACCACACTGAGGAGTTGCCACCATAAATATTATCTTAAAAAACCCTTAAAGCTCCATGGAGAAGTATTTTATAATTACTCGGTGAGATGTTACTTAAATTGGCAAACCAGGACAGCAGTAATGCCATAAAGTACATAACAGCAAAATAACAAACGAAGGCCAAGAATGACACTGGAATGTTTCTGGGCAGGAATCTTTGTGATTATAGAACTTACTTGAGGGGCAACCACATGACACATTCTGTCTGAGACAAAATAAAGATAACTTTTCCAAATTTTAACCAGAAAATATATATGTTTCTCAGATAAAAACAATCTCTATTACTTCCTAAGAGAATAATAACTTTGTACAGAGCAGAAATTGCCTAGCTCTGGTGATGTGATGTATAAGTTATTCATGGCAATTAGGGGTGACCTTGTGACCTGCTTCTAGCCAATGAGATCTGAGCTGAGAAACCTCGCTGAGAAAAGTGGCATCATAGAAACCTTTCTTTGTAAAAGACAACAGATGAGACAGGTTCTGTTTTTTGCTGCTTCTTTCTGTGTCCTTTGCAGATGTAATGGCTGGATCTGCAGCAGACATCTTGTGACCATGAGACAAGCATGGATATGAAAATCAACATTCCAAGATGACAAAGCAGAAAGGAAAAAAGATCCTAATGACATCCTTGAGTGAGGAAACCGACACTACCAACAGGGAAACTCTGGGTATCTTGTTATATAAATAAAGTACATCCCAATGTTAAAGCTAGTTTTGTTTTTTTTTTAAGTTTATTCTTATGTTAATCCCCATACATTACATCATTAGTTTTAGATGAAGTGTTCCATGATTCATTGTTTGTGCACAACACCCAGTGCTCCATGCAGAATGTGCCCTCCTCAATACCCACCACCAGGCTAACCCATCCTCCCACCCCCCTCCCCTCTAGAACCCTCAGTTTGTTTTTCAGAGTCTATCGTCTCTCATGGTTCGTCTACCCCTCCGATTTCCCCCGCTTCATTCTTCCCCTCCCACTACCTTCTTCTTCTTCTTTTTTTTTTTTCCTTAACATATATTGCATTATTTGTTTCAGAGGTACAGATCTGAGATTCAACAGTCTTGCACAATACCATTGGCTTCTCTGATTAGATTGTCCTTACTTTCTGACCACATTCTTGTTTTGTTTTTCTCTGGCATTTGGTTTGACAGAGAAGCCCAACCTAAAGTCCTCAATACATCCTGCCCCAAATCTTTATCCATTTTCTTGTCAATTATCAATATTACATTCTATTGTCTACTGCTTGCCTATGGCTTCTGTCCAAAAAACCAATCTCATCCCCCTTACCTCTGTCTACTCCAAAGTTGGGCATGCTTAAATGAGTCCATCTTCATATTACCTCTACCTCCCACAAAGCTCCCATCACAGAAGAAGGTACTTCTTACCCATGTCTACCACCACAGCCCCACCTCGGAACCCTTCCAACTCTATACCATGACTAATCTCACTTATCAATATTTACTGAGCTCATGCTGCACATACAGGCTGTAAACAGAAAATATCATCATTAAGTGTGTGGACTCCAGAGGTAAAGCATCTGGGTTCAAATCCTGTGACATCAGACAGTTTTTTAAACTCTTTTTTTTTTTTAAGATTTTATTTATTTACTTGAGGGGTGGGCACGAGGAGTGGGGGGGTGCAGAGGTAGAGGGAGAAGCAGGCTCCCCACTGAGCAGGGAGCCTGACACGGGGCTCGATCCCAGGACCCCATGACCTGAGGTGAAGGCACACATTTAACCGACTGAGCCACCCAGGTGCCCTGAAAAGGAAATCCTTCTCTGTTATGTTTTAGTACCATGCTTCGATGTTACAGTTCAACCATTTTCATACATAGCCTCCAGCCAGGGAACACAGCGGATTAAGACTTGTTCCAGGATCCACTACAGGCTCCCTTTCTTTTCTATCATTAATCTCCCCATTATAGCTAAAGCTCTCTCTCTATGTATATACACACCCACACATACATGCACATTATATATATATAAAATATATACACACACACGCATTATATATATACACACATTTTATATATATACACACACATTTTACATATATGCATACATTATATATATACATATACACATATATACACACATATATATACACATACACACATACATTAAATATATGTACACACAGTATATATATATACACACATGTATACATACACACATATTTTATATATATACACAAACATACACATTATACATTTATACACACACATTATATACATACACACACTACACATATAGATATTAGCTAAATATTGGCTATGTATCTATCTATTTTTTTAATGTAAATATCCCAAATCTATGCATATGTTAAAGGAATGGTATAATGACTTTCCACATACACATGACCATGCTTCAACAATTATAATCAATAAACTCAAAATACGTTTGTCTTAATAGGCTAACACACATGACAACTTGTTCGATATTTATATAACTATTTAATATCTATGTAAATAAATACTTATAAATATTATAAATACTTAAATATTTGCTCCATATTTACATAAATGAGTGCCCTAGTGACCCTTCACAGAACAAGGAACATTTGTCTTAAGGTCATTTTCTGTCTCCTCCATCATCTAGAATAGGTAGGAACCTCTCCGGTGAGAGGGAACACAGACACACAGACACACACACACAAGGACGAAAATGTCATCTCTGGCAAGGCACCAGATTATGCTTCCATTGTTACTTGATGGCTCACATAGCTTCAGTATCCACCTGTATCCATTGGCTTATTTTACTCTTCAATCTCCTGACCTCTTCCATCATGCTCCTTTCACCTCTCTACCTGTGCTCTCTTTTGGACCCAGAACTGAGAAACTGCTTTCCCTGAGTCCAAGCCTCAGGGCAGCACTGAGTGACTGCGAAGTCTGCTCCCTTCAGTCCTCACCCTCCCTCTGCTCTTTTCCCTGCCCTCGGTCACCTCCTCATGTTAGTTAAGTCTGTATCTCCCACCCCCACAAGAGTGAATGTAGGAACACGACCTGTTCATCCACAAATCATCTAGAACAAG
This sequence comes from Mirounga leonina, assembly GCF_011800145.1. Taxonomy (NCBI): domain Eukaryota; kingdom Metazoa; phylum Chordata; class Mammalia; order Carnivora; family Phocidae; genus Mirounga; species Mirounga leonina. Next base: position 11,278,552 of record NW_023270426.1, read on the forward strand.
ATGCATAGCGATAGTTGCCAATCTGTGTCCTAAAAAGCCTGGTTCAAAGATCCACTCTCCCTGCTGCCCACATTCCTACAGCCAGAGAAGCCTCTCTAGACACAAAATCGTAATTGCTCCCTGTTGTCTAGTATATCCAGTTGACACGCCTCAACTTGGTTATAGAGACCTTCTGCCCAGACTCCTGACTTTCTCACGGATGGCATTGCTTTTCCCACACAGAATCGACATCAGTTAAAACTCAGCCATTCCCTGTTCCTCATCCAGAACACGCCCCTTCCTCTGGCCTTAGCACATTGTGTTCCTGCTCTCCTGTTGTCTCTATCACCAGTCTTTGAGCTCCTTCCAAATACCCCCGCACGAAGAAGAAACCACTCACCTACTTCCCATTCTCTTCTCAGGAGGGCTTCTGGCCCACACTTCCTTTAACCTTGACTTCTCTTTCTTCAGCAAAGATTTTGCTCGAGAAAGGACTCCCCTTCCTCACCTGCGTTCTTTGTTGCCTTTACTAGACCCAGACCCTTGCAGGCTGTTGCTTTTCCATGATGCCAGCTGAGCCTGGTGCAGGGCTCTTCACCAGGAACATACCTGATAAATGTCACTGATCAACAGCCAGCAATAAAGATTTTGTTTTGTGTTGATGATAGCAACTTCTCCCACAAAAAGAGGACAGACTTCCTAACCCCCAACTTGTTGTTATTGTCGTTGTTAAACATACAGCACAATAACATATCCCTAAGCTTGGTTTCCTCGATGTTTCATACCACTTAGACTAATGGAAAAAAATCATCCTTTAGGTACTTGTTTCAATCATGATATACTAGCAAGTGCTGCAGGAAAACAAAAAAAACCCAGCAACAACAAAAATCTACGACTATAGGGTGCTTCTTGAAATAAAAATATCTGCCCTTCCTTTATGATGGAAAAACAAAACAGAAAAGAAAACTACTCTGCGCGGGCAAGGGGCAAGCTCAGGCATCTCGTGGATCTTTTTGTCAGCTGTCATTTGTTCCTACCGAGTGCTGCATACCCTTTAGCGGAGATGAATACTGCTCATGTCTACAGAAAGACCCAGGGTGGCTTGGGGTGGGTTGTAGGCATTTCAAAGTCATTCTTCTTCTACATCTCTGCCTATGTTGTTCAAGTGCCTATTTTCAATCTGCAGTGGTGCTGGGAAAACGTTTTGATTCTTGATTTAGAATATGCACTCCCAGAGGTTCCAAGGAGGTTTCAGGCAGAGAGATAAAGCCTGTCTCTTTATGCTTCTTTGCAGCATGTGTTCCGTGGCAATAATACATACCTCACACTGGGCTTAAATCCCTGGTTTTATGAAAGTCAGTCCAATTCCTATTTGGTGGGTCTTTTGACATGCAAGTACTGTTCCCTGAGGAAGGGAGCCAGTTGCAGGGCTTTCTCTCTTCCTTCCTTTGTCTCCCACACTATACACGATTCCTAGGAAAATTGTAGCGTGAGAGGCACAGGAGAAACTGAAACTGCAATGAAAAAGTCAGCTGTAAACATATATCTGACACTGCTGTCGGCAGTAAAAAGACCCTTTTTTTATGAAGATAATAAGGCTCAGGTTCTGTGCTGTGAGCAAGGGTGAGACCAACATTCAGGCACCAGCCAGTCGAGTACCAAATTACCCAAGCCAACTAAGGGCCTGCAAACTCTCTTTCCCAGGTAATATAATCTGCAAATAAATCAAGTCCAAGGAAGCTGAGTGAAAGTTCAAATACATTATAAGCTAAGACTCTTAAGCCAAGAACATACAATCAGACTCTGTCTGTAGCCAGAGGGGTTTGATCTCACCTCAGAAACAGCCTTCCATCTAACAAAATACTAAACAGGCTTCCAAAAATTGTACCGCTCTTGCCAAAATGTGTCTTTCATCGCGTTAGCAAAGTGCTGTAAGCTCCTTGGAGAGGAGAGTCTATATTTATGCAGAATGTTGTCATCTAGATGCTGGTATTTACTAGATTGTATTTCATAACATTTTTCCCCCCCAATCAAACTAGCTGGATTGAATTTCAAAACTGAGCTCTCCTTTTGGTGATGGTGGTGGTAGGGAATGGGGAGGTTGAAGAGCATCAAATCAAAATCTAATGAAGTTTCTAATGATCAAATAAATAATCGTTTGACATTTATTGCCATGCCCGGCAATCTGCAGAAATGGAGTAGAGCAGAGATGCCTAAAGCCCCATTTCCCATAGATTTACATTACGCTACCACACAGAATTAAGCTGACATAAGGTCTTTAAGACCCACTAAAGCAGCAGATTTTACACAACTTGTTTGGATTTTTTTTCCCCCTCCTCCATGATCCCATATTCCCTGAATAACTCTTTCTATCCATTTTCTATTCCTTGTTCTTTTGAGAGGCTTGCTGGAGCCTTCCCTTCATGTCATTTCGGGCTATAACCCTGCAGTTTGAGTTTATCTTTGCTGTAAAATGCAACAGTGATTTATATGCTCCCTTCCTCCAGCCCCATCTGAGGCACTGGCTGCCAGCTATCTAGCCAGCAGTTTAAAGAAAGAGTGGCGGGGGAGGGGCGGCGCCCCATCAGAGCGCTTTCTTTCTGCTTCCTGAGCGAGCACTGGATCCACATAAATGGCTTTTCTGGTGCTGACTGACAGCAGCATAACCTCCTTCCTCCCTGGCAGCCCCGCCTCCCCCCTCCTGCCTCACACCAGCCTTATGGGGACAAGTTTGCTTGTTTCTTCCTTTCATTTCTGAGGCAAGGAGAACACAGTGAAAAGATGAGATGAAGCCTGGGGCGGCTGTGATGTGGCGTGGGGTGTGAGTTTTGAGTACAAACCTTGCCCCTCTGTAGAGCGAATATGCTCTTGGAGCTGTAAGACAAAGCTTCCCAGTGGCTTAATGCACTCGACACCGTTAGATTTTAGCTGGACTATTGTGGGGCTATTTTTTGATGTGATGCAGTTGAGGTTTCTTTTCTTTTTTAAAAGAATATTCCAGCAGTAGACTTATTCGCCTTGTATGTTTCATAAAAAATAGAGCACTGTCACTTTTGTCTAAAATTCAAAATCTACCCTCCCATACTCTCTCTCTCCCATTTTGGAGGGGAGGTAAAATATGCCCCCTTTCATGCATGGCAGCATAAAGCAGCCACAAAGGATTTTTCCCTTATACTGCTAAAATCATATGGTTCTCTTTTGCCAGTCCATTGGGGAAAAAAAAAAAAAAAATCCCACTCCACAAAAGAGAAAGAAAAGGTTTGAAACTCTGTATATATGTTCAGTATTAAAGCCGCCACTGTGTAGAAGATAGAGATATGCCCTGGCATATCCAATTCCTTTTCTGTGATATTTCTGAATGTGTTGACTATTAACATCTCCAAGGAAGACCCTGTCACTTTAGGGTTCACATCTCTTACATCTCCCTTTAGCTTCATGTAATCTCAATTTTTGTCCAAAACTGATATATCTCGGCAGACACTGGCAAAGCAAAAGCTAGGAGCTGTGTTGAACAAGGCTGAGCTCCACATCAGTGGAGTGCAATATGAAGAAAGTGGGGAAGCAGTACTTAACTCTTGCAGGTGCTGGCCCTTTCTTGATTCAGTCATAACAGAAGGTCTTTTTGTATTATTTGTCTTTCTTTAGTTAAGTCCACTGGCCACAATTGTACTTTCTACTGAGAAATGATTCACCAGTCTGACAAAGACTTCAATATCTTGTGTGTGTGTGTGTGTGTGTGTGTGTGTGTGTGAGAGAGACTCTCATTATTTAGTCCTCTATAGCTGGAAAGTATAGGAAAGATTTCCATGTTTGGAAAATGTAAATTTCCCTGAGGTTTCAAAGTGAGGATGGGAATAGCTTCTTTCTGGCTGTTTAACATAATAGCTTTGTGATGTTTCATTATAACTATAATTTGGGAGGAACTTATAGAGAGAAAACAAGAGAAAGCTAACTGGAGGTTATTCTCCTTCTCTATGTATCCTTCCATACTTTCAGCAAAATATAAACTGGAGTCTCGCCAACATTTCTTCTTATTTCCCTTCCAAGTGGTACTAGATTTCTCATGAAGGAAAGTAGATCAGAAAGACCGATGTATTTCCGATGTTTTCTAAATGCGTAACTCACACCCATTTTACTATCAAGGAATCGCAGCGTGAATGTACTTACTGGTTCTAAGGCCTCTGAAAAGTACAAGATTCCCAGAGGCTACTCCTACTATAAGAAGTTCTCCAAGACACAAACACTTTGGAAAGCCCAAAGGAATATACCCTATATCCTACTTATAGATTGGACTGGAATCAGAGCAGCTTTCTAAACCCAAAGCAATATGAAATATAGTGACTGGAAAAAATGTAGGGCAAAGAGAATGCAGACAGGCCAGATCCACTAGCTTTATGAAAATTCTGAGCATAAACCATTAATCATAGAGCAATCATACCTCCCACTTTTTTGATATTGGTGGAGGTTTGGAGGAGTAAAATGGTAACAGTGGTGGGGAATCACTTCTCATTTAAACTAAGGCAGCAGATGAATCTTGAAGTTTCTGTACATGATGATATATTGCAAGGGGCATTTTAAGAACGCAGTGTTTTGAAACCTGGGATTGGTTGCTGATCCTTCTAAGTCAGCATTTGCTTTCAATGATATTCAAATAGGGCTGATTTACTTGAAAGAAATTATCTTTATACAGAATTAACTGTGCTTTTCAGTATATAAAAAGTTTAATCCACCTTTATATAATAGACTTGGATACACTATAGATTAAAGTATCCCAATTAAACAAAATCAAAACAAACATAAAATCTTCAGCTCCCTATAAAGGTGGAGATTAGCACAATCACTACTACTTCCTAGCAGAAGGACCTTATGATAAGAACAAAAGTTAAAAAAGGAAAAGGATGCAGGATAAAAGAGCAGAAATGATTTAAAAAGATGTCAGGAGCAGACTCTGCTGGAGAGTGACTAGCAGAAGGCATGAATTTATCGTCTCTGAAGCATGCTCTTTCCTTTGGTTCCAAGCAGGATCCCTAGAGAAACTGAACAGATGAATCAAAGTAAAAGGCGTCAACCCTAGAAAATAATACATAAAGAATTACGGTGTAGAGGTTGGGCAATAATCGAGATGACTCATTTATATATCTTTTTTTTCAAATTCAATGTCCTTTGCCCTAACTGTGGTTTGAGGTTAATCTTAGGGTTTAAAAAGAAACTACCAACAATGTATAACATGGTAGGAGCCAAGTTTTTGTGCATTCCCAATCAGAAATTGCCCTTTTGGGACGCCTGGGTGGCTCAGTTGGTTAAGCGTCTGCCTTCAGCTCAGGTCATGATCCCAGGGTCCTGGGATCGAGTCCCGCATCGGGCTCCCCGCTCTGCGGGGAGCCTGCTTCTCCCTCTGCCTCTGCCTCTCTCTCTCTCTCTCTCTCTCTCATGAATAAATAAAATCTTTAAAAAAAAAAAAAAGAAATTGCCCTTTGGATTAACAAGTCACTTTTAGCACCTTCTCACTATATTTAGTAGTGAATTACCCATTGTGATAGTTGACATAGTAAATGCTAGCATCTAGACTCAAATTTCACATCACTGAGGCTATTATCACCCTTCCCTAAATTACTAAGTACTAATTTGACCTGATGATGTAGCATTCAGCAAAAGCTTCTTTAAAAAATTCTGCAATTTTATTTTTTTTAAGTGTAATACATACACTCAGACTACTTACACACATACATACACACACAGCCTAACTTTCACCGAAAATGTTCTTCTCTAATATGGAAATTTCATTTTGCACCTGAGGTAACTGAACAGCCACATGGATCAAATGTTTTTCCTCCACACAGAAATGTAGCAGGTAATAAAGCTGTCTTTGTAGTAAACTGAAAACTCACTATGTAAAAAGCACTAATTTGGTGACTATGTTAAACACACATTTATATAAAATAGTTCTGGCCCTGAAGGAGCTTATAACTAGTGAGGAGGGTAAAAAAGCTTACAAACTTTGGAAAATTGCCAGCTACAGTCAGCAATAAGTGCCAAGTGAGTGGTGTAGAGAATAAAGGCTCTCAGATTTCAGAGGAGGAAGCATTGTTTTCCATGGAGGTGGCCTGGGAAGCATTTGTGTAGCTGAAAAGTTATGGGTTTAAGCTTGGAGAAGGAAAGGGTTAGGTGTACAAGAATAATGGGAAAGATTGCCAAGCAGGATAGAAGAGCATGAGAGCAGAGAATGCTATAGATAAAAGCAGGGATATGAACATGGGAGAAAACAATCTGTTAAAGTACATGGATGAACAAATGTTTATGAAGATACCACAGGTACGAAACACTGTCTTATGTGCTGGGGATATGAAAGTGATGAACTCTTTGACACTCATAACAAAGGCCAACCCTCTTGGGCAACGTGATGTAAGAGCCCTGTGTTCCATCCTGGCTGAGTATAAGCCGTAGCTGGTGTTACAACTCATCATGTCTCACAAAATAATAAATACACAACCACATACATCATAGGGACCAAATAAACTCAGTACTAATTCACTGAGTACCTACTATGTCCCAGGCACCATGCTGGGTTAGCTACAGAACTGAGAACATAGCTGGTGATTAGAACAAGGAAAAGTCTATTTTTTTTTAAACAGGCCCCATGCGCAATGTGGGGTTTAAACTCATGACCCTGAAAGCAAGAGTTGCATGCTCTGCAGACTGAGGCAGGCAGGTGCCCCAAGAAGGCAGTATAGAAAAGCTCAGAGCTTTGGCCTTGAAAACTTCTGACCTAGGTTCCAGCTCTTTGACTTACTAATTTGCACCCATGGACAATTTAACTTCTTTCAACCTCAATTTCCTCATCTTTAAAATAAGAATGACAATAACACCTACTTCCTGGAGCTCTTGTGAGAAATCGATAATGAAATTCATGAAAAGCACACATAAGTGCTCAAAAAAAAAAAATGTTAGCTGTTATTAAGAATGCCCCATGAACCTAAATTCATTCTCTACAATCCATTCCCTCCAGTCTCCTCCCTCCTCTTTTATGGATTGGGCAGGCTGATTTCCATCTCGCTTTCTTGTTTGGAATGAGTAGGGTCTGGGGAGGTAGAGAGCATCAGGTTAATAGTAACAAAATACAACAAGAGTATCTAAAGTTATTAGAGGACACACTGTATGCCAGTCACTGTTCCGAGCACTTTACATGTATGAATTCAAAATAATGAATATATTATTCCAGTAAATTATTTACTTGTACAAACTGTCATTCTAATAAACTGCTATATGTCATTCTAAAAATTTCTAACCCCAAATAATACCGGCATAGAAAAAGTTTGACTGTGTGCAGTAAGGGCAGGGGAAGAAAACAAGAAGTAGAATCTACCTGTATTTTTAAGCTATATTTTTCCTTCTTGTGTGTGCCAGGTGAAAAATAAATAAATTAAATAAATAAATAAGACTGAGATACATATCCTCATTGTAAGAGAAACATTGTTATGCCCAGCAATCTCAGCCAGTGGTTTACCCAACAGACACAGGGAGCGTACAAACCAACAGAGATACCCAGACTCCTACTTTTAACACTGGGCATTCTCCACATTGTGATATGTAATTAGCCATGAGTTAAACAGCAATGAGGAGCGGCACTTTGAAGCTACTGTGGCAACCTTAAACTTGAAATGTTTGATGTGTGTAATGTTTACCTTCTTCAAAAAGTAATCAGAAATAAGGAACTTCATTCAGCAAAGTGCATGACGGCTGATCAAAACCACACAATTTTTTCTGAACTGAAGTTTTTGCAAAATGGAAATAAACACACTGGAGAAAATATTTCATCATATTCGTAAATATATGGTTTGGGGGAAGAGTTTTTTGGATTACCATAATAATTTTACTTAGAAATAACGTAGCATTTTAGATGTTTGAAATTACTTTTTTTTTAATTTTTTTTTTAAATTTATTTATTCATGAAAGTCAGAGAGAGAGAGAAAGGCAGAGGCAGAGGGAGAGAAGCAGGCTCCCCGCCGAGCAGGGACCCCGACGCGGGACTCGATCCCGGGACCCCGGGATCATGACCCGAGCCGAAGGCAGACGCTTAACCGTCTGAGCCACCCAGGCGCCCCATGAAATTACTTTTTTTAAAACAACTTTATAAATTTGGACTCACATCCCATACTGATCCTATAACTATTGTGCAAAACGGCAGGACACAATTTCCTATCTCTTGAGCTAGGACTAACGAAACTGTCTGAAATACCTCTGGACCTAAATATTTACCAAACAATCATACAACAAGTTAAAAGCAAATGAATGGGAAGTCTATCATTAGTAGTTTTTTTAAGAATATGGAGAGCTTTAAAAACAAGAACCAATTTGCTTGGAACAATGAGGTTTGCTCCACACCAACACCCTAAATCACAAAAGCTTGTTCTGTGATAATTGTGGAATTTAGAGAGTAATTCTAATTCAATGGTTATGTCATGTAAAGTGACTTTTGGAAAATACACTCATTGAATGATCTAAGTCTTACAGGTCCCAATACATTCCGTGTTTAACCAGTTACTCCTGGCAGCAAAGAAATGTGGTCTCCATTCTCAACAGGGAATTTTCTTTCTTGGACAGAACTTAAGAGTTCAGGGTCCAAACCAGAGAGAAATCAATAAAAGTCTCTACACTAGAATTTTCTTGTTAGAGAAAAAAAGTGGAGAGGAATGAGGTTGGGATTTTATTTCTTTTCTTCTTACAATTCTCTTGTCTTTTCTAGGCTATTCCTTCCTTCTCTTTTTTCTGTTTTCTCAAATTTCCATGTTCAACACCATGTCCAAAAGCCTCTCCGGTTTCATTAATTTCTGCATCATCATATTCTTCTTCAAATTCTCCTTTGAGTCCTCTTCCTTTCTAGATTCCAAGATCCACTTGGGGACTTAATGGATATGTGTATGTGTGTATGGACTTATACACACATAACAGAGATTTGCAATTAAGAGTAACTTTGAATGGCAGGAGTTGGGGCAGGATGACCAAGGGAGAGGGAGGTCATAGTTATGGTACCTCAGAGCTATAGTCTATTGATGAGGAATCAGAGACCCAGAGAGTTCTGTCAGTCTTAAGTCATCTGGGGGCTAATTGCAGACCCGTAAACTGACCCTAGGCCCTTGACTGCAAGGACCTGTCTGCTATTCGAAGCTTCAGAATATTTTCAAAAACATTAAGAAGCATTAGTAGGAAGTTCAACATGAGTTTTCAATGCTGTACTTCTTCCAACAGCAATTCACATGTAGCATGAATGCCTAAAGATATATGAGTTTACAAAGTTTGATGCTCAGAAGAAAAACAAAGTAAAGGAAATGGATACTTCAGAAGGAGTCCGATTATATTACCCTGGATGCTTAGCCTTAGGTTCAAGAAGTGAAGTCAGACAACACAGAGGAACCACTTGGTTTAGAATTCCTCTGAATTCCTTTAGTCCCTTAGGCCAGTTAAAGGGAAATGATCTGACTGTTCTGCATCTGCTAGTGATTGAAGGCAAATGGGAAGCATTGCACGAGTTCCTGCTCGAGAAATATATAGTGCACATGGCTATTGTGAAAGCAAACACTGCAAATCGCAGCGGACCCAGCCTGACTGATGAACGTGAGACACCTCCAACATATGGAAAACTACTGCTTGAACAGAAACAGAAGGAATTACCAAAAATGTGCCAGAGAGAAAAAAACAAAAATAATTTATTGCAAAGATATGTGTGTGTGTGTGTGCTAGTTTCTTATTTTACCCTCAATATTCAGTCTGCTCTAAAGTAGAGAGAGTTGTATTTCCAATGAAATGTTCTCGAGAACACCTCCCCACACCCCCTCTTTAGTTCCCTAAACATTCTTCCCGGGCAGTCTATGTGATGACATAATAGAAGTCTGATTATCTAGGGAAACTTCCCAGGCATTTCAACCAACATTACTGGCACGTAGCATTGGAAAGATTCCTGTATGGATGTAGAATGGTAAAAATAAAGTAAAAGTAAAATTTGTAAATTAAGTAAATTAAAGTGATTAAGTAAAAATAAAATTTGTGTTTATCAAGGGGTGTGATACCTTACAAAAGGAGGTAAAGTAAAGCCAAGCTGTTTGCACTTACCAGAGTAGATTAAAGTATAAATTACGGCAAAATGGCATTTACCCCTTCCCAGCATGCCCATTTTAATAATGCTTGCTCTTGACCTCTGTGAACTAGACATTCAGGGAACAAAAGTATGTAGGCGGCTGTGGTATTTGTTTTGGTCCAGCAGGATTTCTTGGATCCAAAGGTTGAATGGGAATCTTCTTTCTAAGCCAAATGCGTCCTAAGCCAGAAATTTCTCAGGCTCAGCTCAAACTTAACTCCAAACTTAGTTTTGCCAGAAGAGTTAGAAAGAGCCAGAGAGAGACAGAGAGAGCCAGGAGAGAGACAGACCTCCTTTAAGAAAAACAGGTTTAATCTAAAAAGAATGAAGACATAGATTGTAGCTTTTGCATTTCTCACATGCTAGGTAAAAATAACAGATTAACTTAAAATTATTTTGGTGTTGTCTCATTCACATGATTCTTCTCAAACCACCAAGTACCCAGCATACTCAAACAGCCCTCCTAATGTCCAAAGACAGACCAACTCCAACTTTTACTCTATTGGTACTGTTATTATTTTCTCTGTGATTAACCCTAAAAAAGCTTTTTGTTCAGAACAACAACAACAACAAAATTGGCTCATCTTCAACTCTGAACCTAGGAACCTCTGAGAGTTGACTGTTTTTGCACAATAATGCTGCCAGATTATATTTTAGATCATTTAATGAATAATGCCTAAATCACTTTTTTCTGGAAAAATGCTTATATTCTAATGCAAACCCATTCAAGTAATAAATACTTGAATATTAACTGTTCCAAAAATAGTGTTTTCAAAATGAATAGAGTGGATTAACCTTAAAGAGAATATAGAACTCTAGAGTGTTCTGGTGTGTTTTGCATTTTTCCCTAAACAATTTGAAAAACCGTGTCAAGTAAGTGAAGAAAGAGTAATAATAAAGGGATTTGTTGCATTCATGTTCGTGTCACATTCAAGAGCCTGTGAAATTATTTTGCATGGAAATCTAAAATGCTAGACTAATTCTTGGCATAACTCAAAAGCGAGCACTTACTTGTTCACACTCCTTGGTCTCGTCCAAATATAATAAGAGCAGCTTTGAAGATGCTTCTCCAAGCAAAATAGCTTTTGGAGAAAAAAAAATCTTCAATTTAGTTCTAGCTAGAGGACTTAGATTAGTTTGTCGATGTCTGAGTCTATTAGTAACAGTATATTCTTACCTGTGAACTAGAAATTTCACTTTGGAAAAAAGAAACATATGACATAGAAGTTTGTCTTGTTTTTAAGAGGAAGTGTAACAGAACAACCCTCTTCCTTACAATTTAGGATCTCCAATCCATGAGCAGTGAAAAGAACCTCTGTAGCCAAGAAGAACCCAGTTGTACTATACCCAATAAGTGTCAAAGCTAGCTCATTTAACAGTTAATAGTTAATAAGGGTTAACTTGGAGTTAAGAGTAAGACTGATAAGGCTTTGGTCATAATGCCCAAGGAAGCTGGAAAAGACAGTTCCCAGGCTTCAGATTTTGGCGCGGGAATTTCATCAAACATAGGAAGGGTAGTCAAATGGTTCTGGGCAACCAGCAAACATAACAAATATCAACTAGAGCCTAGGCTTTGGCTTTGCCAACATTAATATATTCCATCTTAAACATCCCAACATCATGCTAGTGCTTAACACAAATATGCTCTTCCTCTCCCGCAGAGGAACAAAATTCTCATCAGTTACCGCATCCAGCACTCTTCCTCCAGCTCTATCACTATGTAATGACAGACTTGCAACTGAGAGCTATTGTGATATTAATCATCTCCAATATACCCTGCATAAGACAGTGAGGAAATAAGAGAAAAGAGGTTGGGGGGCGGGGGTTGTTGGAGAATCACAGCAGTAAAAACAACCACCTTTGTTTCTGAAATTATTTGGGGCTTATAGCTGGCACTAATAAGTTCCCTCTTCCACTATCCATTCTATACTCATCTTCCTTCAGTAGCACCTCAGCTAATTTGGGAGTCTTTGCCCGGTGGGGTTATTTAAAACTTCATTCATAAGGAATCTTCCTGCATTGGATATTATATAATTTCTATAGCAGAGGCAGTCCCTGCCCAAGGAGATGTTCCCCTTTACCATTGTTTAGCAGTTAACCTATTTTTCTTGATAACTAGGAAAAAGAACCCCAGTAATTACAGGAACCCCCTTTTTTGCCGATTTATTCAATGGCATGAGGTACCTATAATGGCCAGGAGCAAGCAGACTCAGCTTCTAATTTGATGGAACCATTGTCCCCTGGTGGAAGCATGCGTACATTCAGTCTTAATATCTCCATATCAGTAGAGTCTAGGGAAAAGGTGATGCAGAACAAAAATGTGGAAAGTGTATCATTGATGGTAAGAGCGAAGAAGTCACTCTTGCTTCTTCTGTCCCTTCATTGCCCAGACCCATGTTTTCCGGCCATGGGAGAATGATCACAAAATATCAGCCACTTGTTTGTTCTATACCAGATTCTATAGAACAGATGCCAAACTCACAAGGCCCTCCAGAAATTGCAGAAATTAAAGCTTCAAAAGATCTATCATCTTTTCTTCGGGGTCCCTGGGTGGCTCAGTCGGTTAAGCGTCTGCCTTTGGCTCAGGTCATGATCCCAGGGTCTTGGGATCAAGCCCCGCATTGGGCTCCCTGCTCTGCAGGGAGCCTACTTCTCCCTCTGCCTCTGCCTTTTTCTCTCTCTGCCTCTCATGAATAAATAAAAAAATTAAAATCTTAAAAAAAAAGATCTATTATCTTTTCATAAGGCCAAATACTTCATATATGATGATAAACAAGGCATTTAATAAGTCCACAGACAGGTTCTTTGGCAGACAAGGAAAGGGAATTGAAATACAGATAGTCATCTATTCCAGAAGAAGAACTAGTGTCATGTGGCTGGGACTGACTATCTAAGGTATAGGACCATACCCAGTCTCAGTGCTGGTCCTTGTGGCTAGTAAACTAGTTCCCTGTGAATGATGGTAATCAGGTTAGCCTCAGTGAGAGTAAATAATCTCTTGGTGAGCTCATGCAAAATTTTGTCCTTCATACCATGGCTACATTGTTGATGACCCTACAAGAACACACTGAAGTGACTTCTCTGCCAGGGAAGGAAGCTGACCGATCGCCACACAGTAGAGTTGTGTGGATGTCACTCTCTACCTGAGTGTTGAAATTCTCTTCCACACCAGAGCCTCATCATGATCACTCACCTGGAAAAGACATATTTTCAAACTCAGAAGCTCACCCAGATAATTCTCATGCAACCTTCTTTTTCACAAAACAATACCCCTCCACCCCCCCAAATTCTTCTCCTCCCACAATTACACAATTAGCTGCTACTTCTGTATCAGTGAAGATCTGTAGCTGCACACATCTCTTTACCAGACAATGTGGATAATGAGATTCACCACCTGGAATTATGCCCACAGGGAGGATGACCCTTTCCAGTGTTCTTCAGACCTCCACAGCTACAAAAGTCACAGCAAGCTGCCTCTGGCTGCCAGCACGTAGTGCGACATTTTCTGTTATCCAAGTTCCAGCGACATCCCCTTCAGGTCATGGAAACCTACCTATGAAGCCTTAGGTATTGACTGGAGTAGGGATGGCAATCTGAGAGAAGTGTGCCCATTGGGAATGCTCACATTATTTATCTGTGCTTTCAAGCTGGGTCTCTGTATATCACTATAATTCATAATAACTGTTGCCAGCCCTCTGACTTTATAGCTTCCCGGAAAGTTCAAAATGGATACCTGAGATTACACAGGCAGCTGCAGGCTGATGACCAGGTATTCGGGCTATACGTGTGACCAGGGCAAAGCTAAGAGCTGTTTCTCAAAAGGAGAAGAGTTATAGGTGAAGATGCACGGCTTTGCTCCAAAATCATTGGGTGTCCATGGTAATTATCCTGCTGTGTCTTTCTACCAGTTCAAACAGCTTCCCCATCTGCTATAAACACTCCAGCGCCATCGAGTCACTGGCAAAAAGGAGACAGTCCCTTGCTACTTGCCTTGCAGCCCAGGCCAGTGGGAAGCGTTTCCCAGACTCTGTTCATCTATCAGGTATAAACTGTTCCCAAACATCAAACAGGTCTACCAAACATTCTATTGTTTGCTTGTTTGCTTGAAAGGTAGAGGGCATAAGATGGAGCAACTACCTTTCACTTTAGAAAATGCAATTTTGACATAATCAGAGTCCAGAAACATCATCGAGGCCCCAGAACTCTGTATTACTTTAGTGGAATTTTCTACTCTCTGGCAGCCATGTTATCTTTCATGGCTTCTGGAAGACTCACTACTTTCTAGGTCCTATATGACTATACATATCACTACAGCTATCATGCCTTAATGTAATTGACAAATCTAAATAGCCATTCGTCAGGTAAAAGCCAAGGCTTCTGATGTTCTCTCCTTATTGACATAAGTTTTAAAAAAGAAAAAAGATTTTCCAGCCCAGCAGCTGCATAACAGTTACCAGGGCCTGGGCTGATTTGCCCACATATATAATAATGGCTAGAAGCAGTGGAAGATAACACCTAATTAAGCTCACCATAACCACAGATGCACGTGTCTTTTGCACAGGTCCACCGTGTGAGTTAGATAGGCTTTTGATAGAAATCCTGACTCAGGCAAGCAAATCACTGCCTACACATAAGCCAGGACACAATCTATTCCATGATCTACTTTACGTGTACTTTCCAAAAACTTGACACTGATAGAAATCATGGTCCCCCTTCCCTCGGCCCATGTCCTCAGCACTCCTTGCCAAACACATTTTTCCAAATTTTTGCTGATGTCCGGAAGAGCAATCTCTCAATGGCTTTGATGTGCAAGCTATCTTCTCCCAAATTTGCACTGTGCCTGGTGTTACAAATTACAATCCCTCTAGAGCACTCTGTGTGATGTGACTTTTGATACCAGTCTGGAGGCAGTGAGGACTGGTGGAGGCGGCACCTGAGAAGTATTGGTTTTTACTTGAAAGGTCATGACCCCAGGTAAGGTCAATTCAAGGGCTTTAGGCACAAAAGGGACAGCCAGAGAGAGAGATGAGGGGAGTAGAGGGGGAGAGTTACTGCTACTTCTGACGAGGGATCATCAGTGGGATCCGAGGGCTTGGGGTATCCAATGGTCCCCTTATACGCTTTCATCCATTATTTAGGTTATATCATATCTCATTATTCAATTAATAGTGGCATTTCAGAGAGAAGAAGAAAAGAGTTAGCCACTTTTATCACTGAAGAAAGGGGTAACAAACAGTAAAAGTGACTAGTATCAGAAAACTCAGTTCTACTGAATGAAAAATTATTCCTCTACACACCTGACAATTTTTAAAAAAACATTTATGTAGTAGGCAAAACCCTCCTTTACTTTTCTGTTTCTATTTATGTAGCAAGTGTAGAAATATATAATATATTCACACCATGGAAGTTAAATGCTGCTGACTTTTTCCCCCTTGTATGGCAAATTAATTTGAAAAAGGATCCAATTGTAAGAACTATTTCATGCAGTGGAAGAATACAGAGTGTAAATTCACTGGAAAATAAGGTTTAAAAATAAAATTCCAAATTAAATAACCATTTTATAATGACACTAGGTGACTCTAGGGCATGCTTTACTAGGCTATTAATACATGCCTCAAGCAGTTGAAGGCACCCAAGGCGTGCATTAATAGACACTAAAACACGCCCTGTCATGCTTTAATGCTAAATTAATTAAGCAATAATGTGACCTGTATGAAGGTCTTTCTTGGTCCAGCAATTACTGAATGGAAAGAGATAAAGGTATTTTCAGACACTACTTGGCCAAACAATTGTTAGTTTGCATACACAAACAGAATAATGTTTTTATAAATTACAGTTTGTGGGGGTTTTTTGTCCTCAAAATAATTTCAAAGTTATATTTAGGACAAAGAAAGGCAATTTTTAGCTCTTTAAAGCCATAGCCCTATCTGTTGATTAAAGTATTTTCTTTGAGCTTACAAATACAAATACATATCTAATGACTTTGGTTTCACGTATTTCTTGTTTGAATATCATTTGATCAGTGAGTCATAAAAATAAAAACTTAACAGAAGCATATTCAAAAGGCACATATCCTTGCTATAGGAAGCAAGTTTACAGTCAAGAGTTTCTCACTTCACTTACAAATTCTATCAAGCATTGTTTTCATCTAATTCCTTTGATGCCGGATTTTTCTTTTTTTTTATGCTGAATTTTTCTAAATTTAACTTCGGAATTACTACTAGTGAGAAAAAGCTCTTAAAACATTTTAAATGATAATTGCTTTGTAAATACAGATGCCACCGTTCACATGAAAAGAAGATAGGAAAATTATACATCAGGAAATACATTTAGCATATGGTACGGTATAATTCAGCTTTTCCCCTGATTGTGAACAGGGACTTTTGTCTATTTTGTACACTGATGTATCTCAAGTGCATAGAAAAATATTTGGTACACAGTAGATCTCAGTAGGCATTTGTTGTGTGAATGAATAAATGAAAGAATGTTTGCTCTACACCATGTAGTATATTAAGGAAACCAAAGCAAAAACATGTGGTTCTTCCTCTCAAATTGTTCACAACCTCTCAAGGAAAAAAAAGAATGCTTTTTAACTAGCTATGACGTAATTCTGGTTTTTTATCTTTATGTTTAAAAAGTCATCTTGAAGGCTATTTGGAAAGGGTTCACAGTGGCCATTTTGAAAGTACATGTTTTTACTAGGCTGGATGGGGAGCTGCTTCAGGCAGAAACACATGAATGGAAGTGCATTGTAACAGCAGTGTTAGGGCTGGAATGTGGGTGGGGTGCCAGGGAATGCAGAGGAGGACAGACTGGAAGCTTGGACATGGATGGTAGAAGACCTTGAACACTTGCCAAGAGTTTCTTTTAAGAAGAAGAGAGCAGTCAACTTGTATTCAATGTCATTAGGGGTTCAATTAAGAAAATATAAAAAAAAATCCATATTATCTAATAGGGATTCCTTGATGATTACTGCAAAAATGTGTTTAAAAAAATAATGGCTGGGTGCCTGGGTGGCTTAGTCGGTTAAGCGTCTGCCTTCAGCTCAAGTCATGATCCCAGGGTCCTGGGATCAAGCCCCACATCGGGGTCCCTGCTCAGTGGGGAGTCTGCTTCTCCCTCTCCTCCCTGCTTGTGCTCTCTGTTGCTATCTCTGTCTCTCTCTCTCAAATAAATGAAATCTTCAAAAAAATAAATAAATAATGGCCAAAGAAACAAGATCAGAGTGAATCAAAGAGTAAATGTAATGGCACAGATAATTTTTAAGAAGGAAAAGGATGATGGACCACTCCCTCATAATTAAAATCACAAAGCTATACCAATCAACTCAGTGAGGTATGTAGAATTAAAATGGAACTGGATTAAGGGCCAAGAAACAGACACACATATCATATAACAAAAAGTGATATATGAAGGAAATGGCATTCCAAATCATTTGGAAAGAATGGACAATTCAGTAAGTAATGCTGGAATAATATAAAGCCATAACCATATTTCACTCTATAAACACAAACACATACATACAAATCTTAAAGGGATTAAAAGCTTAATGCTAACAAGTAAAACTTTTAGAGTAAAATATATTTATTACATTGCTAAAGAAAAGTATTTCTTAAACAAGACATATAAACTGCAAATCCAAAGAAAAAATTGTTATTTTACATTACAAATTAAAATTTAAAAATTCCTCATAACAAAAGACACTATAAACCAAGTTCATTGACAAGTCAAAGTTACTTGCAATACAACTGATTTAGAGCTATACTCAGAATATATAAACAAATCCAAAAATCAATATAAAGAATCCAGTAGAAAAGAAGGATACTACATGAAAAGGTAGTTTATAGAAGAAGTAACCTAGATATGCCAATGATCATAAAGAGTGATTCATCCTGTGGATTTTCAGTACAAATTAAAACAAGGAAATACCATTTCATATTGATTCGATTGGAAAAACTGAATGTGTCCAATTGCCTATGGGTATGTACAGCCACATGCAAAAGAAATTTGACAATACCTATTGAATTCAAGATGCACAAACCATAGTTCTCAGCAATTATACTTCTACATATATTCAATGTGGAAAATCCAACACAAGTATACAATGAATCATATGTAAGGAAGATAATTTTAGCACACATTTCAAGCAAAAAACTGGGAAGAATTATTCATTTATAGAGAAATGAATAAATAAGCTACTGCTGATGCTTATGCAAAGGAGAATACTTTAGCGTAATTAAAATATATCAACATGGGGAAACCCAAAACATGACACTGAATGAACAGAGTAACTCATCAAAGACTATGGACAGGATGATATTATTTATGAAAAATTGTAACTGTAAACAAACACCCTATATTTTTATGACTACATATGTGGTTAAAGTATATAATCACATTCGAATATAAAACACTCTAGATTTAGGACAGTAGTTATCGCCAAGAGAGGCAATAGTAATGGGAATGTAGAAAAATAGCTAAGACTACCGTTTTATGAATCAATAATGTCAAAATGATAACGTTTTACATCTGCAAAAAGAGTACATGAGAAGTTGTCACAACATTTTTGAGTTAAATAATTCAGAAATAAAAATTAAAAATTAAATATACATAATTAGAGTTTAAAGTAATAAGTGGTATGTCAGATGTCAGCAAAATATTTGTAAGTAAGCATTTCATGATGTATTTTACATTATAGATATTTTATTTTTTTAATTTTACTTATTTATTTATTTTTTAGAGAGAGTGCACTCTTGGGGGCAGGGGGAGGAGAGGGGCTGAGAGAGAGAGAGAGAGAAAGAGGGACAAAGAGAATCTTAAGCCGACTCCATGCCCAGTGTGGAGCCTGACTCAGGGCTCTATCTCACAACGCTGAGATCATGACCTGAGCCAAAAACAAGAGTCAGATGCTTAACTGACTGAGCCACATGGGTATGCCAAAAATACAGATATTTTAAATTCCATGAAGGAAAGGGTCACTCTCTTAGATTACAGAGTAGATAGTACTTTTGTGTAGCTATGTGTGGATTCATGGCAGACCTGGCCAGACAAGTATACTTGCTCAATAGATAATTAGGGAAAAGATTTTATCTCATTATTCACTCATTTAACAATTACTTATTGAATATGTACCATGTTCTAAGCAACAATCCAGATGCTGAAGTTCTAAACAGACAAAAATGTTTGCCTTCATGGAACTTACCTATTAGTAGGTGGAGACAGAAAATAAGTATAATCAATAAGTAAATAGAAAATAATATGTGCAAGGAGAAGAAAGAAGAGTTGGACAAGTGGTCAGGTCTACCAGTGTTAGGGAACAGTGGTGGAAGAAAGTGTGGTATTAAAGAGGGAGTGGTAAGGTCAGTCTTGCTGAGAAGCTTATTTCTGAGCAAAAACTTAAAAAGTTGAATGGGAAAAGATACATAGGTATATGGAGGACTGTGCAGGGGAAACAGTCAGTTCAAATGGCAGGAATGTATCTGGTAAATTCAAGAAATAGTAAGGAAGCCAAAGTGGCTGAAGTAAGTGGAGTAGAGGGCAAAAACTGGGAGATGATGTGAAAGAGGAAACAGATGCAGACCATGTCTTCACAGACTTTTGTAAGGATTTTGGTTTAGTTTGGATGATTTTGAGCAGAAGAATGATGACTTTCATGTAAAAAGACATACTGGCTACTGTGTTGAGAAAACAAAGTATGGAGAGGACAGAATCAGGGATATCCTTTAGGAGGCTATTATAAAAATCCGGGCAGGAGATGATAATGGCTCAGATACATAGAAAGATAGATTGTGGATATATTTTGAATTTGGAACCAACAAGATTTGCTGAGGAAATACATGTGGGGAGTAAAATCAGGGTAAGAGTCAAGAATGACTGCAAGTTTTGTGGCCTGAGCAACAGAAAGGAGGAGAAACAGAAATTTACAGAGTTGGGGTTGAACAGGTAGAGCACATTTGTGAAGAAAGAAAAGTAGTTCAGTGTGTGACACAGAAATTCAAAATTATACCAAGAAAAAGGGGCTCAAGATTATGTGTTGCTTGGAAGTCAAAAGACAGTCTGTCAAGGAGGAAAAAGTGACACAGTGATCTCTGTTCAATAGATGTGGGTTCAAAGCCTGACTGGACTGTATTTAAGAGGTTAAGTGGTAATGAAGATTTGGAGAGGCTTCACATAGAGAACTATTTCAAAGAGTTGTGGGGTTTTGTTGTTGTAATTTTAAAAACTTTCTGCAAAGAGAAGCAGAGAAATGGAGAGATAGGCGGGGGGCAGGGAGGTGCAAGGGGAATCCACCCCCTAGTGACCTCTATTTGCTCAAGTCAAGAAAAGAAGATTTTAATAATGAGGGAAACTGGTTTGTTTATATGTCGATAGGAAGGATGGGAAGAGAGAGACAAAGAGAGAAGGAGAAAGGGAAAGAGAGAAAGATTGAGAGGAGACTGTGAATCCTAGTGGAGTGTCTGGCTTTGGATAAGAGAAGGCTGGTCTACCATAGTAACAGGAAAGGTGAAACGTGTAGGTGCATCTTCTGCTAAGAACGTAGTAGATGGGAAGATGGGACTTAGGCAAGTTCTCTTTCAAGTGCTTTATTTTCTTAATGAAATAGGATATGAAATCATTTCTCAACTGTGAATAAGAACAGGAAGATCTGAGATGAGAGGAAATTATGTGAATTATTCGCTTAGGAGAGTGGGTGAATGAATGCACTATGGAAATGTAAGATTGCTGGGCATTATTAGGGATCAACTGTTGAGTTGCTGATCATGAATTTAAAGTGAAACTATAGCTATGCATTATCCTCCAGTCACGCTCAGTTGTATGGGTGATGTTTATTTATTTAGGGTTGGTTTTGCTAAGAGGTTATGATGAAACAAAATACAGGAAATAGAATTGTAGATGTTTGCAAGAAAGTAGTTAAGATGATTGTGGAATTTAAGATGGCTAAGTGAGAAAGAGAAAATGAGATAGACACGGGGTATTGAAAAGATGATAGGATCACAAGTTGTAGACACCAGTAGTCGGTATTGCTCAAGTTGGAGGATTAGAAATAGAGAAAGAATGAACTGGAAAGATGGAAGGTTTTAGATGGGGAGTAGATACTTGAGATTGTGAAGGGGAGTCAGTTATTAGCAATAACATGGCTAAGATATTGACATGAGAATTATTAGCATGTAGATTGAACACAAAACTATGACAATAAGGTACCCAAGAACAGCAAAGAGAAAGAGAAGTGCAGAAAAATGTTTGCTTCTGGGACACCTGGGTGGCACAGTCGGTTAAGCGCTTGGCTCTTGCTTTCGGCTCAGGTCATGATCTTGGGGTCATGAGATCGAGTGCCATGTTGAGCCCCAAATCAGGCTCTGTGCTCAGAGCAGAGTCTGCTTAAGATTCTCTCTCCCTCTCCTTCTGCCCCTACCCCCCATGTGCACGCTCTCTCTCACTCTCTCTCTCAAATAAATAAATAAATCTTTAAAAAAAGAAAAAGGAAAATGTTTGCTTCCTTTCATGTTTCTTCTGGGAAAATAGAAGTTCCTCTACTCATCCAACACTGTTTCTGATAGCTCTCTGTTCACATTTTCCTCTCTTTGATGGAGGTACAAAATAAAAGAAATGAAGCTTTCATACCCAAGAGAAGGGAGAGGCACAACAGTTGGAAGAATCAAAGTCAAAAGAACACTATTGCCTTATTTGTAATTTTTTCTTCCTGCCCTATCACTTCTGATGCCACAACTGTGCTAATTTTATAGCTATTATAAAGGGCTGGTAAAATTGGGCTTGATCCATAAAATGTCCCTTCACAGGTGTCTTTTCAAGCACATGTATGTTAAAGTGGCCATAAAAAGAAAACTTTGGAATTTGTGTACTGGGAAGAGATCATTGCTGCATCCTTTAAAGAAACACTGTTTGATTTGGGGAACTTCAGACAAGCTCTTTTGAAATGACATGGCAACAACATTTCATGCTAGCTGATTAATCCGCATTCTTTTCTGCTCAGATACCAGTACCTTGAAGCTTCTGAAAAGGAAGATTGTAGTACTGTCTGATATGACCACTACATTGGTGCACAAGCTTTAACCTTCCAATTTAAACTTTAGTTATAACTCCACTTTCTACAAGCATAGAAATGTCGGGTGCTGGGTTTTTGTTCACCTCTCTAGCATGCTCATTGAAGAGGCACTTGGGTACATTTTGTTCAAAGTCAATGGGACTTCCATCAGTGAAAGATTTCAGCAGAGTCTACAGAATGAACATTTGGTCTGATGTGGCGTGCTGTGACCCAGAGCCGTAACAACCAGCTGTGTCTGTTCAGACTTCAGCCATCAGCCAGCTCCATCGTGTGATGGAATCTCAGTCACAGAATGGCCACATAACAATGGGTTTCACAAGGTCATTCTATAAGAAAAACTATGGTTAGTATGAACAGTTGCTAAAAATACAAGGTTACAAGTATAACAAACACAAGAGATACAACTGATGTTTTACATAGACCGAACGCGTATGAAGCATAAAAAGGTAACCTTGCCTTGCAGTTTAATCAAATACTATTTTAAAAACATAATATGTAATTTTAATACATATTGCATTAATTGTGGTCTAGCAAATGGAATCACAATGGACCCAGGGAATAAAGATCAGGACTATAAAAAATAATGATATTCATATAGACTCCATTGGTTGGGAATCTCAAAATCTCACAAAGTGGATGAGATTTGTCACCTAAAGAAACTTCCAAGGATATGACCAAATAAGACAAAATTTGGCAATATGTTGAAAATGAAGATTTAATTCGTCTTAGAAAATATGATTATAAAGTCACTAAACACTAAACATAATATAATCTTTATATTTATAACATAATAACTATAATAAAGTATGAAGTAACTATGTTAATAAAAAAAGGTTTTGATGAGTAATGGGTAACCCTAAAAGAGAACCAGAGAGTACAAATTATTCAATATACAAAGGAGAGAGTGCTCTAATTCTAAATTACTAGTCCTGGTTTTTATGAAAAATATCCCAGAACTGGAGATATAATTTTTCATTGAAGGACCACACCTTACCAGCCTGGATATACAATAGCCTATTGAAACTGACCAAAGCTAATTTGTTCATTTTCCATTATTAGGTTCTTTTTGGTAGATAGCAGATTCTATAGTAGTAAGAGATAGCTAGGTGCTATAGGCCTCTCCCCCCACCACCTTGATGCCGAGTGAAGGGACTCAAGGAAAGTAAGTCTCAGTCCAAGTTTGGTATTCATGTAAACACTTATTAGTAAACAAAACAACAAAACAACAACAACACAGTCATATGGCAAGTTCCAGACGCTCAATGACATTTTTAAACTCTCTGATAGCAACTCTCAGGAAAGATTTAGAGGAGGCAGATTTGTCCTGTTTATTGCTGATGCCGTAGATCGATGCATTCTGCAGGATATCCAGATGGTCCTGATCTCTTTGGATTATGTTATGGCAGAGGGTGGGAGAGTTAACAGCACTAGGGCAAATCTACAATTGCATATTGTTTGCCTCTTCCAATGTAAACACAAATTGTAATCCTACTTTCCAATTGGAATAGATAAAAGAATTCATCAAATTATTATCCTCAGACCATGGACTTGAGGCCATGTTAAATGGCTCTACAAAAATAATACATCTGGAATAGCAGCTGCAATTACAGATACCACTTAGCTGAGTGTTTCATTTTTTAGGACACAACAGGGGGTTTTTTGTTGTTGTTTTTGTGGGGGTTTTTTGGTTTTTTGGTTTTTTTGAGAGAGAGAGAGAGCACACAAGGTGCGGGGGACAGAAGGAGAGAGAGAGAATGTTAAGCAGGCTCCACGCCCAGTGCAGAGCCCGATGTGGGGCTCGATCTCATGACCCTGAAAATAAGACCTGAACGGAAATCAAGAGCCAGAGGCTTAACTGACTGAGCCACCCAGGTGCCCCGGACTCAACAGGTTTTTTTCAGTGGCCAAACCAGTGAATTAAATAGAAACAAGATGAGACCTCCATCCTGTATCCCTTAAATCTGTGCTGTTCAATAAGATGGCCACTAAGTACATGTAGCTATTTACATTTGATTCAGCTAAAATTAAATGAATTTACAAATTCATTTTCATAGTCACCCTAACCATGTTTCAAGGGCTCAGTAACCATTTCTCATCATTACAGAAAGTTCTGTCAGACAGCACTGCTTTAGATCCTTAAAGGTAGCACTACTCTAATCCCCGCCGCCCCCACTCTGGGATGCTTGGTTTTGATTTACTATTTTGACAGGGGAAGGGGAGTAAAATTTCACAGGCTTCTATTTGGACTTCCCCACAATTAAGAGTCATATGTCACAGGCCAAGAACTCAATGTGAATATTAAGCCAACTATGACATATGTCAATCTCAATTGAATATTAAAGGCCAGGAAAATGACCACTGGATAGGTCAGCTGACCTAATGGACCCACTGTAAGCCAGACATTGGTCAAGAATGCTGCTATTACTTGGCCCCTAAATGCTACCACTCTTACAGGGGAGCCATGATACTTCATTTTTCAAGGTACTGATGTCAACTTGGACATGAAGCCCAACACTCTTAGAAATGTTTCGGTTCTTCCCTTTCCTCAGTGTGTAGTCAGCCAAGTAACTGAATGTAGATCTCTTTAAGAAATGGTTGAGGGGATTACCACAGTATATTCGTGCTACAGTGTTAGAGCATCCTTTCTTCGGTTCCCTGTCTGAAAACCAGTTTGATTCAGAAACTGAACAAGGGACCATGATTCCTTCTTAAGACAAGAACCCTCAAGTCTCTATCTTGCCTTTCTTCTGATGGTTCAAGCTGAGGAGTGCCCACGTTAGCTACACATATATTTTGTCTCTAGGGATGTTCCAAAGCATCTCTATAATTCTCGACGAATCAGGTCCCCTTGGCTGTCACTCCAATCTTGCAACTAGTCACAATAATTGCATTCACTTGGTTTTCTACATGTAAGAATTGCCCCTTGGCCTTTGCTATTTCAGGGTCCTATCTGTTCTGTAATGCCTAATCCTACTAGCAGTCTAACAAAAGAGAGCCACCATTAAGCTTTTTACTGGTATTTGTGCTCCTCTCACATATGGATTCCCTATGGACTTTTCCTGAAACATAATCATCTGATAGGTCTTCCAACTTTACATACCTCTAGTGTACCCACCTTCTTGAGTCTTTCCTTTCTTCACCATCTGTCAAGGCACTTCGGCATTTCCATAGCACTTAGTCTGGGCTATCATTTTTTTATGTTTTTAGGAATCATCCTAATCACTAGTTCACTACCCATCTCTTGGGATCTTCCTCAGGATATTTAAATCCTATGTATCTCAGAAGAGTGCGCCCATATAAACACTCCCCTACCCAATCTTATGATCTTGTCTCCTTAACCAAGGACCCTTAGAATATAATCCTTTCCATTATATGTTGGCTAATTATGACAGCTCCTTTGGGATATCGTCCCTTTCTTTCCTTATTAGACTCACATGACCCTCGCTGGATTATACAGTGACTTAATCCATGTTATAAGCCTATTAACCAAGAGACAGTCAGGAGACGGATCCTGAGATTGGTGTTGTCCTCAAGGAAGGGGGAGAGTGCTAGGGATTCCTCTCAGCCACAGAGAACTTCCTTGCCCAAAGGACTGCCCTCTTCTTGCATTCAAGAACTGGTTAAGTAAGGAATATCTGTAAAGAATCCTCATAACTGCAGAGCTTCTTGTGATCTTCTGAAGTCTCAGGGGCAGCTGTCTTGCAGTTTAACTTCTCTCTGTATAACCTGGCTCCCTTACACTGTCATAGACACTGTTCCCCAGGGCACTCTCCAGTAACCTTCCTACATGCATATTTTTGCCTCAGAGTCTGTTTTCCCAGGGAAACCTGAGCTAAGAAAGTGTGTGAATTTGATTTGTACTCTTATTGTCCATTGTGTACCCCTTTCATATAATCCCACCCAAATTACAGGCAAAAATGTTGGAATTCATTTGCAAGAAGTAACGTCAGAGGCCAAATAGGGGGAAAAATAATGCATGTTTAAAATACTGAAAGTGAGAAAAAAGAGTTATATAATGTTTCCAAGGAGATTAACACTAGCAGGCTGTGTTTCTTTGCAAAAAAGATGAAGGAGGGAGTTGGGGGCAGATAGTGCAGGAATGGAGGAGAGGAATATGGGAGGAGATTTGCCATCAAAAAGGTTTATGTGGGGTGCCTGGGTGGCTCAGTCATTAAGCATCTGCCTTCGGCTCAGGTCATGATCCCAGGGTCCTGGGATCGAGTCCCACATCCGGCTTCCTGCTCTGCGGGAAGCCTGCTTCTTCCTCTCCCACTCCCCCTGCTTGTGTTCCTGCTCTCGCTGTGTCTCTCTCTGTCAAATAAATAAATAAAATCTTGGAGTGGGGGGTGGGGTGGGAGGGATGGGGTGACTGGGTGATAGACACTGGGGAGGGTATGTGCTCTGGTAAGCGCTGTGAATTGTGCAAGACTGTTGAATCTCAGATCTGTACCTCTGAAACAAATAATGCAATATATGTTAAGAAAAAAAAAAGAAGAAGGTAGCAGGAGGGGAAGAATGAAGGGGGGGAAATCGGAGGGGTAGACGAACCACGAGAGAAGATGGACTCTGGAAAACAAACTGAGGGTTCTAGAGGGGAGGGTGGTGGGAGGATGGGTTAGCCTGGTGATGGGTATTGAGGAGGGCACGTTCTGCATGGAGCACTGGGAGTTATGCACAAACAATGAATCATGGAACACTTCATCTAAAACTAATGATGTAATGTATGGGGATTAACATAACAATAAAAAATTTTTAAAAAAAAGGTTTATGTGAAAGAACAACAGTAAAACTGAAGAGAATGCAATGGGAAGTACAATTAGAGGAGTAACACCCTATTCGAGGTCACCTGGGTGGCAACATGGTAGGACACTGTCAGTCAGGAAAGCTTATAGGTGTTGCACCATGGTATACTCCGCCGAGATGGGAGTGGACGGAACACCTGGTGCTTTATACTCTTGGCTGAGCTACATCACACCTCATTAATGGTGTATCTATTCCCTTTCTTCCCTCAGGAAAACATTAAAAACTTGAGATGAAAGCGTGTCATTCTAAAACATATTTGGCTCAAAGAAAAAGATGCTTCCCAGGACTACAAAAGATCTTTCTTTAATGAAACTTTAATTAAACTTTGCTTTAATTTGGATTACAATGAAGAAAATAAGGGACTTTTCATCTTGCCCCACATGGAAAATGTCAGTGTCTCCCATGAATACAATGCTGGCATTTAAATCCCTTGCAATCTTTTAGCAATTTTAGCTCCACTGCTAACTAACCATGACAACAAAACCAATGGTTCCCAATTTCATCTATAAATAGATATATCTTTAGGAGGGATGCAATATCAGAACTGTATTTTTGCATGCCCTCTAACGTCATAAGAACAATGGTAATAAGATGGAACAAAGGCCAGGAGATAAAATTTGGAGGAAGCCACAGCTCCATCCTCTAGGGTTAATGAAATAATAATTGGCATCATTGACCCCTCTCAAAAGCAGCAGCCAAATGGCAACATACAGTTAGCATGAACAAATACTATTCAGAAGAGTTCTTAGGTGATAGGTATTTTAAGTTATCTATAAAGAATACATACTGGAAAAATGTCAACTTCAGAAAAGACTCAAGCTCGGCGTTTGAATGTGTCATGTCTAGAATCTGGTCTGTTTCATAAAGAATGTTCTAACTGTCCATACTGGTGTCTGTCACCTCTCCACTGAAAAGGACTCCGTATGTCTCAGATCCACTCTTGACCACAGACACTTGCCAAAAAGAGGCAGGAAATGTGTCCTCCTTTGTACCAAGTCAAAGAAAGTTCATAATTTGGGGGGAAAAAAAACTTAAATGCCTCCTATGTACTAAGCATTCTGCCAGGTGTGTGAATTACAAAGTGAAACAAGAAATGAAGCCTGGTCCTGAGAAATGAGAAGTGTCATTAGCGGGTTTTCCCCAAACACACCTTGCTTAATCATTTTGCTACAGCAGGACAAAAACTGGGAAAGGACTGCTTTCACATCTAGGGCAGAGGTCTGCAAACCATAGTCACTGGGCCAGTGGCAGCCCTCTGTTTTTGTAAATAAAGTTTTATTGGAACATAGTCAGTTTTCTGTCTGGCCTTTTACAGAACAAGTTTGCAAATCCCTGATCTAGAGGAAGGAAAGCACATTTGAAAATAGATCCTTTCTATCTGCCCAGCACCTTGTACCAGTAGCAAAGCAACATAATAGCCAAAGCAGTTACTAAAAGGCCTGGGCACATGTTGCTTATAATTTAGCTTAAATTTATGCATGCTTTTGCTACGGAGTAATTCCTTCAAATGCATGTCCCATTCCTTTTGGTTTGGTTGTTGCATGTATATGCTGAATGTATAATTATAACTTGCAGTGAGATTAGTGTGCAATCAACTTACTGTCACCATGCTATTAATTTTCCAAACATTCTATTAACTCCCTAATGGCAGCCATGTTGGTTCTCTCCTATGCCCTAAGTAATTTGTTGAGCTTCAATATAATGAGCATCTAGCTGAACAGGAGAAAAAGGAGTTTCTAATAGAAGAGCAGAAGGTAAGGCAAGTTTAGAGTGCTTCTGCTCAGAATTCAAGAGCCATTCTGCTAAGTACAGCCTGTGTTCCCAGAACATCCTAACAACTAGCTTTCACTTAGAATGTTTCCCACTCCTTCCCTAGTTAAGAGGTAGGATCACTGAACTCCTGTCCCACAGACCTATAGCTGCCAGGTTTGGGAAAGAAGGGGCACTGGAACATCAGATGTGTAGTCGACACTGAATGATCAGTTCTTACAGGTGATGCACCTCAAGATGCCTATAGCTCGTAAAAGAGAGGGGATTTCATAGGACAGAGGGTCAAGTCTTAATGGCAAGTTAATTTATCTGCAAGAAATTTAATACCACTCCTTAACAGGATATTATTTTGAGGGATTAATCAATAAAATGCAGAATGTGTGGGCCTCATACTTGAGTAGTGGGAATGCCAGCAGAGAAATGAGGACCAAAAGAGATGAGTTACATCTTATGTAACATCCAGGGATTCAGAGAGTGACTGCGAGCAGCCTCTGCTCTGGAAGCCATGATCCACACAAGCCCCGTCTCCTCTCCCCTCTGAACTCCACTCCCCTCTGGCTGTGGAGGCCGCCACAGACAGAAGGGCCCCGGGGGTGGTGGGGGTGGCGGTGGTAATCATGTTGCTGCTGAATATAAGCCCTGAAAAGCTTCTTAAAACTCCGAATTGACTGGATTTAAATGCATGCTTAAGTGAGTCTGAATGAGTGTATGCTTACCCTGAATGGACAAAGTTATGTTTTCCACCATCAGCTGAAACAATCTCAAGAGCTAAATTACATTAGAGAAATTTTGAAAGGTATGTTATTGCACATATGTTTGTGACTAAGACCTTTGTCCCAGCCCAGAGATAATATTCTTAAAGTTCTCTCTACTTTGACACTCTTGGCCCATTATGAGTAGCTCTAACATATGCTGAGCTTAAAGTGAAGCTAAGTCTGGGAGCAGATCTTGTAATGCTGCAGCGGGAAAGTGTTGGCTGAGGCATATGAATCTCAGTCACAGCATCCCTGCCCAACTGGCTAGGGTCCTGGGCCGCTGTGCTCAAGGGGCTCTTCCCTGAGCATGGACAGTAGACATCTTCAAAGGTGCCTCAGCCTAATCTTTTTTTTAAGCTTCCAAGACCCCAAAGTCCCCGAACAGAAAGCCAAGTTACTCAAAGTAACTTGTTAAAGGTATGCAGTGGAATATATATATTTTTAGACAAGGCAAATGTCAAGATGTCTTTTCTCCCATTCAATAGTTTTGTGCTTTCCAAAAGAATAGCCCGCATTAACCTTTTTTTTTAAATTGTCTGTCTTCTGCATACCCCCATGTCCAGTGAAAAATGAACTCCTTGAAGACACAAGTAGAAAACAGTTTCTTTAATCGCTATAGCATCAGTACCAAGCCAGCCCCTGGAATCATGCACAAAAAACAAGTAATTCTTTAGGACCCTTCACGAATCCCCCAAAGCAAAGTCAATATGGTTTCTTCTGTCTTTTTCTCCCTCCCTCCCTCCCACCTTTCCATCTCTTTCCCTCTGCCTCTGTCTCTGTGATTTTTTTTCCCTAGGAGACTGCACAGTCCCAATATGGAACCCACTATTGTAAACAGCATAGAGACAGAACAATATTGTCCTCCAGTAGGGAAAATAAGTAAATTCATACTCTTACTTCCTTGTGTGAGTGGGGTAAAATGGTTTGACTAAGAAAGTACACAGTTCTGAGGGAGAATGAGCAGTTTTTCTTCACAGGGTAAAAGCTATCATACCAAAGAATAGGAGGCAAACCCTCAGAACATGCTATAGTTTCTGAGCCTAGTAAGATGCTAATATTTGGCAGATGGGCAGCTCATGGATCCTCTCAGCCCTTGGATGCCTGGGCAAGGCCGGAGGTACCTGTAGCCTTTGGATTGGTCTCCTCTGGCGAAGAGTGGCCTTTTCTGTTCAGCCATACAGATATTTTATGTGAGTTAAAATACGGACAAGGATAGGAAGCGCTGAGAGGTGATAGAGTTCCCATGACCTCTGAAGCTGCTTCTACATGGGTTTTCCTCAGCATCTGCGGCCCTTGAGAAACTGAGCTCCTACTCCATTACAACAGTGAGGATCACACACTCCAGCCTGGATAGAGTCTGTGGCCCCATGGAGCATTCCTTCCCTCTGTTCCTCTTTTCCTGTGCAGAAGGGGACATCTCGTGCTGCCACTGAAGAGAGTTCTTGCTCGCTGCAGTGTCCCTGACACACTCAGAGCAGATTGTGAACTGGCTTGTAAAAAAAGTATTCTGTCACTCTTAACACAACCTCACTGGCCCGTACAACCCAAGGGCTCTGATACAAAACAACCTGTGCAGGAAAGGGTTAACACAGCAGGCTTGGGTTGCTCAAACCCCGTACACGCCCCTAAAAAGGACCTGTTTTCACATCTGGCCCCTGGCCAGCTTCTGGGAAATGGGCTCTGAGCCTTGGAACATTCCGCCTTACAACAGCGCTTGTTCGCGGTGTACCTAAGAACTCGGGCCATGCTGCACCAGTTTGATAGCTCGCGCTAGCCGTGTGATTTACAGTGAATGCCTGTCTTGGCTGTGAGTCCTCAACACGGAGGTGAGCATTTCAGGTGAGTACCCTCGTTTGGTACCACTTCCTTTTATTACATTTTAACATAGATTCAACACCTGACTTGACATAACTTGATTTTTCTCCACTATCTCCTTTGCTTACTTCAGCTTTGGGATGATGAGTCTAAGCTTCCTAGATTTATTTATTTATTTATTTATTTATTTATTTATTTATTATTATTATTATTTATTTGAGACAGAGAGAATGAGAGAGAGAGAGCACATGAGAGGGGGGAGGGTCAGAGGGAGAAGCAGGCTCCCCGCCGAGCAGGGAGCCCGACGCGGGACTCGATCCCGGGACTCCAGGATCATGACCTGAGCCGAAGGCAGTCGCTTAACCGACTGAGCCACCCAGGCGCCCAGCTTCCTAGATTTTTATTTGTAGTTTCTGTTTAAATTCTTCCCCTCAAAGCTACCAAATCAGGCTGAGAGAGCTCATCTTCCTTTGGTTCTGCTCACTCCCTCTTCATCAACCTTTTTGCCTTGGAAATTTCCCCTGCCCAGGCCTTATGCTTGAGCCTCTGAGTCTTTTCTGATTAACTTGCCTCTGACCTGTTAATATGCTCAGTCATCCCTGCATCAAGTTCCAATGTCAAACCAGTGTGTTCCTTTTCTACATCTACCCTCTGTGTAGCTCACTTATTGTCAACCTGGGATGCAGTTTTTATTCTAAAGATATCTGCTTTTCTACCATAAAGATACAAACAAAAACTAACCGCAAGATCCTGAAAACCTAAATATAGTTCAGAATAAAGTTTCTATATAATTCCCAAGACCGTGGCTACTTTATACTCAAAATAAAACCTGATGTGTTTTCTTCCAATGTTGCAATATATTTGGGTCTAAAAATAATATATTCATCAAGACATTTTCATTTGTAACAGTAAAAAAATCCTACTTAGTAACTCTGTTGGTTTTCTATTGTTGCTGTAACAAGTGACCACAAATTTAGCAGCTTAAACAAACATGTTTCTGCATGTCAGAAGGTTGGGTTGTCTTGTCTAATTTCTCTGCTCTAGGTTTCACAGGCCAAACTCTTAGCCAGCTGGAATCGAACTGCAAGGCTCCAGAGGAGAATCACTTCAAGGCTGAGTCAGACTGTTGGCAGAATATTCCTTTTGGTTGTAGGACTGAGGTCCTTGCTTTTTTGGTAGATCTCAGCTGAGGGCCACTCTTACTTCCTAGAGGCCTCTCTCTCTGGTTCTTCCATGTGGGCATTCCAGCCACTGAATCCTTCTCACTCTTGGAATCCCTCTGACTTTCCCCTTCTGCTCCGTGAATCTTCTAACTGCAACCAGAGAAGTTTCTCTGTTTTTAAGAGCTCACGGGATTAGATTAGGTTCACATATTAAATGCAGGATAATCTCCCTATTTTAAGGTGTGAACTCTTAAATACATCTGCAAAGTCCCTTTTGCCACATAATATGTTCACAGGTCTGAGAATTAGGATGTGGGCCTCTGGAAGGGCCATTAATCTACCTTTGATGGTAAACATAACTCAACCCACGTAACTACTGAGTGGAGTGAACTTTAGGGGCAGCTAAATCTGTCAGCTCAAAAATATCCACAGGACTCTGTGACTCTCCCTCTTGTTAACACCCTTTTTTGATTTGGCCTCATTCCTAGGTCTTCCCCATGCAGCGGGGAAGTTGGCCACCATAAGCTCTTTGCTTATACAAGCTACGAGGTACATGTGGTGAGTGTTTGTGAGAGGAACATGGGCATCTTGTTTTTAGAAATATTCCCAGCAGGATGTGATTTCCTATCAAAGGAGTTTGAAACATCTATCTCATTACCACAGGCCTAGAAGCAACAGACCTGGATACCTGATATTAGAGCTAAAATTCTGTAAGAAGACAGGAGTTGGAAGAGTTTATAAAGTGGTACATGTGTAGCTGGAAACAAAACAGAGCACAGGTATGATATTAAAAGTGATCCATCTTGTTATTTACATTCTACTCAACCTAGGAAGGGAACACTTATGACAGGCATGTAGTCTCAGTTCTTATGCTGATATCAAATGATCAAAGTAAAAATATATTTCTTCCAAGTTCAAAGTTGGGTTGATTAAATCTTAGTCATGACATTCATTACACTTTAAAATCTCAAATATCTTTAAAGAAAGGTATGTGACTTGGCATATATTTTGACTCCTGTCAAAACATAACAGAAAACATAGCAAGCAAAGTAAACAGTAAGTGTATGTTGTATTATCTCATCTAACAAAATGTGTGGAAGTCGGGTAATTCCAGGGCTGAGTAAGCAAACGTATCTTCAAAGACACAGGTTCTCCTATGTCTTATTTAATTCTCCAGAGTTTGGGCGTGTCTTAGGTTTGTTCTCTTCAAGGTCCTCAGATGCATATCTCAGTTCTGGGAATCATATGCTGGGAACAATGTCAAGAAAAAGAAAAGGAAATAGCCCTCTCATTTGTTTCTTTAACAAATCTGGAAAATCTTTCCAGAATTACCCTAACATTTCATTGGCCAGGATTATGTCACATGACCATACCTTGATCAATCAATTATCATGGGAAACAAGGCCATTAATTGGCTTGGACCAATCAAGATTCTCCCCCCGAGCTGCTTGTCCAGAGGTACACAGAGACTCATAAAATGGTGAATGAAACCTAAGGTTTGTCAGCAAGAAAGAAGAAGGAAATGACCACTGGCAAGATGACAAATAGGCCTTCACAGAGTGGGAGAAATAGGTATGCTTTCAAATGTCCTTGGATAATAAAATATTGAAAAACAATGGAAAAGCGAAATAGAGCAGCCGGTATTGGCCTGTCAACAATCACCCAGCAGTTTTAAATGTATTGGAAGAATTAATGCCTTTCTCTGCAATCAAATGACAAAGCCTTAGTTTAAACAAATGCAAAGAATGAAGCAGATCAAATGAGACCCTGGAGCAAGAATGATCATCCTAACAAAATAGGACGGGATGAGAGGGGTAGACCCACAAGATCCAAACAGCAAAGACATTATTGCCTGACGTGTTCCACCCAGGTCCACAGGGAGAATAAACTGCATATGAATATCAGAATGCATGTGCTTGGGTCTTTCCAGAAGGAAGAATAGTAAAATATATGTATTGTTCTCTTGGCAAAGTCTGGTTTAGTCGTGTTCCACACATTTTTAGAGTCCATATAAATTTTTTGGTTAAAGAATCCTTCCAAGTAATGTTCTCTACATGTATAATCGCCTTCACTATGGGTAAATACTTAGAAACGATGAGACCATAAATTCAAGAAGCACAGAGGTGGCATATGTGTCAGTCAGTATTTTAATTCAGAGCCTAAATCAGAGCCTGGCCCTTATTGAAGAAATGCAGGGAGGGAGGGAGGGAAAAAGGGAGGGAGAGAGGAAGAGAGGGAGGGAGGGAAGGAGAAGAGAAGAGAAGAGAAGAGAAGAGAAGAGAAGAGAAGAGAAGAAAGAAGGAAAGAAAAAGCAATTCTTTTGCTCAAAGAGGATAAAAAACAAGAAGCATACCCATATACAGTTGACTTAACAAACATCTCTCTGAAGGGGAATGTTTTAACTTGTCCTTTTAACACACCAGTGAGGAACACATTGTCAAGACTAACATTCATCTTGCCTCAACTGATAAATGACTGATCCGATTGCAGATAGTTCTAGAAAATAGTTTAAGCCGTATTTTCATTACAACAGCACAAATCTTAGATTTGCATCTTTGCATATATCCCCGACTCAAGGTTTTTCAGGGTAAAAGTTCTTTGACAGAAAAAACAAAAATACCCTTCAGTCACCGTGAACCACTGTTATTTTCCACGCGCTATGCGTGAATTCATTCAGTAAAAGTTGAGATTAAAAAAAAAAACCCATAAGCATATGTAAGATCCAACCAACATAATAAAATCAATGCAATTCCAAGCATGTCTGCGGCTGCATCCTGAATTCATCTCAGATCCCAAGTGATACAATACAAATGAAATGGAACACTTCACCCCATTCTACAAATTCCCTCTGCAGCCTTTACAGCAGGGATGAGTTACGGTGCAGCTGAAAGACTCCAAAGCCCAGTGCTTTTGTGTGGTGCTTGTTTTGTTACACGTGACACGTTGGGTCTGCGAGAGTCTGGACTAAATTATGGTTTGCTCTAGGTTCGAAACAGCAAGCATTTTACATAGATCAGTCCTTCGTTGGGATGGGGTGGGGGTGGGGCAGACTGAATCTT
This sequence comes from Mirounga leonina, assembly GCF_011800145.1. Lineage (NCBI taxonomy): Eukaryota > Metazoa > Chordata > Mammalia > Carnivora > Phocidae > Mirounga > Mirounga leonina. The sequence goes on from NW_023270426.1 coordinate 11,314,092, forward strand.
TCCAGGAGCGATATAGCTTCCTACCAGGACCGAGGCTGAAACCACACTATGCATGTTGATACGCTGGGCACGTTGCCCACATCCATTCCGTAAATGTTCTCTTGGCCCCCTTCCTCACAAGCTGAATGCCGGGAAGTGACAGGTGCATGAGTAGACCAGGCTGGCTCAGTGTCTGACTGCTGGAACGGCTGGGACTTTCTGTCTGACAGGATTTACCCAGTCATGATGGATGGTGGCTCGAGCGCAGGAAAGAGAAAGGGAAGCAGGAAAGGAAACTAACTGTATTACACCATGGGGGTCTGGAAAATGCCCACCTATGAAATGATATGAGGAGCTCGGTATCTGACAAGAGTTGAGGGAATTAAGAGTAATTTGATTACAGGTGCTCAACTGGCATTCATTTTCCTCTTATTATCTGAGAACCCTCCCTCGAGAGAGAGCACTAACCTTCAAAAGGAGCAGATGAATGGCTCTATTAAAAGCACTATAGTTTGTTCATGGCTCTGTAGCAACTGACCATTTTATGAACCCAGTGGAATTGTAAATAGGAAACAGGAGAGAGGAAATGTCTTCCTCAAACAGTGTACAGACGACTCTATCTGTCTTTAGCCATTTGTAATCCTGAAAGAGAGTTCGCACATGGACAGGATGATGCAGCATAGTGCTATCTGCTCCCACCCCCTTCAGCCCCACTCTGAGTATATCTCTTAAAGGTCAGACATTTCAAACATTATGTTTTGTCAAACTGTGATGGTGTCTTATAAAAAATAAATAAACAAGATACCTAAGGTAGATGTGCTTGGCTTTAAATAATTTGCTGTTGGTATTATATTTACATTTAATCACAGTTAAGAATAAATCTGTAGCTATTTTTTTGATATCTTCTTGCAAGCACAATGTGTGTAACAGTAACATCTATGAATAAACCATATTTGACCCAAATAATTCATAAATAAATAAACCTCAGTGGTTTATCTCTTATGAAACCATACAACATCGACTTTTCTTCTGCTAGTAAAAAGCAGGATGAATAAAATTCATTACATTTTAGTATTACTCTTGACTCATTTAATCTTAGAAAAATAAACTAAATATTTCATTGGTGTTATGACTTGTTTAATAGCTTACTTCTAGTGTATCACTGAGGAAGATACACTCATACCTATAATCTTACCAAGAGGACTAAGAATTTGGATACCAATCTGTAACATGCAGAAGAATGTTCAAAGATTGGAGAAATTCAGGAACAAAAGTTTATGTGAGATATAAATAACTGTGTAAGCTCATTTATTCTTTTAAAGAAATCTGGGCTGGGGATAAAAACTAATGCATTAAATTCCTGATAATAGGAGTCTGAAGCTTTCTCTCTTTTATCAAAATGTATTAACTGTACATAAACTATAAAACATCACTTAAGTATATGAATTACAAAACCTGCTCTACATGTGTACCTTTATACACACCAAAAGTAGTAATACCAAAAGGTGGCAACTATATCAAAAATATTCAGCTTAAGTCTACTCAGTAAATTTTACTACTCCAAAAACAACTTTTGAAACTTCCTGGAACTTCTTAAGAATTTGTAATATTCCATTCAAACCATTATGGAAATATCCAAAAGCCAAAAATTAATAATTTTTTTACTCTAAGAATGAAATACGTAGCTTAGGAATAGGATCTGAATTCAATTTTGAAACAGCGGTAATGACACTATCTTTCATTAAGAATAATCTGTGTTGGGGCGCCTGGGTGGCTCAGTTGGTTAAGCGACTGCCTTCGGCTCAGGTCATGATCCTGGAGTCCCGGGATCGAGTCCCGCATCGGGCTCCCTGCTCAGCGGGGAGTCTGCTTCTCCCTCTGACCCTCCCCCCTCTCATGTGCTCTCTTTCATTCTCTCTCTCTCAAATAAATAAATAAAATCTTTTTAAAAAAAAAGGATAATCTGTGTTAACATATGAATCCAAAAGTATTTTCATCATTTAATAAAATCACAAACTACGTAATAACCTTTTTTTTTTTTTTTAAGATTTTATTTATTTGCAAGATTTATTTGCATGATCTCAAAACTGTAAGTGTTAGATTATTTTTCCAGGCTAATGAAACATTTACTACCATAAATTCTAGCATAGAAATTTACTATGAACCAAATGGTGGTATTAGCCCTATATCTTCTTTACCATAACCACTCCTAATAAAAGTTAACTCACATTTAGTGATTATGTACTACTGTGTCCGGCACCAGAGAATGGTTTTCCTCTCATTATCATATTTACTTCTCATAATATACTATCAATGCCTTCATTTTACAAGTGAAAAAAACGAGGCTTAAGAGATTAAGAAACTTGCCCAAGGGTTTAGGAGACTCTGTAACAACCATAAAGGCACTTCATCCTCACTGTACAACTGATGGTTCTCCATTTCTCATGGGAAACAAATGAAATTAATGCATGTGACTAGTCTTCTATTCTAAAGAAAGTTACACTAAGATCTGCATCTTTCTTAGAAGAGTAAATTTTCATTTTCATGACTGTGAATGGAACTTCTAAAGCTTGCAAATTTTCTGTAGAGGAAAAAAATCTCTGTTCCAAAAAAGCGGTAGTTTGTGGTTTAAGATGTTACTAAAAATTAGTGACTTGTCCATTAAACCTGCCTCAAATGAGGAAAAGGAGTGATTTGTTGTTATCACCACCATTCAGTTCAGTCCCAGGGGAGGTTTCAAAAGCGCCAGCAGGGGTGCCTGGGTGGCTCAGATGGTTAAGCGTCTGCCTTCAGCTCAGGTTGTGATCTCAGAGTCCTGGGATCGAGTCCCACATCGGGCTCCTTGCTCCTTGGGAGCCTGCTTCTCCCTCTGCCTCTCTCTCTCTCTGTCTCTCATGAATAAATAAATAAAATCTTTAAAAAAAAAAAAAGCGCCAGCAGACCCTCTTCCTTGAAAGCAAGTGACCTACTGCAGGCAACATTCTGCATGTCCTCAAACCCCTAAGAGGTTGGTGGCACACACAAAATTGAAATGACTTCTCTCACAAGCACAGAGCTGAACCTAGAGGAGAAATATCTGAATGTTGCAGTGTATTTGGTGGTGGTGGTGGTGGTTGGCCCGAGGCAGGGGGCGGGGGGTGGAGGTGGCAAATAAAGTCTTGGTGTTCCAGAATGTCTACTTTGTTGCTCATTTAAAGGAAAGAAAGTAAAACCTTGCCCCCAGATGGAATCCTCCCCACCTTAGTCCAGAACCTAAAAATCCAAGGTCATCGACAAGTTGGATGGCACATCTGGATGTGAACTTTGTAGTCTGACTCCAGGGCCACATTCCCCACGCCTCTGCTCCAGTGACTCTTCCCTGAGAGTATAGTCAGCCAGCCACTACTGTTCCAATTTCAGAGTAATACATGACATTTAGAAATACCAAATAACTTGTTATTCGTATCCATTCATTAAATGAGGAAACACGGATTCCAGACCAGTTCTTGAGGACTCTTTCTAATCTACCACACAGCAGTCTCTGGTTAGCAATCTGATAATAGAGAATTGACATTACTTTAGTGCCTATTATACATTAAGCTTTGTGTTATATATTATATATAGGTTACTGGTACCTGTTTAAAGCAAACAAATAAAACCATGGGGGGTGCCTGGGTGGCTCAGTTGGTTAAGCAACTGCCTTCGGCTCAGGTCATGATCCTGGAGTCCCGGGATCGAGTCCCGCATCGGGCTCCCTGCTCGGCGAGGAGCCTGTTTCTCCCTCTGACCCTGCCCCCTCTCATGTACTCTCTCTCATTCTCATTCTCTCAAATGAATAAATAAATTAAAAAAAAAAAAAAACATGGGAAAGTTATTATAAATTCTTACATAAAAGAAAACTGAAAATCAAACATAAGAAAATTTTCAAGGTCACCCAACTAAAGTTACGAGGCCACATTACAAAAATAATACACAGAACAACACAGAGCAGTATCTGGTTACCCACAATCTTTGCTTTGCTTTATTACTCACCACAACTCCTGGCACATACTTGCAGAATGAAAAACAAAACTAAACAAAAGTTTTATACAAAAAAGAAAGGCTAATATAACAGTAAAGCCCCACAATAGTAAAACATTCCAGAGTAAGGAAGTAAAAATTTTAAAAATTAGCAAGATCTATAGAATTTTCAAGAATAAGAAAATTCAAGGAAATGTAACAAGATACCAAACAGTTGATAAAATTATGATCACTCTGATATGACCCTTGGAAAATTTCAGTTAGGCAAAACATAAGAGACCTAAGTTTGGAAATTAGTTTTTTGTTTTTTAAGATTTTATTTAGTTATTTGAGAGAGCAAGAGACAGAGATAGCAAGAGAGAGAGAGAGCACAAGCGAGGAGGAGAGGGGGAAGCAGGATCCCCGCTGAGCAGGGAGCCCCATGCGAGGCTCAATCCCAGGACCCTGGGATCATTACCTGACCAGAAGGCAGATGCTTAACCAACTGAGCCACCCAGATGCCCCTGGAAATTAGTTTTATCTACATTTTAGTGTCTTGTTCTGGAAGGAAAGTCAGTAAGTAGAGTATTAGTTTGTATCTGCATACACAGATACAGAGTAGATGAGCACTCAAGTTCATGTATACATTCCATTATACTTTGCTTACTATTTACTTGAAACATCTAAATTTAAATGATCAGTGAATAATTTACTTTAAGAATGAATACTGTGGCAGGGATAGTTGCTGCTCACCAAATATCCCTAGATCTCAAGCAGTTATGTGGACTTGTGTGGCTAGACTCAGCCAGTGAACTCTGAGCAGAATAAATGGGTGCCACTTCTAAGTCAAAGCATGGAAGAGTTGGTATGATTCCTGTATGCACTCTCTTCTCCTGCCATAGCCACTGGTAAAGGTACCAGGTGACAGATTTTCAGTCAGAGCACCCTGAAAATTAGTCTGGGCTTAGATTCTAATAGAAAATACAAGCTTTGCTGAAAAGGATGAAGCTCAGCATACTATTCTTTCTGTTTCTTGGAGGTGCCTAGTTGACTATAAGGTATTTTTGTCTAGATAGTCATTTTTACTAGAAGTTTTCTGTCAGCACTGACGACTTAAAGAGGTATGCTTAGGCTGACTTGAGTTTTGGTGAATTGGTAATGCCATGGAAGTAACACCATGATTTTGGACTCATGGAGAAGGAGATATAATCCTACCATACTACTTGGCCATTCCATGTACAAAATCGACATCATTTTAATAATGTAAATACTATTTGTGTTTTTAAGTTTTAAGAATATATCACCTAGAGATGTATAAACTACCAAAACTGAACCAGGAAGAAATATGAAACCTGAACTAGACCCATAACCACTAAGGAAATTGAAGCAGTCATCAAAAATCTCCCAATAAACAAAAGCCCAGGGCCAGATGGCTTCCAGGGGAATTCTAAAGAAGAAGAATGAATTTAAAGAAGAATGAATACCTATTCTTCTGAAACTGTTCCAAAAAATAGAAATGGAAGGAAAACTTACAAACTCATTTTATGAGGCCAGCATTACCTTGATCCCAAAACCAGACAAAGACCCCATCAAAAAGGAGAATTACAGACCAATATCCCTGATGAACATGGATGCAAAAATTCTCACCAAAATACTAGCCAATAGGATCCAACAGTACATTAAAAGGATTATTCACCACGACCAAGTGGGATTTATCCCTGGGCTGCAAGGTTGGTTCAACATCCGCAAATCAATCAACGTGATACAATACATTAACAAAAGAAAGAACAAGAACCATATGATCCTCTCAATAGATGCAGAAAAAGCATTTGACAAAGTACAGCATCCTTTCTTGATCAAAACTCTTCAGTGTATAGGGATAGATGGTACACACCTCAATATCATAAAAGCCATCTATGAAAAACCCACAGCGAATATCATTCTCCATGGGAAAAACTGAGAGTTTTCCCCCTAAGGTCAGGAACACGGCAGGGATGTCCACTATCACCACTGCTATTCAAGATAGTATTAGAAGTCCTAGCCACAGCAATCAGACAACAAAAAGAAATGAAAGGCATCAGAATCGGCAAAGAAGAAGTCAAACTCTCACTCTTTGTAGATGAAATGATACTTTATGTGGAAAACCCCAAAGACTCCACCCCAAAACTCCTAGAACTCATACAGGAATTCAGTAAAGTGGAAGGATATAAAATCAATGCACAGAAATCATTTCTAGACACCATCAACAAGACAGAAGAAAGAGAAATTAAGGAGTCGATCCCACTTACAACTGCACCCAAAACCATAAGATACCTAGGCATAAATCTAACCAAAGAGGCAAAGGATCTGTACACAGAAAACTACAAAATACTCATGAAAGAAATGGAGGAAGACACAAAGAAATGGAAAAACGTTCCATGCTCATGGATTGGAAGAACAAATATTGTGAAGATGTCAATGCTACCTAGAGCAATCTACACATTCAATGCAATCCCCATCAAAATACCATCCACTTTTGTCAAAGAAATGGAACAAATAATCCTAAAATTTGTATGGAACCAGAAAAGACCCCGAATAGCCAGAAGAATGTTGAAAAAGAAAAGCAAAACTGGTGGCATCACAATTCCGGACTTCCAGCTCTATTACAAAGCTGTCATCATCAAGACAGCATGGTACTGGCACAAAAACAGACACATAGATCAATGGAACAGAATAGAGAGCCCAGAAATGGACCCTCAACTCTATGGTCAACTAATCTTTGACAAAGCAGGAAAGAATGTCCAATGGAAAAAAGACAGTCTCTTCAACAAATGGTGTTGGGAAAATTGGACAGCCACATGCAGAATGAAACTGGACCATTTCCTTACACCACACACAAAAATAGACTCAAAATGGCTGAAAGACCTAAATGTGAGACAGGAACCCATCAAAATCCTAGAGGAGAACACAGGCAGCAACCTCTTCGACCTCAGCTGCAGCAACCTAGAAACATAGCCAAAGGCAAGGGAAGCAAGGGCAAAAATGAACTATTGGGACTTCATCAAGATAAAAAAGACAATCGACAGAATGGGAGAAGATATCTGCAAATGACATATCAGATAAAGGGCTAGTATCTAAAATCTATAAAGAACTTATCAAACTCAACACCCAAAGAACAAAGAATCCAATCAAGAAATGGGCAGAAGACATGAACAGACATTTTTCCAAAGAAGACATCCAAATGGCCAACAGACTCATGAAAAAGTGCTCAATATCGCTCAGCATCAGGGAAATCCAAATCAAAACCTCAATGAGATACCACCTCACACCAGTCAGAATGGCTAAAATCAACAAGTTAGGAAACAATAGATGTTGGTGAAGATGTGGAGAAAGGGGAACCCTCCTATACTGTTGGTGGGAATGCAAGCTGGTGCAGCCACTCTGGAAAACAGTATGGAGATTCCTCGAAAAGTTGAAAATAGAGCTCCCGTACCACCCAGCAATTGCACTACTGGGTATTTACCCCAAAGATACAAATGTAGGGATCTGAGTATGTGCACCCCAATGTTTATAGCAGCAATGTCCACAATAGCCAAACTGTGGAAAGAGCCAAGATGTCCATCAACAGATGAATGGATAAAGAAGATGTGGTGTATACACACACACACACACACACACACACACACTGGAATATTATGCAGCCATCAAAAAAACCAAAATCTTGCCATTTGCAATGACGTGGATGGAACTAGAGGGTATTATGCTAAGCGAAATAAGTCAATCAGAGAAAGACAAGTATCATATGACCTCACTGATATGAGGAATTCTTAATCTCAGGAAACAAACAGGGTTGCTGGAGTGGGGGGTGGGGTAGGAGGGATGGGGTGGCTGGGTGATAGACATTGGGGAGGGTATGTGCCATGGGGAGTGCTGTGAATTGTGTAAGACTAATGAATCACAGACCTGTACCTCTGAAACAAATAATACGTTATACGTTAAAAAAAGAAAAAAAAAAAAAGAAGAAGATAGTAGGAAAGGAAAAATGAAGGGGGGTGGAATCGGACAGGGAGACAAACCATGAGAGACTATGGACTCTGAGAAACAAACTGAGGGTTGTAGAATAGAGGCGGGTGAGGGGATGGGTCAGCCTGGTGATGGGTATTATAGAGGACATGTATTGAATGGAGCACTGGCAAACAATGAATCATGGAACATGGAACACTACATCAAAAACAAATGATGTAATGTATGGTGATTAACATAGCATAATAAAATAAAATAAAAAAAAAAGAATATATCACCAAAACATATATGACATAATTATGAGAATGTGAAAGTTATCAACTTTGATAATGAAGAAGACAGGAGATCTTATGTAGACACAGGAGGTAAAAGGGAAGGTACATGTTACAGTGTGGAGAGTAAGTAAATAATACCAGAATTTGTGCCTCAAGAGTCAGAGTCAATATATACAGAAAGATACAAATGGGATCATCAAAACATGTATCTATCAAAATAGGGTGGGTGGAGACAGAGTACTCAAGTCAAGATGAAGTTCTCCCATTCCATTCTGGACAGTCATTTTTAAAAAAAAAAACTAAGAAATTACATTTTGCATTTTATTTGAAATTCTCAAAGTAACCTGAAGCACCACAAACTGAAGTGGTTAAGATTGTTGACGGGAAAGAGACAAGAGCTGGGAAGTGACAGGACAGGGATTGTTTTCTTTCATTCTTGTCCTTTCATATAATTTGGGTTTTGCCATGTGCAGCAAGTATATTTTGATTAAATGACAAAACAACAAATATAAACTCCACCAGTGATTTTGAGGTTCACCCCCTCATTTAGGTATGCTTCACACCTCAAGAGGAGAATAAGTCAGAGAGTATGCAACAGATATGAGTAAATTAAGCTCTTTTTCATGGGGTACAGTTGTGTCCATGGGTCTCCAGAGCTGTGAAAAGGTAGCCCAGAGAAGGTGATGTCAAAAGTCAGAGAAACAGCAAGGACTATAGCATCAGTCTCCGAACCTCTCCTCCTTATGCTATCCACACATACACTTAAATCTCACAAATTCTTGGCTGTACATGTTAAGAAAACTACATTATTGAAAACTGCATAATTGTCTTGGTTTTGGCTCCCCAGAATGCAGAGCCTGAGACAGTCTATCCTGGAGGCAGGAGTAAGGAGGTGGAGGGGCCGGAGGTACAGAAGGGAGGAAAGGCCACCACTCACATGCACTCCTGAGCCTGCCATAGTGGACAACAAGGGCTCGGATCCAGTAGCTCTTCCCTGGACATGAACCAAATGCTTTCCAGAATTGTTGGCCTCAAGTTCAGGGAGCTAGAGAATCTGTCCTCAGCTGACCTCTCTGATAATTGAGGGTTGTCGTGAGGCACTAACTCCCTTACTCCTCAGGGATGAGCTTGCACACTCAGGGCTGTGCTTGCACACTCAGGAAACTCCAGAGAAGGCCCTAGGTCAGAAATCACAAGGACAGATGGTGAATGTTTGGTGGGACTCTTGTCAGAGCACTGGAGAGTCCACGGTAGCTTTGGCTGAAATCAGAGGCTCAAGAGAGGGTGTAATGTGACATGGGGCAACAGAGACATCTGCTAGAGCACCATAGTAAATAAAAGCACTTGCCTTTGGCATGATTTAGAATGATTTATAGCCAATTCCGCCACATCTCTAGTCCAGCATATATGTCACAAAATAAATTGTCAGACATTTAAATTGCTCTTACATTTAAGTACTCCATTATAAGAAGAGGTGGCATCAGTCTTATGTTTGTCTACTAGTAATTTGAAATCTCTTGAGATATTACTTTTATACATATATTGTAAACTGAATTTCACCTGCATGCCCATTACAGACATATGGCTATCCTGAAGACAAGCACACAAATTTCACAAGCTCGTATTTCTTTTTTGACACTCTACTCTTCCCACAGGCTATGTTAGTCTAGTAATAAAGCAAACAGTGCTTTACTAAATGTTATTCACACTGATTATATAGCTATCCACTAAGCGGCCTTTGACACACATTCTCGTACCTTTTATATTCATTGCATAGAATGTCACACACACACAAACACACACACACACATCACATATTTTATGGGCCAGTTTAATATGCTCACATAAGTGGATGTTCATATGGAAGTTAAACCTATCTGCAAATAGACCATAAAGCTATATATCGCACTCATATACAGGGCATTTTTTTAAAGCTTTTAGGAATTTTTTGTAAAGTCTGGGAGTGAATATGTTCTTTATCAGAAATAAATTCCTACGAAAGGAAATACCATTTCAATGAATATCTCTATATTTAAAAAAGTCCTTTTTGTGTATGTAGCAGGGGCAGGAGGAAGGCTACAATTACTGTGCTTTAGAAGTGTAATTAACAGATAATGAAGCCTGCTCTCCTGAATAGATGAGGCCATCAGTCATCAGTCTTTGCTATGTTTTCCTTTCTTCCTTCCTCACTCGTGCTGACACAAGGGCCAGATTTACCCAGCTCAGCTTCCTTTCCTATGACCAATAGCAAAGCCACAGTCAGATAAGTGGGACCCTAAGCTCCTTTCCAGACTTAACATCCTATCCTTCAATTTTAGATTGATGAGGTGGTTGGAGAGCATCAGAGGCAAAACTCATGCTAACTGAATAGAGAAATATCAGTAGCCTACATAGTAACTGTATTTGTTACCTTGATACCATCACATCACCAACAACACAGAGTATCACAATAAAAGTTTTCAGTGGCTTCCCTGATTAACAGAACTTACTGGGTACCAAAGGGGGAAACATGAAAAACTTCCTCTTACTTATTTATTTGTACTTTAAGTATTTTGACATCAAATGTTATAGGAGTTTCATGTGTACAACATAGCAATCTGACGATCCTATACATTCCGCAATGCTCACCACAATAAGTATAGTTACTGTCTATCCCCATACAACATTATTACAATATTTTTGTATTACAATATTGCAATAATATTACAATATTATTGACTACATTCCCTTCGTAGGTTATTTGTTCTGCCACAGAGCCATCCGGACTCTTTCTCCAGTATGATTTGGGCAAATATAAGTTTCAAGTAGAGCAATATCATATGCTTATTTATCCTACCTAACTGTAATAATTTTGACTATAAAGTTTTAGTTTTCTTAGTTTTTTTTTTTAATTGTCACTTGTATTTGAAAATATTTATTGAATGTTGTGTAATGTAAGCTGCCACATACCAACTGTGGACTGACATGAAAATTAAATAAGTAAGTAAATAATAAATAAGAGAAAGAAATCTAGTGAGAAAGAAAGAGGGAGAGAGAAACAGAGGAAGGAAGGAAGGAGAAAGAAAGAAAGAAAGAAAGAAAGAAAGAAAGAAAGAAAGAAAGA
>NW_023270426.1:11325438-11418510 GCF_011800145.1 Mirounga leonina
AGAAAGAAAGAAAGAAAGAAAGAAAGAAAGAAAGAAAGAAAGAAAGAAAGAAAGAAAGAAAGAAAGAAAGAAAGAGAAAAGGAAGAAAGAAAAAGAAAGAAAAGGAAGAAAGAAAAAGAAAGAAAAAAGGAGAAAAGACACCACCACCAAAACTTCACTGCAGATCGCCCAAATGCTTAGAAAATATTACAACATCTTGGGATGCCTGGGTGGCTCAGTCAGTTAAGCGTCTGCCTTCAGCTCAGGTCATGATCCCAGGGTCCTGGGATTGAGCCCCATGTCCGGCTCCCTGCTCAGTGGGGAGCCTGCTTCTCCCTCTCCCTCTGCTCCTCCCCAACTCGTGCTCTCTCTCTCTCTCTCTCTGACAAATAAATAAATAAGATCTTAAAAAAAAAAAGAAAATATTACAAAATCCTATTAATGTAACAAAAGATAAAGAGAGTCAGGAGAAGAAATGGATAAAAACCTGGGATGGTAGACATCAAAGAAAGATTTCAGAACAACGAAAAGAGACTCCTTCTCTTCCTATAGACTAGAATGATGGGTTGTTTCTAGAGAAACTCTGCACACCGAAGAAACTGCACTGTAACAAACCATCATTTCTCTGTGAAGGCTATTATCATTAGATTTGACATGTATTACCAAAACGGACCTAGAGAAATGACGCCCACATTTAAATTCGGTTTCGAGAAATGGGACAGAAAGAGGAGAGGAGAAATAGTCCAGGGAAGACCACGTTGTGTCATGGGAAATGGCCCCAAAGAGCACTATGATCTCCCAGGCACCTGGGGAAAGTTTCCGGTAGGTTTGGGGTTTCAACTATCATTTCAGAGAACAGCCGGCCCCACGCTCTGCTCCTGCTCAGTAAGCACTCACCTGGGCCCTGGGGGCCAGAGCTACCTAAAGCACTGGGAAGGGGTGCTGCCCACCTACCCTCACTGCATTGCAGGCCGGAGTCCATGGCATCCACACAGCTGCACACTCTTTGAAAAGTACTTTCCTATCTGCAGCCAGTGACTGTAAACTTAATAAGAGCCCCTGCTGCCCTTGTACTTATTAGTTAATTCATAGTGATCTGCCTGGACTAAAAAAAAAAAAAAAAATTTCCAGGAGAGCCTCTGTTCTTCAGTAATAAATTATCAGTCTCTACTTTGGCCTGAAGGGTCTTTGATTCATGTCATTTTACACTTAAACTAAGCACTGATGACAGTGGACACATTTAGTTTCTCTAAGTAGTGTTGGGGCTGGGGAAAAGGAAATGGCTACTAAGGCTAAATAAAATGAGAAGATCAATTGTCTGCCTGAATATTGACAACTGGGGGACTAGTCATCCTTGACCTCACACTGGAGGCATTTATTCACTGAGGAGTAAAAGCACCAGCGAATAAAATTTTTGCAATAGTGACTGGCAGAGTGAAAAAAGAAAAAAAAAGTTAACATCATTTATTTCTAAAAAATAATTTAAAGCGTTACAATAGAGCAAAGGTAGTCTTTTCAACAAATGGTGCTGGAGCAACTGGACATGCACATGCGAAAAAATTCACCTAGATACAGACCTTACACACTTCACAAAGATGAACTCAAAATGGATTATAGATTGAAATGTACAATATAAAACCATAAAACTCCTACATGATAACATAGCAGAAAATCTAGAAAACCATGGCTTTAGGAGTGACTTTTTATATAAAACACCAAAGGCATAATCCATGGAAGAAATGATAAAACAGACTTTATTAAAATGAAAAATTCAGCTCTGTGAAGGACACTGTCAAGAAAATGAAAAGACAAATGACAGACTAGGAGAAAATATTTTCAAGAGACACTTCTGATAAAGGGTGTTTATCCAAAATACACAAATAACTCTTAAAACCCAACAATAAGAAACTGAACAACCCACTTAAAGAATAGGTCAAAGACCTTTAACAGACAGGTCATCAAAGAAGATACACAGATGGCAAATAAACATACGAAAAGATGCTCTAAAAAAAAGAAAGGAAGAAAGAAAAAGAAAAAGAAAGAAAGCAATGCTCCATGTCATATGTTAGTAGTGAAATGAAAATTAAAACCATGAGATATCACTACCTACCTATTAGAATAGCCCAAATGCAGAACACTGACAACACCAAATGCTGGAGAGGATGTAGAACAAGAACTCTCAGTACAAACTGGTACAGCCACTTTGGAGGACAGTTTGGTGGTTTCCTATAAACTAAATATACTCCTACCATACAATCTAGCATTCATGCTCCTCGGTATTTATCTAAAGAGGCTGAAAACTTAACTCTACACAAAAGCCTGTGCACTGATGTTCCCAACAGCTTTGGTCATAATTGCCAAAACGTAAAAGCAACCAAGATGTCCTTCAGTAGGTAAATGGATTAATAAACTGGGTTCATCCAGACAATGAAATATTTTTTAAAAAGAAGTGAGCTATCAGGCCATGAAAAAACATGGAGGAAAAGTAAACACATATTACTAAATGAAAGAAGCCAGTTTGAAAAGGCTACATACTATGCGACTCCAACTATATGATATTCTGGAAAAGGCAAAACCATGGTGACAGTAAAAAGATGAGCAGGAGTGAGGGGTTGGAGGGTGGGGTGGCAAAGGAGTGAATAAGCAGAGCACAGAAGATTGTCAGGGCAGTGAAACTCTTTTGTATGACGTTATAATAATGGATAAATGTCATTATAAATCTGACCAATCACACAGAAAGTACAACACCTAGAGTAAATCTTCATGTAACCTGTGCACTCTGGGTAATAAGCAGGTGTCAATGTAATTGATTCATTGATTATAACAATACACCACTTTGGTAGAGGATGTTAATAATGGGGGAGGCTATGTTCGTGTGCGGCTGAGGAATATTTGGGAATCTCTGTACCTTCCATTCAATTTTCCCGTTAATTTAAAACTGCTGTAAAAAATAAAAAGTCTCTTTTTTTAAAAATTATGATTTATTGCTTCAAATTTCTTCTACTTTCCAAATAACTTTCTATAAGCTAAATATATTTATTTTTGCTTATCATGCTATCTTATCTCAGTATATTTGGACATGGTAAACAAGAATCATAAAAAATTACAGTTACATGTAGATACCACTTTTGTGCCTGTTAAAATATGCACTGAATGGAATCTTCAGCAAAAGTTGCACTAGACCTATCAGATTGAACCCATGTACTAGACTGTGGTTCTCAATATGAACTGTTACATTAAAAGGCCATTCAAAAATTCACACTAGGCACATGATACCCTTGCAGAGGTTTCATGGATACTGTATGTAGGATGCTTCCCAGAATTATTCTTTTCTCTTTTAACAGTGAGTGACTCATTAAAAACTTTATGAAAACTAGTAAGACAATGAGGAAAGGAGGTCAAGCCCAGTCATAGATCTTTATTTTATCCTTTCTTATTCAATTTTATTGAGATGTAATTTGCCCATAAAACATAACTCAACCATTTATAGTGCATAGTTTGATAAGCTGTGGTGCCCAAATAATTACCTAGAAATCTAGAAATTCTAGAAAATCTATCCAGGAAAAGAACATTTTTCTCACTCCTAAAAGTTTCCTTTTGCCCTTTCCCAGCTAATTCTTCCCCACCTGTACCCAAAGCACCAGCTGCCGGGCAACAACTGATCTGCTTTCTGTCATTATAGTCTCATTTTGCCTATTCTAGAATTTCATTTAAATGGATTATACACTACATATTCTTCATGTCTGGCTTCTTTCATTCATCATGTTTTTGAGATTCATCCATGTTGCTTCTTTACCAATACTTCATTCTTTTTTATTGCTGTATAGCATTCCATTACATGGATATATCACAGTACATTTATCCATTCACTTGTTGATAACTACTTGGGCTGTTTATTGGTTTTCTTTTTTTCAGATTTATTTTTTAATTTTTTAATTTTTATTTATTTTTTTATTTAAATTCAAGTTAGCTAACATACAGTGTAGTATTGGTTTCAGGAGTAGAATTTAGGGATTCATCACTTACATATAACACCAGTGTTCATTACGACAAGTGCCCTCCTTAATGGCCATCACCCATTCAGCCCATCCCTTCACCCATCTCCCCTCCAGCAACATTCAGTTCATTCTCTATAGTTAAGAGTCCCTTATGGTTTGCCTCCCTCTGTTTTTATCTTATTTTATTTTTCCTTCCATTCCCCTATGTTTATCTGCTTTGTTTCTTAAATTCCACATATAAGTGAAATCATACAGTATTTGTCTTTCTCTGACTGACTTATTTTGCTCAGCATAATACCCTCTAGTTCCATCCACATCATTGCAGATGGCAGGATTTCATTCTTTTTAATGGCTGAGTAATATTCCACTGTAGGTATATATATATATATATATATATATATATATATACCACTTCTTTATCCATTCATTAGTCAATGAACATTTGTGATCTTTCCATAATTTGGCTATTGTTGAGAGTGCTGCTATAAACACTGGGATGTGTGTGCCCCTTCAAACCAGCATTTTTTTATCCTTTGGATAAATACCTACTAGTGCAATTGCTGGATCATAGGGTAGTTCTATTTTTAACTTTTCTGAGAAACCTCCACACCATTTTCCAGTTTGGGAATGCACCAGTTTGCATTCCCACCAAAAGTGCAAAAGGGTTTCCCTTTCTCCACATCCTTGCCAACATCTGTTGTTTCCTGAGTTGTCAATTTTAGCCATTCTGACAGGTGTGAGGTGGTATCTCATTGTGGTTTTGATTTGTATCTCCAAGATGATGAGTGATATTGAGCATTTTTTCATGTGTCTATTAGCCCCTTGTATGTCTTCTTTGGAGAAATGTCTGTTCAAGTCTTCTGTCCATTTATTAACTGGATTATTTATTTTGTGGGTATTGAGTTTGATGAGTTCTTTATAGATTCTGGATACTAGCTCTTTATCTGATATGTCATTTGCAGATATCTTCTCCCTTTCCATTGGTTGCCTTTCCGTTTTGTTGTTTCCTTTGCTTGTGCAGAAGCTTTTCATCTTGATGAAGTCCCAATAGTTCATTTTTGCTTTTGTTTCCCTTGCCTCAGGAGATGTGTCTAACAAGATGTTGAGGTCAAGGTCAAACAGGCTGCTGTGTTCTTCTCTAGGATTTTGATGGTTTCCTGTGTCACATTTATGTCTTTCATCCATTTGGAATTTACTTTTGTGTATGGTGTAAGCAAATGGTCCAGTTTCATTCTTCTGCATGTTACTGTCCAGTTTTCCCAACACCATTTGTTGAAGAGACTACCTTTTTTCCATTGGATATTCTTTCCTGTTTTGTCAAAGATTAGTTGACCATAGAATTGAGGGTCCATTTCTGGGTTCTCTATTCTGTTCCATCAATCTATGTGTCTGTTTTTGTGCCAGTACCATACTGTCTTGATGGCTACAGCTTTGTAATACAGCTTGAAGTCTGGGATTGGGATTCCTCCCACTTTGCTTTTCTTTTTCAGTACTACTTTGTCTATTTGGGGTCTTTTCTGGTTCCATACAAATGGTAGGATTGTTTCTTCTAGCTCTGTGAAAAATGCTGGTGTTACTTTGATCAGGATTGCACTGACTATGTAGACTGCTTTGGGTAGAAGAACAATAACAATATTTGTTCTTCCAATCCATGAGCATGGACTGTTTTTCTTTCATAAGAATTCTATCAGCACACAGATCTTTTACTTCTTTGGTTAAGTTTATTCCTAGGTATCTTATGGTTTTTCGTGCAATTGTAAATGGGACCAATTCTTTGATTTATCCTTCTGCTACTTCATTATTGGTGTATAGAAATGCAGCTGATTTCTGTATGTTGATTTTATATCCTGCAAATTGCTGAATGCATACATCAGTTCTAGCAATTTTTTGGTGGAGTCTTTTGGATTCTCTACATAGAGTATCATGCCATCTGTGAATAGTAAAAGTTTGACTTCTTTGAGTCTTTTGGATTTTCTACATACAGTATCATGCCATCTGTGAATAGTAAAAGTTTGACTTCTTCCTTGCCGATAAGGATGCCTTTTATTTCTTTTTGTTGTCTGATTGCTGAGGCTAGGGCTTCCAGCACTATGTTAAACAACAGTGATGAACATGGATGTCCCTGTCATGTTCCTGACCTTAGGGGAAAAGCTCTCCGTTTTTCCCCACTGAGGATGATATTAGCTGTGGGTCTTTTATATATGACCTTTATGATGTTGAGGTATGTTCCTTCTATCCTTACTTTCTTGAGGGATTTGTATCAAGAAAGTATGCTATATTTTGTCAGATGCTTTTTCATCTGTTGAGAGGATCATATAGCTCTTATCCTTTATTAATGTGAGGTATCATGTTGATTGATTGGTGGATATTGAACCACCCCTGCAGCTCAGGAATAAATCCCACTTGATCATGCTGAATAACTCTTTTAATGTACTATTGGATTTAATGTCCAGTATCTTGTTAAGAATTTTTGCATCCATGTCATCAGAGATATTCATCTGTAATTCTCCTTTTTAGTGGGGTCTTTGTCTGGTTTTGGAATCAAGGTAATGCTAGCCTCATAGGATGAGTTTGGAAGTTTTCATTCCATTTCTATTTTTTGGAACAGTTTCAGAAAGATAGGTATTAACTCTTCTTTAAATGTCTGGTTGAATTCCCCTGGGAGGGCATCCAGCACTGGACTCTTGTTTGTTTGGAGATTTTTCATTACTGATTCAATTTCTTTGCTGGTTATGGGTCTGTTCACATTTTCTATTTCTTCCTGTTTCAGTTTTCGTAGTTTATATGTTTCTAGGAATTTATCCATTTCTTCCCAGATTGCCCAATTTGTTGGCATGCAATTGCTCAAAATATTCTCTTATAATTGTTTGTATTTCTGCAGTGTTGGTTATGATCTCTCCTCTTTCTTTCATAATTTTATATATTTGGGTCCTTTCTCTTTTCATTTTGATAAGTCTGACTAGGGGTTTATTAATTTTCTTAATTCTTTCATAGAACCAGCTCCTAGTTTCATTGATCTGTTCTACTGTGTTGGGTTTTTTTTAATTTCTATATCATTTATTTCTGCTCTAATCTTTATTATTTCCTTTCTTCTGCTGGTTTTAGGCTTTTTTCTTTTTCCAGCTCCTTTAGGTGTAAAGTTAGGTTGTATACTTGAGATTTTTCTTGCTTCTTGAGGAAGGCCTGTATTGCTATATACTTCCCTTTTATGACCACCTTTGCTGCATCCCAAAGGTTTTGGACTGTTGTGTTTTCGTTTTCATTTGCTTCTAGGTGTGTGTGTGTGGGGGGGGGTTGCTTGGTGTTTTTTGTTTTGTTTTGTTTTGTTTTTTAGAGAGGGAGAGAGGTGGGGAGCAGAAGTACAGGGACAGAGAGAATTCCAAGCAGGCTCTACACCCAGCACAGAGCCCAAAGTGAGGCTCAGTCTCACGACCCTGATATCATGACCTGAGCTGATTATCAAGAGTTGGACATTTAACCAACTAAGCCACCCAGATGCCCCTGCTTCCATGTATTTTTTTTTTTAACTTCTTCTTTAATTTTCTGGTTAACCCATTCATTCTTAAACAGGATGTTCTTTAACTTCCATGTATTTGTGGTCTTTCCAAATTTTTCTTGTGGTTGACTTCAAGTTTCATAGTGTTGTGGTCTGAAAATATGCATGGTATGATCTCAATCGTTTTGAACTGGTTGAGGCCTGATTTGTGACCCAGTATGTGATCTATCCTAGAGAATGTTCCATGTGCACTCGAAAAGAATGTGTATTCTGCTGCTTCAGGATGAAATGTTCTGAATATATCTGTGACGTCAATCTGGTCCAGTGTGTCATTCAAAGCTAATGTTTCCTTATTGATTTTCTGTTTAGATGATCTGTCCATTGCTGTAAGTGGGGTGTTAAAGACCCCTACTATTATTGTATTATTATCAGTGTATTTCTTTAAGTTTGCTATTAATTGATTTTTATATTTGGCTGCTCCCAAGTTGGGGGCATAAATATTTACAATTGTTAGATCTTCTTGTTGGATAGACCCTTTCTTGTTTTTTGATATTATGAATAAAGTTACCATGAACATTTCTCTTGGGTAAATATCTAGAAGTGGAAATGTTAGATCATACTGTTAAGTCTTTTAAAAAAAATAATTGGCAAATTACACAAAATGTTTATATCACCATGAGTGTATGACAGGTCCAGTTGTTATACAATATCTCAAATATTTCATATCATCAAACTTTTTAATTTAAGCACTCTTGTGGATTTATAGATATGCTTCACTTTGATTTTAACTGTGATTTCCTGGATGACTAATAATGTTAAACATCTTTTTGAGTGCTTATGGGCCATCCTTATGAATTTTTTTGTGAATTAACAGCTCATATCCTTTGCCTATCTTTAAATTAGGCTGTCTTCTTATGATCTATTGCAATAGTTTTAAAAATATATTCTGGGTACAAGTACTTTGTTAGATATATGTTTTAAGAAAATATGCTTCCAGTCTATGGCTTGTCTGTGTATGTCTTTAACGGTGTCCTACGATGAAAGTTTTTAATTTGATAAAGTCAAATTTCTCCTTTTTTCCCCTTTATGATCTGTGTTTTTGTGTCTTCTGCAATGACACAAAGATTTTATCATAGGATTTTCTCTAGAATTTTTACAAATTTGTCTTTTGAGGTTAGGTCTAAAATCTATTTTGAGTTTCATTTTTTTCCATATGGAAATCAAATTGCTCAGCACAATTTGTAAAAAAAAAAAACAACCATACTTTTTCATTTGAATTACTTTGGTGGATGTATTAAAAATTAATTGACCATATGGTTGTAGTGAATTTCTGGACCCTATATAGCTGCATATAGCTTTTATATCCAGTCTGATTATCAATGACTATTAGTTAGACTTTTTAGATATGTACATTTAATGTAATTATTGATATGCCTGTGTTTAAGTCAACCATTTTGCTGTTTATTAAAAATATTTTCCCTGTTAGTTCTTTGATCCTTTTATTCCTCTTTTCCTGTTTTGTTTTAGAACATCTGAGTTCTTACTTTTCTATTTTCTCTATAGAATTGTCCTAGTAGCTATATTTTTAGATTTTATTTAGTAAGTCATTGTTCAAAAGTTTACAGTATGCATCTTTAACTTATCACAATATGCTTTCTAAGAATATTATACTAATTTAGATGTTATTTAAGAATCTTACAACATTATACTCTTCCCTTCCCTTCTTCTGTAGTATATAGTCATGCATTTAGCATAAGCCAGTATAAGTCAATAACATTTTTGTTTACAAAGATTTAGAATCACTTTTCAAAATTGTCCTTCTCTACATCAGTATAAACAAGTGTTCATCTCCAAAATAAAAGGGAAGAAAATATGATAAAAGATGCATTATTTAAAACTACAGAGTAACTCATCACATACTTTCTTACACTGAAAAATAATCTTTATATTTTTTAACAAAAAATTTTATTTATTTATTTATTCATTCATTCATTTATTTATTTATTTATAATAAGTGGGACCAAGATATTACGGAAGATACAAAGATAAATCAAATATAAACCCTGCTTTCAAATAATTTATATCCAATTTTGAATGGAAAAAGACATGATTTTTTAAAAAGATTTCATTTATTTATTTGATATATATAGAGAGAGCAAGCACAGCAGGGGAAGCAGCAGGCAGAGGGAGAAGCAGACTCCCTGCTGAGCAGGGAGCCCGACGCGGGGCTCGATCCCAGGACCCTGAGATCATGACCCGAGCCGAAGGCAGATGCTTAACCGACTGAGTCACCCAGGCAAAAAGACAGGATTTTCAAAAGGGTACAACATAATTCAATATTTATAATAGACTCATGAGAGGACAAAATGCTTTGGTAACTCAAGTAACGGAGAAAAAAATGGTAGATAAGTCTAGAAGGGACCACTGACTTGCCTGTGGGGAAACTACTAACCATTTTAATCACATAAGAACTATGATTAGAATTTTCTTTCAAATATAAAACTGATAAATGCATCCAATGGCCAAGACAGACAAATTAGGAGACTTCAGCAATCCAGAGGAGAGAGTCAATGGAAAGCTGAAGCAAGATGGCAAAGGAAACAGGACAAAAATGTAAAGGATCAAGCAACTGATTTGATGAAAGAAATAACAAAAATGGCTGTAAAGTGATTGTACCCAAATATAAACTGAAGTAACTGAGAAGAAGGAAATTTTCATAGAAAGGTAACAGTGGGAACCATAGGGATTTGACAAGTTTAAGATGCCACTGAAGCATCCATATGAATATTGATCAGGCAGCAGGTGAATCTATAGGATTGAATTTTAGAGAAAGTTGGGATTTTATATGTAATTTTACCCAGAGGTCTGTACAGAGATGACAGTGGAAGTAGTTGGATAGGAGGAGATATTTAATGGAGAAAATGTAAGAAGAGAGTGGGCCAAGACAAACTTTGATGACAGGAATGATAACTTTAGGATATAAGAACAGAAAGAGAAGCTTAAGAAGAAGACATACGAGAAATCATTAAAGAGCTGGGAAGACATCCAGAATAGTGATTTTATAGTAAGTGGAGGGAAAAAAGATCTAAAAGAGGGAAAGGTCACCAGCAGTAATGTGACGTCAAAAGAATGAGAATTAAGAAAAAACCCTTGATTTGGAGACTGAGAGGCCACTTGGACCTGTATGACAGCAATCTCAGCTAAAGTATTTGAGGAAGTCAAATTGCACAGTGTTAGAAAATGAAACTATCTATAAACACAAAACAATTTAAAAAAAATGAAGTCTGGTAAGCAAAAAACAAAGAAACAAAAAGAACTGTAAGCTTAGCTTGAACACACAACTAGGCAAAGAAAAAATAATTATTGGTAAGAGAAGAGAAGGAGAAGGAAGTTGAAAGTCCAGGTTTTTCCAAAAGGAGAAGAGAAGCGGAAGAGGGAGTTTCATACTGAAAACATGTCATTATTCTGCAATAAGAGGGAAGAAAATGAGGAGTAAAGACAAAAGAAAATTAAATGTGACGAGAGAAAGCTTAATAGAGTTCTTGTCTGTTCTCCGTCTATTCTGTAAAGCAGGAATGTGAAAAGTGGGGAGAGCAAAAACGACAGAGGAGCAGGAAGGAGTGGTTATCACACCTGGGAGGATAAGGGCCAGCAGGCAGATTGGACCGTCAGGCAGCGGTGAGGACAGCCAAGGTCAGATAGCATGCAAATAACTGGAACTCCATTTGGAGTAAAACTTTTGGATATCTATCTTGCAAAACTACCTCTTTTTTTTTTTTTTTAAGATTTTATTTTATTTATTTATTTGAGAGAGAGAGAATGAGAGAGAGAGAGAGAGGGTCAGAGGGAGAAGCAGACTCCCTGCCGAGCAGGGAGCCCGATGTGGGACTCGATCCCGGGACTCCAGGATCATGACCTGAGCCGAAGGCAGTCGCTTAACCAACTGAGCCACCCAGGCGCCCACTATCTACCTCTTTGAAGCTTTGCTAAAATGATGCTAACGCCTGCCCAGTAAATGAAGAAACTTAAATATCCTTTACTGGAGAAAACTATATTCCAAAGTGCCATTTTGCTGAAGTCATTCTAAACCTTCTTGCTTTTTGACCAGGATGCTTAAATCCTTACCTCATTCAAAATAAACATCCTCTTGTATTTTAAATATTGTTTTCCCTCATGCAAAGGAAATCATCTGGAATATTCAAAAGAAGTTGTTACAATAAAGGAGTTAAATTTACACGGATAAGGTTATATGTCTGTGTTTGGCAAAACCTTAATTTCTTGGATTATACAAAGTCTTTGTCCTGTCAAAACTTAGAATTTACTTCCCACTAAAATTTACATTTTACAAGAAATCAGAAAATATGTATTAAGCCTTCTGAACAAATGCTTACCAGAGATAGTTAACCTGCCGAACCTGTGAATAAACATTTCTTTGGGAGCACATGTTGGTATTCACACAACAATTGGGTTCCAAAATATGTTTCTTCAGTGTTATTTAAAAACATCCAGTTTGTGTAATGAACAACAATAGTGCCAGTAATCAAAGAAAATCAGGATTGTCAACAATGAGAAATAATGTCGCCTAGCAACCAAGTTTCAATTACTCTTTGTTTGCTAACAAGCCCTGAGATATTTTATGCTGGTAGCTTTATTCCAGAGAGTAATGTATCATCAAAGAGTGTAAGAGAGAGCTCCTGTTTTAACCAGCTCTGGTTTCCAATCAAACATCTTGCAATTAATTTTATTAGTGTTTTAGAACGTAATTTACTTTGAATAAGCCATAACTATGATTTGTTATTGTCATGTTCTAAAAGAAACTGTAATGTGGAATAATTATTTGTTTAAATAATGGAATCATTGGCATACAGATGATACTCCAACAAAGTAAAAATTTATTATCATTAATAATAAGATTAAACAAAATCATATCCCAGAATAGATCCCAGGAGGACCCTTTAGCTATTTTAGTTGAACTAGAAATACTACTACTAATTAAGATATAACACTGACTGTCATAGCAGTAATCACAAAGACCACTTATTAGTGCCTAATAAAAACCCTCTACTGCAACACGGATATAGTACGAAAGTACACCCTTAGCTGAAATCAATCCGCATTATGAACACCACCTATCAAACTCTGGGAACAGTTTTATTCAAGGCATCTGTACTAACCTCTTCATACTATTTAAATTTGGCAAATGACCATTGAAACTGAGCTGTTTCAGCTGTACCCCCTCTGCATTTGGTGGGTGGGACTTTTACCACTTGCTTCTTTACATAGAGACAATCCAGACCAAGGAGCTCAGTCTGTGAGTGGGGCTATGGTTGCCCCGCTGGTGCTACAACTATTCTCTCCCTGCTGGATTTTAGCAACTCATCTCATCTGAACTTGTTGTAGGCAAGAGACTCATGGGAAATACCACCCCCCAACACACACACACAAGCACACGCTGCTGAGGCCAGGAAGATAATTAGTCAAAATCTTTATCAAAGTAACCACAGCTACAGTTGTATAGCCACTTAAAAAATGTATCCAGACTGGTCCTCAGGAGACATATTTCTGCTTAATAATATCTCACTTTTTACTGAGTGGTATTGGTATTATTTAGGAAAAGACATTCTATGTTTTCAGTTTGATTCTAGGGCTATTTGGTGCTATTCAAATTAACTTTTGTAAATATTTTGAAGTAATCTACCTGTCTATTATTTGTATTATCATTTAGCTAAAACTGAAGAATGAGTGATCTGATTTAAACCTACCTCAATAAATAAAATTATTTATGTAAATGAGTAAAACTATCAAATTGAAACGCAATAATTTCTGCCTAAATGTTTCTTCAGTTTATCATAATTATAGTAAAAGAAATTTTTAAGACTTTTTTCATACTCTGCTTTCTTTGGCTAAAAATATCAAAATCTCTCCTATTTTGTAGACTTCCAAATATAAATATGTTCATCCATGTCTTAACAATATCTTTGGTTTTTGGCTTCTTATTACTTTGCAAACAAGAGCGACAAATCATAGATCTTATGGCAGTATTTTAGCCTGCTCTTAGCACTAAGTTACACACAAACGCCAAGACAGAAGTCTTACATATAGAGTCACATAAGCACACAAATAAGTGAGGCTACTTGTAGAAAATCATGAGATTGTCTATGTACTAGGAAGTCAACTCTTTTTTAAAATTATTATTATGGAATATAATGAACACTACCATGCAGAATACATGTTTTCAAAACAAATACGTGTTCTGGCAAACAAAATTATTTTTCTATCATCAGTAAAGAAGATTTAATTAATGAGAAAACAAGGATTTCAATAAAAAGTCCATTTTCAAAAGAAAGTCATAATTTACCACGTTCATTCAAATGTCCCTGTGGCAGGGGATACTGAAAAAAGATCAGCTACAGTCTGCTTTTGAACAATGAGTCAGAGTGAGAGTCTGAGCGTGCAAAGGCATCCTCTTTCAGAGGCAATTCCATAGCCACCATTTTTACGGTTTTAATATGACACTTTGCAAAAATATTTGCCAGCTGACCATGACAAATACAAAATGATTTGTCTCCCCATCCTTGAAACAGTAAACAAATGTGAAAAGAAACTTTTCTTTTAATACTTACACAAAACAGGAAAACACTAGTCATAAGAATGAAAATCAAGAGACTTGTATTCTAAACCCAGTAGAATGGAGTCTTAGGTAAACTGTATAACTTTTTTGGGTCTTGATTTTCATATTAGTGAGGGGTGTGTGTTGTGTGTTTATTTAAAACTAGATTTTCAAAGAATGCCTTTAAATTTCTCACAGACATGGAAATAATGTTTGAAGATAGGGGATAGGGACAGAAGCACGTTGTGACAGTGAATGCTGAATATCCTGCCGGCAGAAGTAGGGTGCTCATAAATGCGTCCCTGAGTAAGACAGAAATGCCTTGAGTGGTAATCTTTTCTTTCCACTGGGAATTCTGGTAAATATGGAAATCACTACTCTAGGTACTCCATTGGCCTGAAAGTTTTTTTACTCTCAGTATAAACCGACAAGTTCCTAATTGCACAGATTTATACATAAATATGTGCACAGGCCAGAGTGTAAAACAAATTTCTGCTGGGGAACTAGTACCTAGCATAGACTCAGCACACCAGGCTTCTTTCCAGAATCCCACTGTTCTGCCTTTGAACCATTACCCATGCCTTTCAGCAGCGCTGTCAACAGAACTCAGATAGGGTCCTGAACTCCGGAGAATGAATGAGATGTGCCAAATGAAGCATAATTACTTTATTGACGTCATTCAGCTTTCAACTCACATTTAATGGGGGAGCTTCTACTGCTGGAAACAGTGGGCCGTTTGTAGCACATTATGCAAATGATAAGACTAATCTTTTGCATTATACATGAGAGCTGCTTATTGTGCATTAACTAATTTATCTGACTACGCAGGGGCTATGAATGCTGATTTTTATTAAGCTCTTCATTAAGTGAAAACGTAGGCATGGCAAGTGCATATATTAGCATGTGCCTGTGTTGTGTGGATGAATAAATACATACACACATCTAGTTACCAAATGACGTTCTTTTGGTGGTAGAAGCCATCGAGTATGATATTCTGTTCAATCAAATCAGTAAGATGAGAAAGTGAGAATTAAGTAATCAGAGGCAAAGACTCCTGGATTGTTAATATTCATCATACTTATTTTTATCATGGTCATGAAATTATTTTAAAAAAGACAGAATGTGTAGTCTAAAGTCAATAGTTTCAATCTTACGTAAGTATCCTAGTGACTATTTTTGTGATTAGCATAAAAAGCAAATGAAGAACAAGTGAACACAAAGTCTAATTAAAGCAGTCACTCCAGTTTTAAGCTAAGTTTATTCATTTGAGAACAGAGGGAAAAGGATCAAAATGGTATTTTATTAAATATGCACTAATTAATTTGGTTCCAATCTAGGCACAGGCATGTCTAGACAGATATGTGAATAATGTTTTCTATAACACTCCAATAAGAAGCACATTTCATTAAGGCACACGTCTGAAACCAACACAGACTCTCCACACAGACCCTGCTCTTCTCAGCAAGTTGTTTAGAATGTGATCACGGAGTTGCACAAGAGATACCAAAAATGTCACACATTTTATTTTCCTGACGAAATGTATACAAATTTGATTTACTTTAATCAGCAATGTATACTGGGTAAACTACTGCAAATTAATACAAGTATTTTGAGCTTATTACTTTAAAAATATTTTAACAATGCAATTAACAGCTCGCTAATGGGTGAGTCAGTGATTACTTTTGTAACTAATTTTCAAGGTGAAAAGGTTAGAGGAAATGAAATGAGCCTCTTACTTTGAAGATACTAAATAGCAACAGTGACCAGTTCAACAGATGTGGAGGAGCAGAGAAACCTAGTACACCCTTCTGACTTCAAAATTGAGTTGCGAGTTTTAGTTCATTAAAATTAATGACCGATCACTGTGTATCATGCTTGAAAACAGCTCATTCCTTTATCAGCCAGGTAAACTAAAACACGTATTACTATACATGACACAAAACCAGCCCTGGGATTTGGCCATGAGCCCAACTTAACTGCAGAACGTTTATTAAATTATTAAAATTTATGGGTTGATAGCACTCTCAAGCAATTTATTACAGCTGTAAACCATTTTTAAGTTTTGAAAACACAATAAAGTTGATTTAATAATCCCCCTAATCTTATACACAACTTCCTCCAGAATTTTCTTCAATTATGGCTCATAAATTACAATTTATTGTGTATTAGAGAAACACTAAAAAACAAATACTTCATGAGAATTTCATCAGATTCATTTATTCTGAAACATTTGCCAGGAAGCATAACAAATTCACATGTGACCCCTGCACTCAGAAGAGCTGAAGTTCAAATCAAAGCCACAATGGAGAGTTCCTTTGCCAAAGATAATAACGAAAATCTTCCCTTAACTTAAGCCAGGAACTTGACTTTAATGAATGCAAGGGTGAGGGGGTCAGGAAAGGGAGAGAGAGGCAGTTCTAGGGAAATTCTCACCACTCTAAAAACAGCTTGAATTGCAAAGCACAGATAGTCACATCACCTCTTTGTAGGACTTTGTTAGAGAACAAGCAACTGAAAAGAGGGACCACAAAGAGACAGTAATTATGAACACACACTGTGTTTTTCTCGGGGGCAGTAGGTCATCAGTGTAGACAAATTCACTTAGATTTAATGACTTTTAAGTGAACATTCCATACTTTTTAAAAATAGAATTGACAGTAGTTTAGGAAGAGCAATCCCTAATGGTGGAATAATCCCTAATGGTGGAATATTTTATAGTGACTTGATTAAGGCAGAATTTTTCTGCTGGATCGAGTGGGTCCTGTGACTTCTGTAACTGTGTTTTCAAAACTGAAATGAAATTCGGGGGGAAGTATCAGGGCCTCTTTCAATGGAACAAAATAATAATTTCCCTGGTTATATGGGGAAGGAGGGACATTACTATGCCCAGAGGATAGGCAACGTGCAATGAGAAGAAATACTGCATTGACATTCCTTAAAAATTTAGGTTTCTGTCCTCATGCTCACTTTAGGGGGCTGGAGGCTGAAACTCCTCTTCAAGCAATCACTGATCACTGATCACATCACTGATATAAAGTATGATAAATCTGCAGCAAGTAATTTCCTTGGCTTGCAGAACCAGACACTAGAGTGGAGCTGGCCCTGGGAAAACCTCTGAGGGGCAGAGGATTTCTTATAAAATGGTATTTCTTTCTACTTGGGACTTCCACAGAATCAATCTTCTTTAAAATGAGCAAGATCCTTCATGGGATTCAAGGGCAATGAGGAATGAGAGATGACACGACCGATGACTTAGTCATACTAAAGAGGCCTTAACATGATGAAGACCATGGTGGGCCATCAGTGTCAGTTTAAAGTCAGAACTCCACGGAAGACTCATTTGGGTTCTCATTTCCCTCTTTTCCTCTTTTTCTGCTCTAGGGGCCTGGTACTGTAAACATGTGACCATGATAAATATCATTAGAAGAGCATTCTCTATTCTCTTATGTGTGCATGTGGGTGTCTGTGTCTCTATTAAATGACTCACCCCCACCCCTGCCCATCTTGGCCACAGTAATGTCAGGTAGACACCTAGTCGAGTTTGGGCCAATCAAATTCCTCTCCCTGAAATATTAAGCCAATTGGGTCTACAGAGCTGAGCTGAAAGATCCTGCAGACCAGACTGAGGGTACTGTTTTGTAGTGACTATGATGTCCAAGAGCACAGGAAGATAATTCACAGAGGAAGAAGCACAGAATGGAGTTATAGAGACAAGCAGAGATAGGAAAATATAAGGCCACATAGAGAGTTAAAGAAGTTGTTGCCTTCTTTTTTCCCTATGACTTTAACACTTCCTGTGAGGTCTACATGTATTTCTAACTCTAGAATCCTTTATATGCTCCAGCTCCAACTACCCCATTTTAATTTGAGCTAGTGTACCTAGGCTTCTGTTCTTTAAACACCAACAACACCGGGTGCACATATGGGGAAGCAGAGTACTCTGTCTTCATTCTACTCGCAAATCTGCCATAAGCACTGACACCAGAGCAAACTCTTGCACAACCAACAGCATGCTGACCTCTGACCTCCGACCTCCATGTCCACTCGCCCAGCAAGCCCCAGGCAACACTGCTGCACTCACTGTCAGAGACATCCTGGACTCCCAATGGTTCATGTCCTGCCCACATTCACCCCTCTACACTGCCCACGAGAGCACCTCTACACTCTCTTCCTCCAGGCTCTTCAAGTCCTTCTCGCATGTGGAGCTGAGTCAGAGGTTTTAAGTGGTCTACCTGGAAGCACTGTGTCATTTGTACTTTATCCAAGAAGATCAAATTAATGGATTGTCCACAAGTAAAGGCGGTAAGTCGTGGAGCATGTTCCAGAAGATTCATAAATGACCATAAAGTATTTTCAGATGGGTAACTATATAAATGTGGCAGTAATAATCACCAGTTTGGGGCGCCTGGGTGGCTCAGTTAGTTGGGCGGCTGCCTTCGGCTCAGGTCATGATCCTGGAGTCCCTGGATCGAGTCCCGTGTCGGGCTACCTGCTTGGCGAGGAGTCTGCTTCTCCCTCTGACCCTCCCCCCTCTCATGTGCTCTCTCTCATTCTCTCTCTCTCAAATAAATAAATAAAATCTAAAATAATAATAATAATAATAATCACCAGTTTGAGTTCAGGTCACTTTGGCCAAAATATCATATAGGTTCCACCTATTATGGAGTAACAAAGGCCAGATTTATCTTCTCACGTTGACAACTAAAAAACTAGAGTAAATATATCAACCAGTAGGTTTCAGACATGGGATCCTATGAAACACAGGGCAAAAATCATTGAGAAAAGGGAAACAGGTCATCCTTATAATTGTTCCAGCTTACTGCCAGAAGAAAGTATCCCAGCCATGCAAAGGGACAGGACACCCCAACAGACCCCTATGGTGTCTGTGAATAGAGAAGACAAAATTGAAAATTTGGGGAGTTTCTATGGGCTAGAATTTTCAGAGCAGAGTACCAGAGTCAAGAGAACTGCAAAGAAAGCTCCAGACATTTGCACAGGTTTTGTCTTTAGTCTTTTATTGAGGACTAAAAACTGCATTAATATAAGAAATTACCTGAGGCTGGGGAAACGATCACCATAAAGGAGCAGGAGGAAAAACCTCTGGGATCACACAAGGCCAGGAGTAGTTCATGTTCCTACCAGTCACAGTAGAAGTCCTTTGCAATACTTGAGACGTCAAGGAGAACACCCAGAAGGTTATAGTCTCACTACTAGGGAAAATTTGCCCTAGCATAAAGCCACTTAACAAAGCTTAAAAGCAACTCTTTTATAAAGAATAAAACTGTTTCCCAGTAACTTAACTGTATCCCAGAATACAGTTGAAAAATGTTTAAAGGAATTATAAAATATACCTAATACAGTAAAATTAAGATCCTGATATGTGATAAAAAACATATGAGCATGCAAAAAAAGAAAGAAAAGGATAAATATAAATCAATAGAAACAGACTCAGAAATTATACAAGTGATAGAATTAGCAGGCAAGGACATTAAAACAATTATAAATATATTCTATATGTTCAAAAACATAGAGCAAGAAATCATATTCATGTTAAAGAGATCATAATACAAATAAGAAATTATTTAAAAATCTTTAAAAATCAAACTTTCAGCTATATGTAAAATATACAATATATTATACATATATTATAATCTGTTTGTTTTTTTTAAGATTTTATTTATTTATTTGACAGAGAAAGACACAGCGAGAGAGGGAACACAAACGGGGAGTGGGAGAGGGTGAAGCAGACCCCCCGCTGAGCAGGGAGCCCGATGTGGGACTTGATCCCGGGACTCCAGGATCATGACCTGAGCCGAAGGCAGTCGCTTAACCAACTGAGCCACCCAGGCACCCTATATTGTAATCTTATAATGAATCTTATTGCCTTCATTGGCGATCTTTTCTTTCCATTGGGAAATATGATATGTACTTCAGATTATACACTGCAGAAAAACAGATTAGTGAATTTAAAAACAACAATAAAAACTATAAAAAAGGAAACACAGAAAAAAACTTTGGAAAAAATGATCATAACATCAGTGAGCTCTGAGATAAATTTAAGCAGCCTAATATTTGTATGATTGGAGTCCTTAAAAAGAGAGAAAAGTGAGACAGAATCAAATACTTGGAGTAAATGCTGAAATGCTCCAAATTTGGTAAAAACTACAAACCAACAGATCCAGGAAACACAATAAAGAAGTGCAAGATACATGAAAAAAACCACACCAGTGCAAAACATCATCAAAGTGCTTAAAACCAGTGATAAAGGGACAATCTTAAAAGCAGCTAAAGAAGATGTGGTATATATATATATATATATATATATACACAATGGAATATTATGCAGCCATCAAAAGGAATGAAATCTTGCCATTTGCAACGACGTGGATGGAACTGGAGGGTATTATGTTGAGTGAAATAAGTCAAAAAGAGAAAGACATGTATCATATGATCTCACTGATATGAGGAATTCTTAATCGCAGGAAACAAACTGAGGGTTGCTGGAGTGGGGGGTGGGGTGGGAGGGATGGGGTGACTGGGTGATAGACACTGGGGAGGGTATGTGCTCTGGTAAGCGCTGTGAATTGTGCAAGACGGTTGAATCTCAGATCTGTACCTCTGAAACAAATAATGCAATATATGTTAAGAAAAAAAAGAAGAAGAAGAAGAAAGCAGGAGGGGAAGAATGAAGGGGGGAAAATCGGAGGGGTAGACGAACCATGAGAGACAATGGACTCTGAAAAACAAACAGGGTTCTAGAGGGGAGGGGGGGTCGGAGGACGGGTTAGCCTGATGATGGGTATTGAGGAGGGCACGTTCTGCATGGAGCACGGGGTGTTATGCACAAACAATGAATCATGGAACACTACATCTAAAACTAATGATGTAATGTATGGTGATTAACATAACAATAAAAAATTTTTTTAAAAAAGCAGCTAAAGAATCCATCACTTACATAGAAACAAAGATAAGAATGACAGCTGATGCCCCTCAGAAACAATGCAAGTCAGAAGATCATAGAGCAACATCCATGAGAGGACTGCAAGAAAAAGTGGCAGCACAAGATTCTATAACCAGGGATAATATCTTTGAAAAACGAAAGTGAAATAAAAACTTTTGCAGACATAAAAAAAAAAAACTGATAAAACTGATGATACACAGACCTACAATAAATATTAAAGGAAGTCCATCAGGCAGAAGAAACAATAACACCAAGCTGAAATTCTGCACTGACATGAGGGAAAGAAGAGAACAGACATGTTAAATAAGTCAGTGTAAAAAAGAATTTTTCTTAGATATCTTTTAAAAATAGCTAACTGTTTCAAGCAAAAATTATAAAACTGTATTGTGGGGGTTATAGCATGTAGAAAGGAAGTGAATAACAACAGCATAAAGTCTGGGAGAGTAGAACGAGAATATGTACTGTTGTAATATTCTTACAGAGTACCTGAAGGGGTGTAATAGTACTTGAATATATGTGATAGGTTAAATATAGTATACTAGAAAATTTAAAACAAACACATTTAAATTTAAATACACACAACAATAAGAGTTATAGCTAATAAGTCAATAAGGGAGTACCTGGGTGACTTGGTCAGTTAAGCATCCACCTCTTGGTTTAGGCTCAGGTCATGATCTCAGGGTCATGAGATTGAGCCTCGCACAGGGATCCATGCCCTGCAAGAAGTCTGCTTGAGATTCTCTCTCTCCCTCTGCCCCTCTTCCCACTCGTGTGCACACACACACACATGCTCTCTCTCTCTTTCTATAAAATAAATAAATCTAAAAAAAAAAACAACAAGAAAGAAGCAAGGCAAGGATTACCATTCTCACTATTTCTATTCAACATTGAACTGGAAGGTTCTTAATCAGCACAACAAGGCAAGAACAAGGGAAACCATAAGGCACATTAGTTGGATATGTATATGTATGTACACACATGTGCAAACACACAAACACATTTTACAGTTCAATAATAGGAACCGATCATTGAATAACTGCATTTATCTGATTGTCCAAAATAGGCAAATCTATAGAAACTAACAGTAGATGACTGGTTGCCAGGGGCTGGGTGGGGAAGGAATGGGCAGTGAGGAAAGGGGAGAGACTGTTAAGAAGCACAGAATTTCTTTGGGGGTGATGAAGCATTTTAAAATGAGGCAGTCACGGTGGTTGCACAACTCTGCAAATATAGCAAAAGCACTGAATTGTACACTGAATTTTATGCTGTGTAAATTATATCTTAAAAAGCTTCTATAAAAACAATAAGTTACAGGGCGCCTGGGTGGCTCATTTGGTTGGGCGACTGCCTTCGGCTCGGGTCATGATCCTGGAGTCCCGGGATCGAGTCCCGCATCGGGCTACCTGCTCAGCAGGGAGTCTGCTTCTCCCTCTGACCCTCCCCCCTCTCATGCTCTCTCTCTATCTCATTCTCTCTCAAATGAATAAATAAAATCTTTAAAAAAATAATAATAAGTTACAAACTCACGTTTAAACAAATTATATTAACAGCAAAGGTAAAAATACTCAAAACTCATCACTTCCTTATTCCTTCGCCACATTTCAATATTATTTATGATCTTGTAGCTATTTATATCTTTTATCTGTGGGGTAGTAACACAGTATAATAGTGTTCTACTGCACACATCTTCTAAGCTCTGAATTCACTGTCATCATGTTGGCAGACTGAAATTGGACACTGGAGAATACTGACACCACGAAAATGGGCAACCACTACAAATCGGAGCTTACATCCTCCAGACAGCTGGCTGTTAATCTTTCATAAGTACATCACTGCCTGCTTCACTCCAGCCTCTGCAGCCCAGTGCCATGGGGACCAGAGAAGGTAGCCAGGAGTGACAAAATCCTGAGGGGAAATGCTTGAGACAATAAATTTCTGTTTGACCTTGTAATTATAGAATGATGTCCCTGAAAGGAAAGGAAGGAAGCTTGGTAAATACCTGGTTTGTACATGTGATTTGGGAAACATTACGTTTCAGGCTGGAAGCTATAGTCCAAGTGTACATTGTTGGTAGATTACATAGTACTTCGTTTCTCTTAAGTGGTCGCTCATAAAAAACGGCAGGCAAATAAGAACTACAACTTTTCTATTTATGTAGATACATACCTAGGTGTCTAACTACTACTTGCTCTGTAGCAAAGGCATGAGGTAATTAGGTCTACAATGACCTTTTTTTTTCCCTTTCCCTCAATGTTGCATTGAGTAAATGGTGGTATTTGTTCATTTTGAAACTTTAATATAAATAACACCACTTATAAAAGGTTTTCTGAGTCTGGAGGAAAAAAAATGTAAGGTATTTATTTCTATTACTGGAAGAGTTTATTTTAGGGGCGCCTGGGTGGCTCAGCCAGTTAAGCGTCTGCCTTCGGCTCAGGTCATGATCCCGGGGTCCTGGGACTGGGCCCGACATTGGGTTCCCCGCTCAGCAGGCAAGTCTGCTTCTCCCTCTCCCTCTGCTCCTCCCCCTGGTGTGCTCTCTCTCTCAAATAAATAAATAAAATCTTTTTTTAAAAAGAGTTTATTTTAGGGCGCCTGGGTGGCTCAGTTGGTTAAGCGACTGCCTTCGGCTCAGGTCATGATCCTGGAGTCCCAGGATCGAGTCCCGCATCGGGCTCCCTACTCGGCAGGGAGTCTGCTTCTCCCTCTGACCCTCCTCCCTCTCATGCTCTCTGTCTCTCATTCTCTCTCTCTCAAATAAATAAATAAAATCTTTAAAAAAAAAAAGAGTTTATTTTAATAATTACAATATCTACTTGTATATACTGGAAAGGATTAGGAAATTTAAAAATAAGTATTAAATATGTGGTTCCATCAGTCACTAACAGTGAAAATAGAGTGTCCTAGCTATTTATACTTTCCGATTCTCATCTTCTCCATCTGTAAAATGGGGTTAATAATGGAACCTACCTTTCAGAATTATTTTGGAGAGTAAATGAGATGATCTGTCATAAAAAAAAAATTGCAGTACACTTCCTGGCACTTAATCAGCACTTAATAAATGTTTGCTCTTTACATATTTTACGGTCAAGATGTAAGTAGGCAATCATAATATTTACTGTGGAAATTCTTGGTGGGTTTCATTCCAGAAGTACATATCATATTTATTACCTAAGATTCATTATGTTAGTTTTCCCCCATGCAGTTTATTTGCACGTCTTGTGCATGTGTAGGCCGTATATTCAGACACGAGACCGTTGCATAACTAGGGGATTATTTGTACTTTAAGGCGTACTGAAAGGGACGGCTGTCCTACGAGGTGTATTTCCTCAAACGCTGTAAAATTGCAAAGGAAGCAGCTCTTCCTCTAGCAGGCTGCCTTTTATCTTCAGCTGCTTACAAGCCCTCAGAACTCTTCTGGGGTAATTGCAATGTAATGCGTTACAGATGCTTGCTAGGTAATTTACTCAGCTGCCACGACCTGGGGAGATTACACGGGATTTCCTCTCCTGACATGGGGCCCCAGGAATTTAGAGTCTTTTCCCTTTCTCTTCTCTGGTGGTATCACTCTTTCCCCCCACGGTTCACTAGGAAGTCAGCCATTTTAAAAGTATACAAGTAGTTTGCCTATATAAGGAAATACCAGCAAACAAACTATTCAGTCTGGGTAAATTTTAGAGCACAGTCCCTATTTCACCAGCCCAGCTAAACCTGAAATATTATCAGACTCCTCTGGACCTACCCAGCTTTAAAGCAGTGCCCTTATCTTTTTGTGTGCCATAGACACTTGGGAAGTGTTATGGGGTGAATTATGTCCTTGCAAGAATAGATGTTGAAGTCCTAAGTCCCATATATCAGAATATGACCTTTTTTGGAGATAGCATCTTTACAGAGGTAATCCAGATGAGGTCATTATGGTGGGCTCTCGTCCTTATAAAAAGGGGAAATTTGGAGACAGACATGCACACAGGAAGAACACTACATGAGGATGAAGGTAGAGATCAGAATGGTTCATCTAGAAGTCAAAGAATGGTAAAGATTTCCAGTAAACCACTAGAAGTTATGAGAGAGGGAACATCGAACAGTCTCCCTTATAGCCCACAAAAGAAACCAACCCTTCCAAGGTGTGGGACTTCTAGCCTCCAGAACTATGAGACAATAAATGTCTGCTGTTTAAGCCACCAAGTTTGTGATACTACATTATGGCAGCCCTAGCAAATAACTTTGGAAGCCTATGACAGCCTCTGGACCCCTTCTCAAATTAACCTTTTAAATGCATAAAATAATGTATACAAGATAACAAAGGAAATCAAACTACAATACTGTTTTTAATTTTTTTATTCAAAAATAACTCTGGGGTGTATTCAAATACGTACTTATCTATTAATGTGTTAAATACGAGATCTAGTGGTGGGTCAAAAACCCAGTGCAATTCTCAACTATGGTGAACATAAACGGTATTTTGAGGTCTGTAACATATCTAATGTGCAGATATCAAACCTCACCTGCAAAAATCTGTTCTTTTATTGGTTCATCCCATTCCCATATCCTTCCATGTACACTCAATCCCCTGTTCAGCAAGCCATGAGCCCCCTGTGATTTGGACATACCCCTACTCCAGCCAGAACAATGTATGAGGTCTCCAAGCTGAAGAAGATCTTGGCCTCACAGTCGAGGTATCTGGGGACACCATAAGAGCGTTCTTGACACCCATCTATCCGGTAATCTGACTTTGCTGTTCTTCTTTACCCTTTACTTATGGGTATGTCCTACCATTATACTGTCCATGTGGCCTCTGTCCAAGCTCCTTCCTGTTCCCTTCCCTCAGGAATCTCCTCCAACCGGCATGCTGGCCTCCCTGGCATGACCCATTGACTTGCCCTGAATTATCACCGTCAAGTGCTCTGATTCCCGACTGCCTCTCTGACATAGCACTTCTGTAGCATATGATAGATTGGTCAGGGTAATTTCTTGGGCTCCTCATCTCCAGCGTTGCTCAATTACCAACTTCAAGATGCTGCTGTATTTCTATGTGCGCATTTTCGGACTCTACGCATTCCTTCTGGTCGCGCCTCCGGCTTTGGACCCCAGGTGCTGCCTACGTACTACATGCACCTCATAAACACAATAAAAATCTCACGTTTGTATCTTGTCCCATCCATCCGTCCCCATATACCTAACGAATACGGTAAATTTTAAAAAAAATACACATACACGCACACAGATGAATTTAAAGAGGAGCAATTTGGTGTCAGTGTTTGGAATCACTGTGTTTGAGATCTACTATTCATTTTGATTTATATTCTTCCCTATACTATGCTGAACCTTTAAGTGGTGTTTAGTCATTCCTAAAGAATATGTCTCAGCTTTCCTGTTCTTGGATTATTCACATTTGTCCCTGCCAAATTTCCTACTCATGGGAGTCAAAATAACATAATTTTAATCTGTTATTTGTAACACAGTAAGGGCTCTCTTACTTACGTGTGCCCAAAACACCAGATCCATGGCTGCACTGGGAACTCTTATTTTCATTCTACCAGACACCATGCAGTTTTCTCTTCATTTTCTGCTTAATCCAGATTATATAAGATGTTTCTTCAACCTCTGGCTGTTTTAACAACATCCTTTTTCCTGTGCCCCTTCATCTACCCACCCACCTATGGAAGGCCCAACACAGAGTATCTATCTGCAAAGCCTATGCCAGCCTGATGTATTAATGCCTCTAGAGAAAAACCAAAATGATAATGACTGTTCTCAATGTGTCCTATAAAACTGCCCAGCAATTCAGTTTTGTTTTTATTATTTTGTTAGCTCTTTCCCTTCTCTGTAGCAGCTTTTAAAAATATTCTAATCTCCTCAAATCTTGAATATTCTTCTTCCCATGCTTTCACCATATTACATGAATATCTTTTCAAGGAGAAAGCAAAAATATCAGTTGACCTGACATCAAACCTATAAATGTGTCTGTATCTTCAGGAAGACTGCACTATTTAACTTTTGTTAACAATGTAAGAAACAGGGGCGCCTGGGTGGCTCAGTTGGTTAAGCGACTGCCTTCGGCTCAGGTCATGATCCTGGAGTCCCGGGATCGAGTCCCGCATCGGGCTCCCTGCTCGGCAGGGCGTCTGCTTCTCCCTCTGACCCTCCTCCCTCTCATGCTCTCTGTCTCTCATTGTCTCTCTCTCTCAAATAAATAAATAAAATCTTAAAAAAAAAAAAAAACAAAGAAACAACTGCTCCATGTAAAGATGATGCATTTATCTGTGTTCTGAAGGACTCTTCTCTTTCATCTCTTCATGGTTCTTGCTTCACCAATACCCTTGCTTAGAGCACACACTGTCCGTTTCCTATGCCTATCCCATTACCACGACTGCTTCTCATGGGAAGTACCTGGGACTCTGCCTGCATGTAGGTAGGTAGGTGGTCCTGGGGAGTTACCTTATGAGCAACCCTCATCCAATGGCTGCATGGCTTTATGCATAAATAGCCCATCTTCCACCCCACCCCTAGGGTGGGATAACTTTGAGGCAGTTTCTACAGAGAACCCTATAAAATGTAGTGTAATTGAGCCTCAAACAGCTATAGTGATAGCATGCTCAATAACATTCTTTGATTGGCTTCTTTGCCTTACTTTTTTATCTACCTACTGGTGGATTCTAATATTATCTCCCAGATAAAACACTTGCACTGAACTACTTGGCTCAGGGTCAGTGCTGGGGCCCAACTTAAGAAAGCTTAGATTCTAGGAAGCCGTCCTACAGAATAGGATTCTAGAATTGGATTAATTGCAAGCCAGGTCACTGCTAGTATTAAGTGGTAGGATGAGATAGCCTGGGGTCCTGCCGCATGATAACCTGTAGTGGTGTCAGATCGGGTATGAGTGGAAGGGGGTACAATGATGTATATACAGTAGCTCTAGAGCCTGATCCTTGACAACAGGGAGTTATTGGCTTTTGTTAATAGACATAGAAGCTCTAATGGAAGAATACAGATCAGCCAACTATGAACTCAGATTACAGTGTAAAAACTAAAGTCATCCATAGCAGTGTTTAAAGAGACCTTTATTCACACTAGTCAGAGGACAGGCTGAAAGTCAGGAATCAGATTTGATTGTGAGAGTTTTGGATTTAAAAGGGGTGCTTTTGGTAAAAAGACAGGGCCCAAATAGGAAGGCGCTGAGATTCCGAGACTGGAGTTGGGGACATAAGAGAGACTACAGTTAAAAGCATGAAATCTTCTGATTCCCCTACGCTCTCTGTGCTGGGTAAAAGTGGCCTCTTCTTCATAGAACACCTGCCCCCACAGCCTAGAGATATTGCAAAGCTCTCAGCTGAATCAAATGCTTTGTAATATGGCACTTGTCTTCTCAAGATATGTCCCTATCTCTCCTCTTTGCTTTTAGAGCAATAAGAACAATCATGCCTCAACAGTGTTCAAGCAGGGGGGAACTGTCCTGAATACTCAAAGAAAGGAATTATTCAGCATACATAATGTACACTGGCAGAACCAGCCAAAAATACCTGGGGAGAATCTTGAGGGTGCTGGGGCAGGGAAGGTGGGATATAAGACTGGGCTGGACAGTTAAAGACAAGGAGTATGGGGTAGAAGAACATGGGTGCATCTATGGGAACAGAAGCTAAGTGTGCCGGTATGTGTCACGTCAAGTCAACTCTCAGCAGAGACCATCAACCAACAGGTGGCTCTGTACAACGGATGACTCATGCAGTGGGTATCAGCCACCCTGGGGTTGGCACAAGAGTTCTTGAAGAGAAAGATCATAATGGCAGGGACAGAGGCTATGCACATGTCCAGAATCACGGGTGCTTCTCATCACCACTAATCTAGCTGCTGCCACTGCTGAATGTCTCACGTATCAGCAGTAGAGACCAACACTGAGCCCTTGGTATAGTTCTATCCCTTGAGGAGACCAACTAGCCACTCGGTGGCAAAATGTTTGGAACAAACCTACTCCACCTGGGAGACACCAAGGATTCATACATATCTCCGGTATGAGTTTTCCTTCCCTGTCCACAGTAGATCAGCTGGCAGAATTGTCCAAGAGCTCACAGAATGTCTTGATTGAACAACACAGGCTCCCACCTAATATATTAAACCTCCTAGACTGTAAACACAGGTAAGAAAGGGATCAGGACTGCCATGGACACCATTCTGCTCCCCATGCCTTATAGAGTTCTAGACAGTATGTAGATATTTGACTGATAACTATTAAAAGAAAAGCATTTTGAAAAAAATCTCTCTTCAAGGACACGTAAAAGTATATCTCATGTCCTTCTGTATGAACTAACTATACACTAACTCCAGTGACAAAGACACTAAATCTTTTAGATTATATTTTCCAAGAATAAGTAAAACAAGAATATTAGTGAACTTCCTTTAATTCTCAGACACACGAGTTAAAGCAACAGAGTTTTAACACAAACAGGTGAGAAAAAAATTGATTGTGAAAGAATTTATATCTTAAAAGAGAAAACAAGGACTTTAATTTCATCTTCTTAATTATGTATTTAGCTGGGTAATTCATAAAAGTGTGAGCTGATGCTAAGTTCAAGCAAGGAGTCAAGCTTAGGTATGCCACAATGGATTGTATTATAAAGTCTTACTATTTTTAATTTTAAAAAAAAGCCATTAAGAAGACTTTGGAGCTCAAAGGAATTGTACCCATTTAAGCAAAGCAATGTATAACTTCAAATCATTTTGCTACACATAGAAATTCAAGAAGCTCATGAAACACTGGATATTATGAACTACATTTTATCAGAAGAAAGTTCTGTTGTGGCAATTTATAAAGACAGTGCTTACTGATGACCCTCAAAGATATTTATAAAAATCTGGTCATATAAATTTATTAGAGCAACATAATTTCCATTATTTTAAATTCTACAATAAAACTAATTAGCTTTAGTAGTATGGCTATGACAAGCATTTTTCTTGTAGGCTGACCAGTCTTCAACTGCAATGGTGCTGCACCTACACAATCAGCCTGTCTGCATGTCATGGTCAAATGGCCAGAAATGGAAACATGCATGGACATACTAACTTGCTAGGTGATCCAAAAGTCATTCAGTAAACTGATTATCTGCAGGTTGGTATGGATACTTCTGAAAGCATGATTTTATAAATCACACGTGTAAACAATAATATATAAACAATATTCTGAAGACATTGCCAGTGAAAACAGTGTAAATGTATATAGTTGGAACACTGCCAGGCAGTTGGTACTCTGATTTTTCTAAATCTATAGACTCCCTTCTGAGAGTCTTCCCTTATTTTTTATCCAGCCTAGATCCCATAGACCATCAGTTCTACCACTCCTTACTTCCCTGTCCCTTGGCTGGGCCCACTTAACAAAACTATGTACATTCTCTGCTGGAAAAAAGATCACATGATCTGACAGATTACCATGAGCACAATTTGATGGTATTTGACATCCAATGGAGTCTTATTACTACCAGATTTCCTTCACGATCCACACTCAGCTCTCTTCTTCTCCTCAGAGTTGCTATTTCAAATAGTCTTCATTCTCCTCAAAACCGTATGGCATCTCCTCCATCCTTAGTTAGGCACAAAGCTCTGCCTCTACTTCAGAGAAATTAGAAAGTATAGGAAAGGGGCGAAGGGAGGTTAAGAGATAGACAAAATGGTCCCTCGGTTTTCTTGACCCAGTCCATAAACTGTGTCTTCATTTTTACAATCTCAGTTAACCTGGGTTTAGGTTGGGAATTGAAGAGTACCTTTAGATTCTAATTTCTATATGTTTGTATTTAAATTTTCTAAAGAAGGCAAAATAACATTTATAACCAGAAAAACATTTTTTTTTTCATTTGTAAAAGTCTAAGGATAAAATTCTACTCTGAGGTTATGGTGGAAACCCTCAGCAATATTAGTTTATAAATTATGCCCTTTCTTTCCAAATTCACTATTGGTTGTTTACTCTTTCCAATTAGCAGCTAGACGTGCTCTAGTCTCTTTCATGTTATCCTTCTACAATTCCTTACACTTATAAGAACCCCTCATCCCACCTCAGCTTCACAGTCTGACATCCCGTTTCTATGTCCTCACTGCTCTCTTATTCAACAATCCACAGTGATGTGCTTTGCTTCTAGAAAACCGCAGACTTCGCTCTCACCAAAGTCAGCAAAGGCCTCCTTGTGGATAAACCCAACAGATAATTTTCTGTTGTCTTATTTGAATTTTCTGTGGTGCTTGCCTCTGTTAACTGCATGAATTTCTTTTTTTCTATTAAATTTCATGATTTTAGTTTTCCTCTACCAATATAGCTCCTCCTTATCATCAACTTTCAGGGATTCCTTTCATCTGCCTGTCCCTTAAATGAATTTCATCTTCAACTTAACTACTTTTATCTTCGAAGAGAGCAAAATGGATGGAGAATATATTCTTGAATTAGGAAAAACCTGGGTTTGCCTCTTGGCTCCCTCACAAGCTTATTAGGGGACCCACAGAAAGCAGCTTAGTCCTCCAGGCCCTTGAGTTCTCTGTAATAAAATGGGAAGCAGTTTTCTTGTAAGGCTGTTTTTAGCATTAAACACTCACAACTAGGAATGGCACATAATAAATATTTAATAGCTGGTAGCTGTTATTACTCTGCTTTTATAATCTCTCCAGGGAAATTTCTACTCTCCAATTTTGACATATAAACTAATGACCACCACCTCTTTTCTCTCCAGCCCAAACTCTCTCCTAAATTTCTAATCCAAACTGACGATTGGACATTTCAACTAGATACCTCGTGTCATAAAAACCAACATCCAAATTTAATCTCCTTTAGCTCTCTGCCACTCCTCTTAAAAACCTGTGTTTCTCTTTGAGAATGCATGGTGTCACAGACACTTAGTTCTCTAAAATCAAAACCTGGAAGCCATCTCTCCTATTCCCCTTTTTATCTTTTACATGCCTAGTCACTAAACCTTACCAATTCTTCCTCCCAAATATTTGTCACCCATTCACCCACTTAGGCCTTTTCACCATCTCAGCTTATGACATGATCAACCCGTATGTTGGTGACAGCAAGAGGCTTTTAATTGATCTTTTCTACGTCCAGGTTCACATTTTTCCTTCTCGTTGCTCTTTTTCTTCGTCATCTATTCATATACTGGAGCTAGTAACTGTCCTTATGTGCCTAACTCTTTTGACAACTCCTACATTTTGGCCTCATCTGTTACCACTATGGTCCTTACTGCCTCCTCACTGCCAACCCCATCTCTGCTGCATCCATACCAAACGCTGCTAAATTTCTCCAACGAGTTGTATTATCTCCAACCTGCAATTGACTACTTCCTCTCTTCAGTCTACTTGCTGGACTTCTTCCTTGGCTGAATTGCACTTGCCTTTGAAACCTTACCACCTAAGGAAAGATCCATTCCCAAATCTTAGCTGGTTCCCCCCAACATCATTTGCTCCCATAGCAACCTATACACCTCTATGAAAGCACTTATTTCAGAAAACAGAATTTTCTGTTTCATGTCTATCGTTTTTCTCTGAACCAGTATTTCCCAATTCATGTCTGTTTCTCCTTTGAAGCAATTTTTTCAAACAAATGTGAAACGGAACCACCTAGGATGCTTATTAATTATCCATATTCCTGAGTCCCACTTCCAGTTTAATGTTGCAAAGGCATCGAAGATGTCAAGGGATCCCATCTTTTCTTCCCCCACAAGACCTAATAAAAAAGTAATATAATAATAAACAATGGCATTGTTAACATTATAAGTCAACAAGGACAGAAAAACAATAGAGAGGAAAATGGAAGATGAACTTATTTCGACCAATTTGCAGAAGATGGGAAGCAAATGGTGAAGTGGTAACTATCTTAGCACAGTGAAAGAACTTAACATTTTAGTGCCCGGAGAAGGAGAACACTGACCATAAATGACCCAGTTTTCTCTAAAAACTGCCTGAGAAGTCTAGCACTCTGACCATTAGACTGAGCTGAAAAGAGAGAATATTGGGAAACCTACAATAAAAGTAGTTGAATAAGTCTAACCCATTTGCACAGGGATAGATAACTAAGTTCTTTTCTCCTAATTCCACATGTTCCTCTTGAGTGGGGTACTGAGATTGGAGAATGTGAAAAGAGGAAGTTGGAGATTTAAGAACATCGTGCACCTTACAAAGAGGTTTTGGCATGTGGCTGAAAATAAGGATTAAATAAACGTGTACGTATTATTTTACAGAGAGAATTCTGAGAAGATGGTAGAGTAGGAAACATGAGGAGTCTGTCTCCCCACCTAGACAGCAAGTGCGCTGGCAGAGTTGACCTAATGTGACTATTTTAGAACTCGGGAGTCTATAGAAGCCTTGTAACTTCCAAGGGGAAACTTGGGGATAAAGCTCCTCCATCAGCCCATTGCAGGCAAACTTGGTACATGTTGTGCTCAAACCCCACCCTCCTTTCCCCCCACCCCCCACCCCTT
Source organism: Mirounga leonina (assembly GCF_011800145.1). Classification (NCBI taxonomy): domain Eukaryota; kingdom Metazoa; phylum Chordata; class Mammalia; order Carnivora; family Phocidae; genus Mirounga; species Mirounga leonina. Next base: position 11,358,932 of record NW_023270426.1, read on the forward strand.
GGCTGAAGCAGCTTTGAGGGGATTTAAATGGGTGGCACCTTTCCCTACCCCCTACCCCCGCCTTGATTCTTTCCCCCTTTTCCTCCTTTTAGAAGCCAGATATTAATGACTAGGACATTCAAAAGCAATTGCATATACAGAGGAAATTAGAAAGTCACTGTGCACACTCTGGGAAAGGCACGGTCTCAGGAAAACACCTGAGAAGATCTTAAGCTCACACCTCAGACTGATCCTTAGAATGCAGCTAGCCTACAACAACCGAATCAAAACAGAAACGAAACCCAGCAAGCCCTAGGGAAGGGGAGAGTCTGATTACCACAGCTAACCATGTTATTAGATGCAAATGACCAGTTATTGACCAAAAAGCAAAACAAAAATGAACAAATAAACAAAAGATATACAAAGAAATGAGAAAGTATGTCCCATCCAAAGGAAAAAAATAAATAAACAAACAATGCAAATCATCTGTAGGAAAGACCAGATAGAGGACCTCCTACACAAAGACTTTAAAATATCTATTGTAAATATCTTCAAAGAACTAAAGAAAGATGTGGAAAAAGTAAATGATGTATGAACAAAACTGAAATATCAATAGAGAGAAAACTTAAAAAGAAACCAAGAAACTCTAGAACTAAAAAATACAATAACAAATAAAAATTTTACTAGAGGGATTTAAAGGTAGCTTTAAGCAGTCAGAAGAAAGAACCCATGAACTTGAGGATATGACAATTGAAATTATTGAGTGTGAGGAACAAAAAGAAAGAAGATTTAAGAAAAGTGAATAGAGTGTAAGGGACTCATAGTAAGTACACTATCAAGAAGACCAACATATGCACTGTGGAAGCTCAGAAGAAGAGAGAGACATGGTCAGAGAAATTATTCAAAGAAATAATAACCAAAAATTTCCCATATGTGATGAAGGCATGAATATAAACACCTTGCCTTAATCCAAGAAGCTCAACAAGATTTAATTTTTTAAAGCTATAATAAATATCCTGAGTGAGAAAAAAATTGCATTAATAAAAAAAGAGCAAAAAAAAAAAAAAGCCACACAAAGAAATGTGAATCAGATTTTGAACAGCATCACAAAAGCTAGAAGATAGTAGAGCTGTGCTTTCAAAATTTTGTGAGAAAATTTTTTTTATCCTACAATTCTAGGCCATATCAAACTTTCAGTCAAGTACGCCTGGGTGGCTCAGTTGGTTGGGCGACTGACTTCAGCTCAGGTCATGATCCTGGAGTCCCAGGATCGAGTCCCGCATCGGGCTCCCTGCTCGGTGGGGAGCCTGCTTCTCCCTCTGACCCTCCTCCCTCTCATGCTCTCTGTCTCTCATTCTCTCTCTCCCAAATAAATAAATAAAAAAAATCTTAAAAAAAAAATACTATGAATGGGGCACCTGGGTGGCTCAGTCAGTTAGGCGGCTGCCTTCGGCTCAGGTCATGATCCTGGAGTCCCGGGATGGAGTCCCACATCGGGCTCCCTGCTCGTCAGGGAGTCTGCTTCTCCCTCTGACCCTCCCCCCTCTCATGCTCTCTCTCTCTCAAATAAATAAAATCTTAAAAAAAAAAAAAAAGAAAGAAAAAACTTTTAATCAAGTGTGAAGGTAGAACAAAGATGCCTTTCAGCATACTAAGAATTCTTTGTCAGGAAGTTACTGAAAAATATACTTCAATAAAATAAGCATACAAACCAAGAAAGAGAAAAATCTCCTTCTCCGAAGCAAGAATCCGATTGACTCAGCTTGAGTCAGGAATGTACTTCTACTTCCATCACCCATGAAAATGGGAGGCAGGGTACACAATTTAGAGCAGAGTCCCTCACATGGATTTTTGGACAGAGAGTGTAAAAGAAAAAGCAGCTCTTTCTGGCCTAAGCAGGCACAACGACATCATTTTTAAGCAAAGAATCTGAATCCCAGAAATGGTAACTAACTTGGTCAAGGTATACAATTTGATAGTCGTGAAAACAGGGCTGGAATTCAAATTCTCTAATTCTTAATTCAATCTTCTTCCCACTTTGCTAGCAATGGAACAAGGAACTCCACCCAGTTGGAATTTGCAGCTACCAGTTAACACTGGTCCCACGTGGTACTAGGTAAGATACTAAGGAAATAAAACAGTACAAATTCAGCTATAACAAACGTTTGCCATGCCCTGTAGTATGACTCTTTCATGTACATTTGATCTAGAATATCATTATAACCTGGATACTATCCAGGACCAGATTAGGTAAACACAAGAGATAACGTAATCAGGGGCACCTGGGTGGCTCAGTCGGTTAAGCGTCTGCCTTCGGCTCAGGTCATGATCCCAGGGTCCTGGGATCGAGCCCCACGTCAGGCTTTCTGCTCAGCAGGAAGCCTGCTTCTCCCTCTCCCACTCCCCCTGCTTGTGTTCCCTCTCTTGCTGTGTCTCTCTCTGTCAAATAAATAAATAAAATCTTTAAAAAGAGAGAGATAGCGTAATTAAAAGTTAATGTTTATAGTGCTTACTTTACCATTAGAAGAATATAAAAGGAAAAATCACCAAGGACCAGAACAGTTTCACTGAGCTCCAGGGAGTAACTTAAAATTTGATTTAAGCTGTGAAGTGTGGGTAAGTTAGTGTAGCAAAAGAGGAAAGTGAGGGCATTCTAGGCAAGGAAATGTTCTAAAGCAACAGGAGAGAGATGGGGATTGGTGTATTTTGGGCTTCGGTGGGCGGAAATTTTGTAAATTATAATTGGATGAAGCAGAGAGATTCTGTCATAAATTTTTGGCTTAAGGGTAACAATTTAAAGTTATAAAATAGGTAACACACACTTTAGAATTCTTGGTGTTTAGCTAAATCATACTGCATTCAAGTCATGGTGATACGTGTTTTTCCCAGCTCCTTGTGGTTTTTCTAAAGTTTTGAACAGAATAAAAGGTCAAAATTTTCTAAAAGCTCCAAGATGTTATTGGAAACATATGGCAACATAAATGGCTGGAGCTACAAAGCATATTACCCTTTTCAACCTATTTATGGGTTAAAAATAGCAGAATCTGATTTTCAGATGAAGCAATAATCTTTACCAGGAAAGTAAGGAGGAGTAAGCACATCCTTATATGCCAGCTGTGTAAATTATTTCTGTGAAGATAGACCTTCAGTCTTGGGCAAGAGGGAAAAAAAAATCAATTTTAATCCACTCATTCTTGTAATGGAAGGATGTGGTCATATAAAGTAATACTGGCTAGGCGGAGGATCACAGTCTGAATTCGAAGACAGATGCTATATGTTTGCTGTGGAAACAATAGACCGTAACATTGTATTTGATATGGAAAAATCAATCACAATGTTACCAGCTAGAAACTGCTCCCCTTCAAGGCAAGAATACAAAGGACCTCAAGCCCTTGTTAAACAAGAGGTTTCATGATTATTTAATCACTTGAGAGGCCAAACCAATTAAAATATCATCTGTCAATACTTTTTTCTAGGATTTGATTTCAGGAATAATAAATGTTTTCTCAACATCTATTGTCCTGAACTAAATGATGACATAGAGAAATAAAAACCATCAGGACCAGGTTCATATTTTCCAGCGGGAAGTGGTTTCAGATTTTACTTGGATATGGAAAAGGCCAGAGTTCCTTAAGGCATTTTTCTGGAATCTATCAGGTAAAACTCAGGGCTTACAAAGGTCTGGCAGCGTGAATCTGAATCATCAAACAACAACCAGAGTGTACAAAGCCTTCAGGCTTCAGGGATCTGGTATGAATTCCTCTCCGGCTGTGACCACACACATGTGGTGAAGTGGTACTCTACCAGCAGGATTCAGACATTTAATTCCCAATTGCTCATGGACACGCCATTGCACAGCTTCAGTATGCCTGGAAAATGGGTGGCGTCAGCAGAGAAAGGTGGGAGTTTAGGCTGGACGGATACACTGAGGCAGTGAATTCCTTCCTAACTAGTCTAAACTCAGTCTAAGGAGGCTAAGAAGATCCTCCTAAGACTCTAAAATATGCAAATGATACAATCAAATGCATATTTTAGAAAAATAGCCATGGTGGCCATATGGATGATGAATTATAGAGGGAAGATTCTGGAAAGAGGAACCATGTTGGAGACTATAAAAATTTCTAAAGAATTTGAATTTAAGTAAGAGCAGTAAGTAAGAGAGAAGGCAAGTTTGGGGGTATGGAAAAAAGTAAACTAGAAAGTTAATTCTAGTAATTGAAAATGATGTTGAGGTTTTGTTCTTTGGCAGCCTGGTTAAATATTAAGGTCTTTTGTAGATTTGGAGAAGGCACAACACATTTCAAGACAAATAAAATTTAGGGTTCTTATAATGCTTATTGATTAGCACTGAATGAAGAAAGTTTAAGTTTCATTTGAATTTTGCTTTAAATTCCTACTCATCTCTTATAGGCCTTTAAATCTAGGGAATATTACTTAATGTAACTGAACTCCATTCCTTCAGCAATTTTTAAAAGGGAGAAATGATTTCTGAAATTGTTACAGTGAAAACCAAGTGACACCACTAGTCACATGGCTGCCTTGTATTGAAGTAGAAGTTAAATAAATAGTACTAATACTCTTAGTATTTTTAAACCCCCAATTTAAAAAGTGAGTAAGGTACTGAATGCAACCTTTAAAAAAATGACGTAATTTTAAAATCCTGTAAATAGCATAACTTATTTTATTTTTATTTTTTTTTATTCTTATGTTAATCTCCATACATTACATCATTAGTTTTAGATGAAGTGTTCCATGATTCATTGTTTGTGCATAACACCCAGTGCTCCATGCAGAATGTGCCCTCCTCAATACCCACCACCAGGCTAAACCATCCTCCCAACCCCCTCCCCTCTAGAACCCTGTTTGTTTTTCAGAGTCCATCGTCTCTCATGGTTCGTCTACCCCTCTGATTTCCCCCGCTTCATTCTTCCCCTCCCGCTACCTTCTTCTTCTTTTTTTTTTTTCTTAACATATATTGCATTATTTGTTTCAGAGGTACAGATCTGAGATTCAACAGTCTTGCACAATTCACAGCGCTTACCAGAGCACATACCCTCCCCAGTGTCTATCACCCAGTCACCCCATCCCTCCCACCCCACCCCCCACTCCAACAACACTCAGTTTGTTTCCTGCGATTAAGAATTCCTCATATCAGTGAGATCATATGATACATGTCTTTCTCTGTTTGACTTATTTCACTCAACATAATACCTTCCAGTTCCATCCACGTCGTTGCAAATGACAAGATCTCATTCCTTTTGATGGCTGCATAATATTCCATTGTATATATATACCACTCTTCTTTATCCATTCATCTGTCGATGGACATCTTGGCTCTTTCCACAGTTTGGCTATTGTGGACATTGCTGCTATAAACATCGGGGTGCACGTACCTCTTCGGATCCCTACTTTTGTATCTTTGGGGTAAATACCCAGTAGTGCAATTGCTGGATCATAGGGTAGCTCTATTTTCAACTTTTTGAGGAACCTCCATACAGTTTTCCAGAGTGGCTGCACCAGCTTGCATTCCCACCAACAGTGTAGGAGGGTTCCCCTTTCTCTGCATCCCCGCCAACATCTGTCATTTTCTGACTTGTTAATTTTAGTCATTCTGACTGGTGTGAGGTGGTATCTCATTGAGGTTTTGATTTGGATTTCCCTGATGCCGAGCGATATTGAGCACTTTTTCATGTGTCTGTTGGCCATTTGGATGTCTTCTTTGGAAAAATGTCTGTTTATGTCTTCTGCCCATTTCTTGATTGGATTCTTTGTTCTTTGGGTGTTGAGTTTGATGAGTTCTTTATAGATTTTGGATACTAGTCCTTTATCTGATATGTCATTTGCAAATATCTTCTCCCATTCTGTCGGTTGTCTTTTGGTTTTGTTGACTGTTTCCTTTGCTTTGCAAAAGCTTTTTATCTTGATGAAGTCCCAATAGTTCATTTTTGCCCTTGCTTCCCTTGCCTTTGGCGATGTTTCTAGGAAGAAGTTGCTTTGGCTGAGGTCAAAGAGGTTGCTGCCTGTGTTCTCCTTTAGGATTTGGATGGACTCCTATCTCACATTGAGGTCTTTCAACCATTTGGGGTCTATTTTTGTGTGTGGTGTAAGGAAATGGTCCAGTTTCATTCTTCTGCATGTGGCTATCCAATTTTCCCAACACCATTTGTTGAGGAGACTATCTTTGTTCCACTGGACATTCTTTCCTGCTTTGTCGAAGATTAGTTGACCATAGAGTTGAGGGTCCATTTCTGGGCTCTCTATTCTGTTCCATTGATCTATGTGTCTGTTTTTGTGCCAGTACCATGCTGTCTTGATGATGACAGCTTTGTAATAGAGCTTGAAGTCCGGAATTGTGATGCCGCCGGTTTTGCTTTTCTTTTTCAACATTCCTCTGGCTATGCAGGGTCTTTTCTGGTTCCATACAAATTTTAGGATTATTTGTTCCATTTCTTTGACAAAAGTGGATGGTATTTTGATGGGGATTGCATTGAATGTGTAGATTGCTCTAGGTAGCATTGACATCTTCACAATATTTGTTCTTCCAATCCATGAGCATGGAACGTTTTTCCATTTCTTTGTGTCTTCCTCAATTTCTTTCATGAGTATTTTATAGTTTTCTGAGTACAGATCCTTTGCCTCTTTGGTTAGATTTATTCCTAGGTATCTTATGGTTTTGGGTGCAATTGTAAATGGGATCGACTCCTTAATTTCTCTTTCTTCTGTCTTGTTGTTGGTGTATAGGAATACCACTGATTTCTGTGCATTGATTTTATATCCTGCCACTTGACTGAATTCCTGTATGAGTTCTAGCAGTTTTGGGGTGGAGTCTTTGGGGTTTTCCACATAAAGTATCATATCATCTGCAAACAGTGACAGTTTGACTTCTTCTTTGCCAATTTGGATGCCTTTGATTTCTTTTTGTTGTCTGATTGCTGTGGCTAGGACTTCTAGTACTATGTTGAATAGCAGTGGTGATAGTGGACATCCCTGCCGTGTTCCTGACCTTAGGGGGAAAGCTCTCAGTTTTTCCCCATTGAGAATGATATTCTCTGTAGGTTTTTCATAGATGGCTTTTATGATATTGAGGTATGTACCCTCTATCCCTATACTCTGAAGAGTTTTGATCAAGAAAGGATGCTGTACTTTGTCAAAAGCTTTTTCTGCATCTATTGAGAGGATCATATGATTCTTGTTCTTTCTTTTGTTAATGTATTGTATCACATTGATTGATTTGCGGATGTTGAACCAACCTTGCAGCCCAGGGATAAATCCCACTTGGTCGTGGTGAATAATCCTTTTAATGTACTGTTGGATCCTATTGGCTAGTATTTTGGTGAGAATTTTTGCATCCATGTTCATCAGGGATATTGGTCTGTCATTCTCCTTTTTGATGGGGTCTTTGTCTGGTTTTGGGATCAAGGTAATGCTGGCCTCATAAAATGAGTTTGGAAGTTCTCCTTCCATTTCTATTTTTTGGAACAGTTTCAGAAGAATAGGTGTTAATTCTTCTTGAAATGTTTGGTAGAATTCCCCTGGGAAGCCATCTGGCCCTGGGCTTTTGTTTTTGGGGAGATTTTTGATGACTGCTTCAATTTCCTTAGTGGTTATAGGTCTGTTCAGGTTTTCTATTTCATCCTGGTTCAGTTTTGGTAGTTGATACATCTCTAGGAATGCATCCATCTCTTCCAGGTTATCTAATTTGCTGGCATAGAGTTGCTCATAATATGTTCTTATAATTGTTTGTATTTCTTTGGTGTTGGTTGTGATCTCTCCTCTTTCATTCATGATTTTGTTGATTTGGGTCATTTCTCTTCTCTTTTTGATGAGTCTGGCCAGGGGTTTATCAATCTTGTTAATTCTTTCAAAGAACCAGCTCCTAGTTTCGTTGATCTGTTTTACTGTTCTTTCAGTTTCTATTTCATTGATTTCTGCTCTGATCTCTATGATTTCTCTTCTCCTGCTGGGTTTAGGCTTTATTTGCTGTTCTTTCTCCAGCTCCTTTAGGTGGAGGGTTAGGTTGTGTACTTGAGACCTTTCTTGCTTCTTGAGAAAGGCTTGTATTGCTATATACTTTCCTCTTAGGACTGCCTTTGCTGCATCCCAAAGATTTTGAACAGTTGTGTTTTCATTTTCATTGGTTTCCATGAATTTTTTTAATTCTTCTTTAATTTCCTGGTTGACCCATTCATTCTTCAGTAGGATGCTCTTTAGCCTCCATGTATTTGAGTTCTTTCCGACTTTCCTCTTGTGATTGAGTTCTAGTTTCAAAGCATTGTGGTCTGAAAATAGGCAGGGAATGATCCCAATCTTTTGGTACCGGTTGAGACCTGATTTATGACCTAGGATGTGATCTATTCTGGAGAATGTTCCATGGGCACTAGAGAAGAATGTGTATTCCGTTGCTTTGGGGTGGAATGTTCTGAATATGTCTGTGAAGTCCATTTGGTCCAGTGTGTCATTTAAAGTCTTTATTTCCTTGTTGATCTTTTGCTTAGACGATGTGTCCATTTCAGTGAGGGGGATGTTAAAGTCCCCCACTATTATTGTATTGTTGTTGATGTGTTTCTTTGCTTTTGTTATTAATTGCCTTATATAATTGGCTGCTCCCATGTTAGGGGCATAGATATTTACAATTGTTAGATCTTCTTGTTGGATAGACCCTTTAAGTAGGATATAGTGTCCTTCCTCATCTCTTATTACAGTCTTTGGTTTAAAATCTAATTTGTCTGATATAAGGATTGCCCCCCCAGCTTCCTTTTGGTGTCCATTAGCATGGTAAATGGTTTTCCACCCCCTCACTTTCCATCTGGGGGTGTCTTTGGGTCTAAAATGAGTCTCTTGCAAACAGCATATCGATGGGTCTTGTTTTTTAATTCAGTCTGTTAGCCTGTGTCTTTTGATTGGGGCATTGAGCCCATTTACATTCAGGGTAACTATTGAAAGATAGGAATTTAGTGCCATTGTATTCCTGTAAGGTGACTGTTACCGTATATTGTCTGTGTTCCTTTCTGGCCTATGTTGCTTTTAGGGTCTCTCTTTGCTTAGAGGACCCGTTTCAAGATTTCCTGTAGGGCTGGTTTTGTGTTTGCAAATTCCTTTAGTTTTTGTTTGTCCTGGAAGCTTTTTATCTCTCCTTCAATTTTCAATGACAGCGTAGCTGGATAGAGTATTCTTGGCTGCATATTTTTCTCATTTAGTGCTCTGAAGATATCCTGCCAGTCCTTTCTGGCCTGCCCGGTCTCTGTGGATAGGTCTGTTGCCAATCTAATGTTTCTACCCTTGTAGGTTACATATCTCTTCTCCCGAGCTGCTTTCAGGATTTTCTCTGTCTATGAGACTCGTAAGTTTTACTATTAGATGTCGGGGAGTTGACCTATTTTTATTGATTTTGAGAGGGGTTCTCTGTGCCTCCTGGATTTTCATGCCTGTTTCCTTCCCCAGATTAGGGAAGTTCTCTGCTATAATTTACCCCAATATACCTTCTGCCCCTCTCTCTCTTTCTTCTTCTTCTGGGATCCCAATTATTCTAATGTTGTTTCGTCTTATGGTATCGCTTATCTCTCGAATTCTGCCCTCGTGATCCAGTAGTTGTTTATCTCTCTTTTTCTCAGCTTCTTTATTTTCCATCATTTCATCTTCTATATTACTGATTCTCTCTTCTGCCTCATTTATTCTAGCAGTTAGCGCCCCCATATTTTATTGCACCTCATTAATAGCCTTTTTGATTTCTACTTGGTTGGATTTTAGCTCTTTTACTTCTCCAGAAAGGGTTTCTCTAATAACTTCCATATTTTTTTCAAGCCCAGCTAGTATCTTTAAAGTGATGATTCTGAACTCTAGATCTGACATCGTACTAATGTCGGTATTGAGTAGGTCCCTGGCAGTCGGTACTACCTCTTGTTGTTTTTGTTGAGGTGATTTTTTCCGTCTTGTCATTTTGTCCAGAGGAGAATAGATTAATGAGAGAACAAAATGCTAGCAGAGTAACCACGTCCCCAGAAAATATACTCTAAACAAATCAGAAAAGACCTGAAGCAGTCGGATAAGAAAGGGAAAGAGAGAAAGAAGAAAAAAAAGAAAAAGATAAAGATAAAAACAAAAACAAACAGGGGCGCCTGGGTGGCTCAGTTGGTTAAGCAACTGCCTTCGGCTCAGGTCATGATCCTGGAGTTCCAGGATCGAGTCCCGCATCGGGCTCCCTGCTCGGCAGGGAGTCTGCTTCTCCCTCTGATCCTCCCCCTCTCATGCTCTCTGTCTCCCATTCTCTCTCTCAGATAAATAAATAAATAAATAAATAAACCACAAAAACAAAAACAAACAAAACAAAACAACAAGAACAACAACAAAAAAAAAAACCAGAATGTGATCAAATATGATCAGGCTGGTATATAGATCAGTGCCACACATAGATTTGGGGTGTATTTTGGTCTTTTAGAAGAAAGTGCCTCCCAAAATTTTAAAGAAAGAATAACTTATATATGTACAAAAATAAGGGTTGATATGATGAAGGGATGGAATATGACTGTAAAGATGGAAATTATAAAAAATTTTATAAAAGGAATTGATAAGAAGTTGTTTGAAAAAAGAAAGAAGAGGATTTAAAAAAAGAAAAAAGAAAAAAAAGGGATAGAATGTGATCAGGCAGGGGAGTAGAAAAAACCATACACTAGAGATTTAGGGTATATTTTGATCTGTTAGAAGAAACTATCTCAAAATTTTAAAGAGAGAACAACTTATATATATATATGCCAAAAATATGGGTAACTGCTATGAAAGAATAGAATATGACTCTAAAAATGAAAAATAAAAATGTTTTTTAAAAAAGGGATTGATAAGATGTTGGTTGAAAAAGGGAAAAAGAAAAATTCAAAAAAAAAAAAAAAGAAAAGAAAAAAAGACAGTTAAAAAAAATTAACTTTGAAAGACTAAAAAATCATGGTAAAAAAGCCGTGAATTCCATGTGCAGTAGTCCCCTAGCGCTGGAGTTCTGCCGTTCTCATTGATCGGTAAACTTGGTCTTGGCTGGCTGTTCTCGCTGATCTTCTGGGGGAGGGGCCTGTTGCCGTGGTTCCCAAATGTCTCTGCCGGAGGCGGAATTGCCCCGCCCTCGCCCCCTCCCGGCTAAGTCATCTGCTCAGGTTTGCTCTCCGGGGCTTTTGTTACCTGCAAGCTCTCCGTACAGCTTTGGAGGCAGAGAGTGAAAATGGCGGCCTCCCAATCTCCGCCCCGGAGGAGTCGAGAACTCGGGGCCCCGCTCCTCAGTGAGCCCCCAGAGACAAGCAGTCACTCCCGGCTCCCCCCAGTCTCCCGCCGCACTCTGTGCTCACCCGGCCTGTGACTGCGCACCTCTATCTCTGGCACCCGACCCCGGGTGGAGTCTCCAAACCCAGCAGATCCCTGCGGTGCACTCCCGCGAGGCTCCTCCCGGGGAAGAAGGTGAGTCTCCCCGGATCTGCCGCTTGTTGGTCCCTGCTGGGGGAGCAGGGGCCCGACTGGGCCGCGGATCCCGGTTTATGGCCACCCCCAGCTGAGAGCCCGCGCCTGGGCTCCGCCTCTGCAGCCGGCTTCCCTGCTCCGTTACCTGGGAGCTCTGCCGCCCTCAGGCACCCCCGGTCTTTCTGCGACCCCGAGGGTCCTGAGACCACACTGTCCCGGAGGGTTCCACCCCCCGCTTAGCCACCAGAGTGACGTCCCTCGGCGGAGCAGACTTTTAAAAGTTCCGATTTTGTGCTCCGCGGCTCTATCACTTGCCAGAAGCGGCCGACGGAGGCCCCTCCCCCGCCGTCTATCCTCCCGAATATCGCCTCGGATTCACTTCTCCACACGTCCTACCTTCCAGAAAGTGGTCGCTTTTCTGATGAGAGAGTTGTTGCTCTTCTTTTCTTCGATCTCCTGTTGAGTTTGTAGGTGTTCAGCATGTTTTGATCCCTATCCAGCTGAATTCCTGAGAGGAGACGAAATCCAGGTCTCCGACTCCTCCGCCATCTTGCTCCGCCCCCTCATCATAACTTATTTTAAAGAGGATGATTCTGACCTCCTAACTAATAAAAAAAAAAAATCTTTCGTTAACGAATGAATTGTATAAACATGAACCAAAAATAAATACAAATGCACACAAAATAAACAATTTCATAGCAGCTATTTTCAACAGAATAAAGTTGAAAAATGGAACCATCTTCCTGCATGTGAAATTTTTTACAAGATGTAAAATGAGTCCAGTTGTTCCACACATCCTGCCCACGCACCACCCACCCCTGCCCCCCCCCCAGAAGATCTCCTATTGTTCAGATGCTCATGAGATCTTATAGAAATAACCAGGCCTTAAAATTCAAGAATGTTCAGGTATCTCAAAACAGTTTCTTATGTTATCTTCCTTATTTTTTGTTCATGTTTTACAGTTGGCAGAAAATCAATTAAAAAAAGAAAAGTATTTTCCCTCTATTCCTTTACCTCCTCTCTTTTTACTACTTTGACTAAGAAACTTCTTTGGCCAATTAGTAAGCAGTCTTTTCTAATATTATTGTTAAGAGTTGTCACCTCTCACAGGTGGTATAAGGAGATAGTTAACAACAAGTCTTCATTCACCTCTCTGCCTAATTTGCTCATTCTCTCTGTCTCTCTCATTCTCTCTCTCTCCTCCTTTTCTTGATTCTGATTTTCCTCTTAACTTGACATGGCTGAGAAGAAGTATACTGTGTTCCACAAAATACTTCCAGTTCTGTGGGAAATGTAAGAGTTCTCTAGTTCTACAACTCCTATCCAAATCTCCCCAAACGAAGACAAACAGACTTTAAACCTTACATTTGAAATCAGAGTTCACTCTAAATTCAGTACTACTTGTCAATCTCTTTCATATAATGTCTTCTCTTCAAACTTTTCACAAATACAGATGCATTTAAATTATTTCCTGCCATGGAACATTAGGAATTTCCATGAGCACTTCAGTACTTTATCTACTAAAACCTAATACACCTAATTAAATAGAGTTTGCAAAAATTTATTTGGCAATCTTTAATCCTTCCAAATCCACCCGCAGTTGCACTATACATATCAGAGAGTAATTAATTACAGTGCGTTACCCATGGATAGCACCGTGTCTTACACACAGTGGTGTGCAGTCAAAAATAATTAATTACTGAAGAAGAGTGAAATATTTTTATATAGTTGCATAATCTTTCCTAAACTTCCTTGTCTACAGAGAGGTAACAATAACATCTATCTCAATGAGATTATTAGATTACCCGAGATAATACATATCATGTATTTGGTTACAGCACACGTCATACAGCAAATTCTTAATAAATAGGGAATTTTACTATTACCTAAAATAATACTTCCAATAGAGAGATAATGTGAGACACATATGTAATTTTAAATTTTCTAGTAGCTACACTTAAAAATCTTTTAATCATGTAAGATCATTTTTAATAATATATTTAACCCAATATATCAAATATACTAAACATGTAATCGATATAAAAAGTTATTACTGAGATATTTTATATTCTATTTTTCATAATACATCTATAAAAATCCAGTGTGTATTTCACACTTCCAGCACATCTCAATTCAGACTGACTACATTTCAAGTGTTCAATTGCTAGATGTAGTTAGTTAATGGACCCTGATTTAGATGCATAGATCTAGATGCTCATTAACTTTGGATGTGAGTGATCTATAACTCTGGCTGAATCACTTCTTTATAAATGGGTCCAAAACCTCACAAAATGGAGAAAAAGAAACAAAAAAAGCTCTAAGTATTGATGATTTTACTATTTTCTTACTAAGTGACCTTAATAAATACTGTATTTCAAGGAGCTAATAATAAGGACAGTACTCTTTGAATTTAGAAAAAATAATCACATCTTTTTAAGAAGTGTCGGAAGTCTGTCCTTGCTTTAGAAAAAACATATTTTGAAACTGGTAAACCTACACAGAATTCTGTAGTAAGCATGGTTATCACAGAGGCAAAAAGACCCACAGTGTTTAAAACGTTCTTAAAATATTTTAAAGAACGTTTCCATTCTCACTGTGCTAAAAGCACAAAAGCTCTCCTGGGGCCCACCCTAGGCTTGCCAGCTCAATGTACCATCTTTGGCAGTTAAAAAAAAAAGAAAAGAAAGTCCCTCCACCTTCTCCTCCCTTTACTACTTGAGCTGATTTCACAAGATCTTTACATGCTTTATTTACTATTCATTTTCATCCTTGGGAGAGAAACTTGAAATATTTATTCACAAGACATAATTCTTTAAAAATATTTCATAAGGCAAGGATTTGGTAAATGGCAGGAAAAAAAAAAGTGTCTGCAACAATCAGTGTAATTATTATCCCTGAAATTGCATTTTTAAATATTTTAATAAGTAAAAGAGTTTTCTGCAAAACCAGGCAAAGAACTAAGAGAATAAAAAGGCTCAAAAATCCCAGGTAAATAAGCCTCTCAGGCTGTGTGTGTGTGTATACATGCTTAATTCTTACATAAAACCCAACAACATTAATCATGTCTATAAAATGATAACCAAAACAACAGCTCTCGCTCTGCAGTCAGCCGTACAAGCAAGCATTTTCTAGCCATAACCCACCACTCTGAGCAAACAACTGATGGGCAGCGGTCCTTTTGTCAGATTCTGACAAGTGAATCAATAAAAAGACACAGCAAAAGTTCAATCAGAACAGACACCACTAATACGGCTGGCCTTTTGGGACCCACATAAGCGTGGAACTGCTTTTCCATGTTAATTTCTCTTCACTACCCCTTGGGGTTATCACCTTCTCTGGCCCCTGTTAATTAAAAACTGCCTCCTTCTAAAGTTCCTTGGCAGGCATTTCCCTCGTGTCAGACTATTCTGCTGACTGCTAAAAGAAATGGAGGAAGGCGTGTTCCCAAGCAGAGAATGCTAGGATGCCAGAAATCTGCTCCTTCCCCCCACCAAAAGACTGTGTATAATCAAATAATCTGATTGGATGGCATTCTTTATATTGCAATTAACTAACAAAAAATACATAGGAACAATTAAAAATAACACTCTGATTATCAAACAGTGAAATAAGTAGCTAGGTAGGCAAATTAATACATCAGTAGACAGTCTTGGCATACTATTTTTTTGATTAGCCTTATTTTTGAACTTGCTGATTTAAAAATTTTAATTATGTACACATTTCTATTTGTTGGTTCTCCCTTGCACTTAGTTCTTGCATTCTTTCTTCTCCTATAACAGAGACAAATTTATTTCTACCTATTTGCTAATCTTCAATTAATATCAGGATTGACCCTAACAACCAGGTTACTTTGTGTTTGCGCCAAAATCTCTAAGAAAAAAAAAATGTTTAGATTTAAAAAATGGTAGCTAGGTCCTCTTAGCTGTGTTAATGACAAAT
Organism: Mirounga leonina; assembly: GCF_011800145.1. NCBI lineage: Eukaryota > Metazoa > Chordata > Mammalia > Carnivora > Phocidae > Mirounga > Mirounga leonina. The sequence goes on from NW_023270426.1 coordinate 11,374,286, forward strand.
ATAAATTACCTATGTGGCTAGGTGGTCAGATTATTCCAAATTGATTGTTTGGTTAAACATGCTTTTATTTATTTTACACCAAAAAATATGGCAGTACATCCAAAAAGAAGCATATATACTAAAAGTGAGTCTCTCGGTTCACCGAGACCAACCCAATCGTATTCCTATCATTAACTATTAGTATAATTTAGATTTTCCCATGAATTTACAAATACATATACAAATACGTGATACTGTCTTGTTACTTATACAACAAATCATAATGTATACCTTTCCACTACTTGTGGGTTTTTTTTTACTTAATAATGCATCCTGGAGCAGTTTCTATGCCAATTGATCTTATTCTATTAAGCTGCTAAACAGTATTTCACAATATGCATTCACTAAAATCCAAAACAATTCATGTAATAGACATACAAGTCTCCTTTTATTTTTCACTTTACAAAAAAATATTTTAATAAAATATTCATATGTCTTTTTAGATAAAATATTAGGTACTTTTTACAAAAGTAGAATTGTTAGGCAAAAATTTACATATTTTAAAATTAGATAAATATTGCAAAATCATTCTCCAGAAAGACTTTAGCAATACCACTTTTACTAATAATATATAAGGTCACTGGTTTCACTTACCTTCTCCAACACTGAATATTACCATTTGTTTTAATATTCTGCTGGTTGTAATTTATATAGGATTTTTCTTGGAATCTGTGCTTGTAAACTCAATTATATAATCCCAGCCATATAATCTCTGCCAGACATATAAGCTTTTGTTATCAAAACCTACAATAAATTGCATCCACCATCCTGAACAACAAAACAATATGACAAGCCATCACTTTTCTCTGTTGCTCCAGTCTTCTTTGCAATCAAAACATTATTTTGAATTTTTATCCTAAATTATTGTTTTTCATTACTTATCAATATTTTAAAAAGAGTCATATGAGTCATATGTTTTCTGTTTTTTATTAATTTATGACTACTCTTTCATTTCTATTCCCCGAACAAGAGTAATAATAATAATAATAATATTTAAAGTTAGTATTAAAATTTTGTTGCAGTGTTTTTGATTTTTTTTTTCAGGAAGAAACTATGACTGGTAAACCTACTGAGTCTTTGGATGCCCAAAAGAGATTTCATTTTAAACTCACAATTAAATGTTTATTACACTACATATAAAGTATAAAGTTAAAATACCTTTCTTGGGGTGATGATAACAAGATGGCTGACTAGGAAGCTCCAGGCTCTCATCACCCTCTGGGAACATCAAGTAAACAGCTAGAGACTAACTAAAATAGCTTTGTAGGTGGTCTGAAAACCAGTTAAAAATCTGTAGCAACCTACAAACAGCTGATCATGAAAAAGCCACACTCAGAATGGTAGGAAATTTCATGGTGTTTTTGCCGGCCCTTACTACACTCCCTCCTTAAAGTGGCATGACACAATCAGGAGGAAATTGCCCATTTACAAGTTTCTTCCTTTAGGAAGGAAGGAAAAAAATGGAATTTGTGTGCAACATTGTGGCCTTTCTGTGGGCTATATGAAGGAAATGATTTCTATGTTGCTTGACTCAGAGCTCAGAAAGGAATGGCAGCATATGTTGGATGTCAGGTTGAAAGCCATGGACAGCTGTGGCAGGCACTATGAGACATGAAAACTTCAGGGAGAATGAAGACCTGCAGATGTGTGGGGGTAAGAAATTATGAACAGAGAAATGCACTGGAACATCTAAGTCCCCAAAAAGTAGAAGGAATAAGACACGTAGGGAAATTAAAACACTTAAAAACAGAATTTGTATAGAATAATTGGAAGAATATACACACAGAGGCCCAGAGGAGACGCATACTCAGAAAAGGTCTGAGAAGACCTTAAGTCTTCATGCTGGGCTGATAAGTGAGGCTTCTCCCCTGCCAGTCTGCAAATAAAGAAGGAAACATGTCCAATTCAAAGGAACAAAATAAATCTCTGAAAACAAAACTAAAGAAACAGAGACCTCTGACTAGACAAAAATTTAAAACAAAAGTCTTAAATATGTTCAATGAGCTAAAAGACATGCTCAAATAGCAATTTATGTAAAATCAGGAAAATGATTTATGAACAGATATCAACAAAAAGTTAAGTGTGTCTGTGTGTATTAGAATTAAAGAATTTCCAGAGCTGAAAAATACAATTGAAACAAAAAACTCACTAGAGGGGTTCAAAAGTAGACTTAATCAGGCAGAAGAATCACTGAATATGAAGACAGGTCATCGGAAATCATTGAGTCTGAGGAGTAAAAAAAAACCCCACAAAATTATAAAGAAAAATTGGCAAAGCATAAGGGATTTATGGGACCCCAAAAAGTAGACCAGGATAGCATTTTGGAATTCCTGGAAGAAGTGAGAGAGAAAAGGGCACAGAGCTTATTGGAAGAAATAATGGCTGAAAACATCACAGACTTGAGGGGGATAAATGGATATACAAATACAAGAAGTTCAGTGAATTCCGAGTAGGATAAACCCAAAGTGACCTACACTGAGACACATTATAATCAAACTGTTGAAAGTCAAGGACAAAGAGAGAATCATGAAAGTGGCAAGAGAAAGTCAATACCAGAAAGTAATTTGAAACCATATGAAAATACAAATTTCTCTAATCAAAGTAAATATATGGACAAATGTACAAACCTGTAGTATTGTCATTTTAGCTCATAACTCCATTTCTAATTCTTTATAGCATTTAAAAGATATAAAAAGGTATAAAAATAATTTAAATCCATGTTAATAGATACATAATATGTAAAGGTGAAATTTATGACAATAATATAAAGAGGGGCTAAGGTAAAGAAAGGTTTTGGCATGAGATTGATGTTAAATTCGTATCAGTTTAAAATAGATGATTATAATTCTAAGATACTGTATGTGATATTCATGGTAAACACAAAGAAAATATCTATAGAATATAAGAATATACACAAGGAAGATGTTCTGCGTGTAGATGGTGTCAGCCGGAGCACAATGGCCAAGAACAAACTAAGAGGGCAGAAGTCCAGGAATGTATTTCATATAGCCAGCCAAAAAAACTTTAAGTCTAAAAACAAAGCAAAACCAGTTACTACTAATCTTAAGAAGATAAACATTGTGAATGATGAAAAAGTTAACAGAGTGAATAAAGCTTTTGTACATATACAAAAGGAACTTGCCCCTTTCTCAAAAGGCCTTTCCCTTGAACCTTTGCAGAAACAGCTGATTCCTCAGCAGTGTCATGAAAACGAACCAGTTAATGTTGATGAAGCGACAAGATTAATGGCTCAGTTGTAATACACTGGAGATACAGCAGATACCCCAAAAAGACCAATAAATTAAATGTTTTATACAGTTTTATTTAAAAAAAAAAAAAAGAATATACACAAAAGGAAATGAGAAGGGAATTAGAGTATCAACACAAAAAAATCAGCTAAACACAAAGGAAGGCAGTAAGGAAGGAAATGAAGGACAAAAAAGCTATAAGAAACAAAGGAAACAATTTTCAAAATGGAAATAGTATATCCTTCCCTATCAGTAATTACAGTAAATATAAATGGAATACCTTCCCCCTTCAGTCAAAAGACATATATTGGCTGAATGAATTAAAAAAAAACATAATTCAACTATAGACTGTGTATAAGAAACTAACTTTAGATCTAAGGACATGCATAGCTTGAAAGTAAAAGGATAAAAAAGATATTCCAGGGGCGCCTGGGTGGCTCAGTTGTTAAGCGTCTGCCTTGGCTCAGATCCTGATCCCAGGGTCCTGGGATGGAGCCCCGCATCGGGCTCCCTGCTCCGCAGGAAGCCTGCCTCTCCCTCTCCCACTCCCCCTGCTTGTGTTCCCTCTCTTGCTGTGTCTCTCTCTGTCAAGAGAGAGTAGTAGTAGTAACCAAAAGAGAGCACGGGATAGTTATCCTCTTAACAGACAAAATAGGCTTTAAGTCAAAAATTTGTTACAAAATACAGAGAAGGGCATTCTGTAACGATAAATGGATCAATTCACCAAGATATAACAATTATAAACAAAGATGCACCAAACATAAGAGCCTCTAAATATACAAAGCAAATATCAACAAAATCAAAGAAAGAAATAAAAAGATCCACAGTAATAGTGGGATACTTCACTACCCCCACTTTCAATAAAGGAAAGAAAACCAAACAGAAGATTAATATGGAAATAGAGGACTTAACACTATAAACCAAATGGACCTACCAGACATAAACAGAACATTATATCCATCAACAGCTGAATATACATTTTTCTCAAGTTCATATGGAACATTCTCCAGGATAGATCATATATGTTAGGCCACAAAACAAGTCTTAATAAATTAAAAAAGGTTGAAATCATACAGAGTATCTTTTCACAAAAAATTAAACTAGAAATCAATAGAAGGAAAACTACAAGATCCACAAATATGTGAAAATTATACAACACATTCTTAAACAACCAAAGGGTCAAAGAAGAAACTTCAAGGAAAATTACAAAATATTTTAGGACAATTGAAAATTAAAATACAACAAAACAAAATTTGCGCGATGCTATTATGAAAACAGTTCTAAGAGGGAAATTCATAGCTCTAAACGCTTACATTAAAAAAGAAGCTCTCCAGTCAACAACCTAATTTTACAACTTAAATACATTGGGGGCGGGGGTGGAAAGAATCTAAACACAAATCTACAAAGCAAAAACTAAACACAAAACTAGAAGAAGGAAGCAAACAATACAGATTAGAATAAAAATAAACAAAAAACACCTTTCTTGAACTTATTCTAGGATGTCTCCCATTATTTTCTATATATGGTATTGTATAAAAAGCATCTGATAATCACGTTGATTTATGTTTCTTTGTAAGTAAACTTAATTTCCTTTTCTCATTTCTATGAAAGCATTTAGGATTTTTTATTTATTGATGGAGTTCTGAAAAGTTCCAGGATATGTTTGATTTTCTTTCTTTTGCAGATTTTGCTAAACCACCCAGCAGACCCTTTTAAATGAAAGCTCAGAGTTTTGTTTTGTTTGTTTTTTTATCTTTGAAAAGTTTCCTTTTATTTTTATGTTTGATTATGTCTCTTCTTCAATTACTGTTGTATCCTTTTAAAACTGCTGTTACAAGGATCTTGGCCCTCACAGTTTCCATCATTTGTCTTCTTGCTGCATACCTTGGGAGATTTCCTGAATTTCATTTTCTGCATTACTAATAAAAGTCTCCAGTAATATCAAATACTTTATTCAGCCCTTCTGTTGAATTGTATTTGCACTCATATGTTTGTTTTCCAACAAATATATTCTTTGATTTTTTTTGTTTTGCAAATTCCTGTTCCTGTTTTTAAATGGCATACCCTCTTGAATTTTTATGAGTTTACTTATTAGAATGTTCAGTTTTTGTTTCTTAAATTTTGTTCGTTTGCTCCAAACTAATTTGATCTCATTGCTTATCTTGGTGTTTTGATTCCATGTTGTTGATTTTCCTCAAATACCGTGGTAGTACATTTATATACGTGAAAGATGTTTGAGGTTAATTCGTGTAATAGCTGGTGTGGATTTTCTCTGCAAATGATTTTTATTTCCCCAGCATGCCTCTGCTATGTTCAGGATAGCAGTCTGCAAATGTGTTCAATGTGGTTTGACTTACTGATTGCTAACATTCACTGTAAAGTCAAGGGGCTTGTAGCAAGCAGACAATTTTTCTCCCCACTAGCTGCCAAAATAAGGAGAGATTGCCTCTGACACTGAGGAAATTGAGTCTTTTGCTTTTCCAAGGAAGTGCCTGGTTTTTGTTTATTTGTTTTTCCAATGTCAAGTCTTCATTGACTGTCCTGAGTTACCTCAAACTGCTCTGCTTCTCTGCTAGAATCTAATGCTAATACTAGGCATTCTTGTCAGTGAGGAAAGTCACCTCTGAAATGTGTGGTTCTCAAGTTTCAACCTGAAGTCCAATATTCAGTGTAGGATCGATGATAGGGCTGGCCATGGTTTTTCTCAATACCTGTAAGGCATTTAAATGATTATTCTGTCAAATGCTCTAGAGGCAGCTTTTGCTCCTTGTATTTATTCCTTTTTCTGATCTCTCCTGTAGTCTTCTTCTGAAGATACTTTCAGCTATAATTTTCTTATCATTGTCATCTCATTTGCTTAATGAGCCTGGTCCACTGATGGCACTGGAAAATAAATTCCAGTACTGAAGAAAATGTATGCCTTTGTTATTTGCCATTTGCAGGAATTTGGAGGTAACAATGGAGGTAAATGCATAGTCCTGACAAACTGGCTGTCTGGGAAGATGCTATGAATTGGAAGAGAAAAACTAGTGGATTCAAAATCATATTTAGCTCCAAACATAATGTGTCTAGTCAAATGCCTTACACATTTTATTGAATAGCAGAGTACTTTATATGGTGTGGGTGTGTGATCATGATCTAGCTAAAATATCTAGGATTACTGTTCTCTTTCCTACTAATAAATACTTCCAACAATTTTCTGTAATTAAACTATAATTCTTTGGTAAGATACAGATGGAAACAGAAGAGCTTAGGTTCATATTAATAGCTTATCAGCATTGATAATAAAAATGTGGATAGACTTAAAATACATAGACACAATTAGACAGGAAGAAAAACAACTTTATTTTTATTTTAGAAAGAGAAAGAGAGAGAGAGCATGCATGGTGGGGAGGGGCAAAGGGTAAGAGAATCTCAAGCAGACTCCCTGCTGAGTGCTGAGCCCCACGCAGGGCTGGATCTCACGACCCGGAGATCACAAACTGAGCCGAAACCAAGAGTCGGACGCTCAACAGACTGCACCACCCATGTGCCCCCAAAGCAACTTTATTTTGATACAGTTTAGCTTGCATGTGAGCCCCAACTTCTGGTCTGTGGAGAGAAGGCAGAAGTGTGTTTGCACGTCAGAGTGCGGGTGGACTATTAATTTCACACGTTAAAAACAACCTGGTTACTTCAGTTTTATTCAGTCATTTAATTCTTTTGGTAGATAACCAGCTTATCAAGATTTCTACTCATTCTGCTTCCTTTCTTCCAGGACATATCTTTGTGCAAGAATTCATCTATTCATTCATAGAGCCATTCAAGCAATATTAATTGAAACCTGTTATACGCTAGGTACTGGAGATATAAACATGAAGGAGACCTGCATCACTCTTGCCCTCATAGTCTGACATTCTAGTTGAGAGACACACACACACACACACACACACAATATGCACATAAATTATAATATAACTTTAGATAGTCATAAGCACTCTAAAGAAAATAAAGCAGGATAAAGGGACAGCAAGGAAGGTAGAGGAGGCTATTTTTGGAAAAGCAATCTGGGTAAAGTCTTTAAGACTAGAACCTTTGAGCTTTGAAGAAAAATTTGAATGAAGGTTTGAGACCTGAATAGAATAAATTTGTGCAGATCTGAATGAAGAATATTTTCAGAAGAAAGAACACCCTGCCAAGGTGTGAGTCGGAATAACCTTCTTGTGTTTTAAGAAGAGTAAGGAAACTACAGGGCTAGAGTAGACTCAGGTGGGTAGTAGCAGATGGGGTTGGAGAACTTACTAGGAGCTCAGTCATACAGAGCTGAAAGTAACATAAGTAGTGGAGGACAGGTTCAGGATTCAAGCTGTCTTGACCTTCCTTGTGCTGGAGGAATGCAGCTTATGGCTCTGCCCTTAGTTCCTCTCCCTCTGGAACACTGGAACACAGATTACACATGGTAACAGGCTCCCACATCAGTTCTCACCTGCACTGCCGATCCTCTGAGACTCAACCACATCTGCCATATTTTCACAGACTCTGCTCTGGGAAAACCTGACTTCAGATACTGGCGACCAGCTAGGGATTTCTTCCCCTTCCCTGACAACCATAGGTAGTTTTTTCTTAGTTCCTCTTAACTGCGCTAAAACAAAGACTTAGTGGTTATCTCAGGCCCTCTTGTTCTGGAGGCCATTTACTCTCTTCTGAAGACTCCCATGGTGGTGCTGCTAGGAGCCACACAATTTTGGGTCCTCAGAGGGTTACAGAGGAAGCAGACCTCTGAGGCAGAGGCTCAAAACCCTTTTTCCTCAAATCACCCCCACCCCACTGCCTGCTAGGATGTCAATTCCAAGGAAAAGTATAGTTGAGATCTCTCAAACGTCCTAAGCTCTGTCTGATCCCGATGTTGCCCTCTCTAACTTTCCCTCTTAACATCTCTTCCAATTCTTACCTCATTCTAGGAGAGAAAAAAAAATGAAGTGCTCTCTTGTCCTGTCCTACTACCTTAATACTATATGCTTAATTTTCATAAGCTCTATATTCTTAGTACAGCAGACTTTGGTTCTTAGTATCAGAGATGATTTTGATATTTTATTTTTGGAATGTAGAAAGTTTCTCTCAAATTCATGATTCTTAAGACTGAAAAGTATGGATTTCAAGACTTCTTTTTGTTTGTATGTTTACCCTGCTATACTAAAAGGAAAAGACTCTCCTGAAATCCAAAGCTGAGCTAGAGCAATGACTGACTTTTTTTTTTTTTTTCAATTGTGCCAATCCTTTTTTTGAAGACAATGTGTAGAGAAAGCTGTCACTGATCCATAAGTGTTGGGGGAGAAACACATAATCCAAACATTAGTTAGGCACATGTACAAACTTCCTAGTGGGTGTTTTCCTCTCAACGGATAGACAGATAAGACAGCAACAGCTAGTCAGATTATAACAGAAATGGCAAAAGGAAGGAGGGGGATAAAACTCAAATTTTCTAGCATTTATACCAACAAAAATACTAGTGGATAGTTATCACTACCTTTATGTCTTAGTTGAAAATTGACGTTCAGAGATGTGTAGACAATTTGCTCACAGTCACACAGGAAATAAATGAGAGTTAAGATCAAAGCCCTTTGTCTTTCTCAGTTTGCTATATCACAATATGCATCAAATTAAGCCATTTTTGTTGAGTACTCAGGAAAATATTAGAAACAGGTGGTAGCTAAATGTAAATATTTCAGGTAGTGAGGGGATTTTTAAAAATAATGTAAGTACTATTTTTATTTATAAAATTTATCAACTGGAAGACATCTGTGAAGAAGAATAATATTTGCCTATTGATAATAGCCAAAATTTGATACTTGGTCTTGACATACATAAATCGTCATCAAATTTTTGTATGCTTAAGTAAACTAACTTCCTACTCTTAATGAATCAGAGGCTCTCATGCAGCCTTGTCCTTAGCCCTAGATCTGATATCCAAATGGTCCTTTACGGGATATCACTGTGGACTTGTCAGGTCTCAGTGGCCTAGCACGATGGTGCTGGGGATCAGTGTCTTCCCCAAGAAAGAGTATGGTGCCTCAAGAGGCAAAGGAATTAGGAAAGGCAAGTCCTTTGAGGCAGAGTTTAGGCTGACCAAACATAAAGCCCAAATCCAAAGGGCAGGAGAAATCTGGAAATAGGAATTAGGGTTAAGCTGGGAAATGGGCAGAAACATGATTGAAAGTCAGCTTCGTTACTCCCAAAGGATGGGCTCTGGTTAAGGTAACTACAGGTTCTGATTTCATATTTTTTGCCTATTGTGTCAGTAGGATTATTAAGGGTGCCCCTTTTGCTCTCTCTGTGTTCTGGTTTAGGGAAATCTCAGTGGCATCTGATTTAAAGGCAAATTATATGGTCACCCTACCCCTGTTGAGAGCCAGAAGCCATGCAGAAGCATCTGCAAATATTCTACTTGATTGTAGTTTCAGGTTGAGTAGGCAAGCTTAATGACATGACCTAACGTGCATGACCATGTTGGACTCCCAGATAATATTAATACTGACTACTTGGATAGAAGTAAAAACAGGCAAAACAATTATCTGAATCCATTATATAGAAGTTAGATTATTCCATACTCAGCTGTTACTCAGTATCTCTCTCATTTATTAAATTGTTTATGTACATAGCTGTCTACACTACTAAATTAAATGGTTCTTGAGGTCAATGATGTTGACTTATTCATCTTTGTCTCTCTTAATTCCTAGCATGAAAGTTTAAACATTGTAGGTATTCGATAACAATTATAAAAATTTACCATAATTATGATAAAATAGCCTAAGGCTTGTCTTAGCCCTTTATATTCATCACATAACTGTGGTAGAAAAATAATAAGCAACCTATAATTACTGTTTAGGAGTTGATATTACCGACCTTATTTTATAGATGAGGAAACTGAGACTCAGAGATGTTATATGATTTTGCTCATGACAACCCAGATACTTACGAACAGATCTGAGATCCAACCTCCTAATATTCTATTGTAGACTTAAAATTTTATCTAGTGCACTGCCAATAAGTACTGAGATATTCATATATATGACTTTTTCTTTGTGTTTTGGGAAATCTGATGATTAATTTCATACATTCTCAACTTCCTAGCTCCAATTTCCATACTGTCTCTATCCATGAAATTTCTGCTAGGCTCTCTTCATTAAAGCACTGTGTGTTCAAAAGCATTTTAGAATGGACACAACAATAAATCATTCATTCAGCATTGTGTGCTACTTTACAAGTTAAAAATGAACATTAGTTGGGCGCCTGGGTGGCTCAGTCGTTAAGCATCTGCCTTCAGCTCAGGTCATGATCCCAGGGTGCTGGGATCGAGCCCCGCATCGGGCTCCCTGCTCAGCAGGAAGCCTGCTTCTCCCTCTCCCACTCCTCCTGCTTGTGTTCCTGCCCTCGCTATCTCTCTCTCTGTCAAATAAATAAATAAAATCTTAAAAAAAAAATGAACATTAGTTGATTTAAATATTTCACACCAACGTATGAGCCATGTAGGACTCTCCCTAGATATTTCTATGAATATCAGTCTCTTGAAGTTGATACAGACACAACACTGAATTCTTACAGACTCTGATATCTGTGTGTTATTAAAGCCTTATGTACTGGATGATATACTTAGTGAATCAGTCATTTCGCAAGAACAACAACACAGTATGTGTCATTAATAAAATAACACATTGAATGTTTACTTTTATAAAGAATTATACTAGATATTTGATTCTAAAATATGCAAGTATATACAAGGGACTGAAAAGAATAGTTGTACATACATCAATGAATGTAGATTTTATTTAATCAGTTTGATTTTATCCTCACTAATTTGGGGTCATGAAATAAATAAAGGAATGAATAAAATAAATAAATAAATTATAAATAAATTCTCAGTTGGCTAGAGGCTACAGAAATTTGAAAAATACATTGCCCCAATACTGTCTTTCGAAAATTACATCACCCAATAAACAACCCTATTGCATAACAAAATCTTAGAGGCTTTTGTTGTATGTAGACCCATGTAGGTGTCTGGATGTCTGACATGAGTCCTTCAATGACCCTTGTTGATTAGCCACATCTTTTTTTAACATACATTCAATTAGATTTAAATAACATTGGTTCAGGCAACCAATTCAGTGTATTTTAACAAGTGTCCAGTCAATTTAGTAAAATTAAGTAATCAGTCAATGTCAGTCAATTCAGACAACAGCTTATCTGGTAAACATTTTCCAAACCCTACCCAATTTCTGGATCCCTAACAGACACAGTCAAAACTCAGCCTGATTATTAATTTAGTTGGAAAATTTCTCAGGAAACCTCCCTTTCTAGGAAACTCATTTTCAAATACCTCTTGGATGCAATTGTATTTAACACTTCTAGGCCAGCTGGCATTAAAAATTTAACATCACAATTTTACTAAAGAAATCATACCACAAATTTCTCTTTGTTTTAAATATGGATTTCTAGTCCCTTAAATGTTTAATGAAGTTCTGAAAATCAAAGATTAAAAGGAAACACTTTCCGAAACAACATATCACAGCAACCAAGTCAAACCTTTGATGTTATACTTCATGTCACCCCATGAACGGTAAATTACGCTTGACATGAACAATTGTATAAAAGACTATTTTTACCAAAATACCTTTACCTACAGGAAAATAAAGCATATTGTTTAACCTTTAGGTGTTTAGAATTATTATAATGCCAAACAGTAACGTGTTATTTTGGCTAAAGTTTCATATTTTTAGGTAGGATGGGAAAACAAAATTCATTTGTCCTTCTATGACAACTAGCTTCTTTGTCTCATTTCCATTTGTTTCTTTGGCAGCTAAAACACCTTGAAATTACCTTCTCCAGCATAGAATTTTTTTTTTCTATTTCTAGCTGTCAGGGTGATTAGAATTTTAATTAGCCAGGTAGAGTGCAGAACGGAAAATGGATGAAAAAAAAAAGCACACAAAAGAACCCAAACTGGGCACCTGGGTGGCTCAGTTGGTTAAGCGACTGCCTTCAGCTCAGGTCATGATCCTGGAGTCCCAGGATCGAGTCCCGCATCAGGCTCCCTGCTCGGCGGGGGGTCTGCTTCTCCCTCTGACCCTCCCCCCTCTCATGTGCTCTCTCTCATTCTCTCTCTCAAATAAATAAATAAAATCTTTAAAAAAAAAAAAAAAAGAACCCAAACTGAAGGAGAAACAAAGGAGCAACCAACGCTGCCTCGCAGCTTGACGGTTACATCGTGATTTCCCTCTTTCTGGATTCCCTATGACTTGGCAGGGCACTGCCCTGCGTCCCCACACCAGTGCAGGGTGGTCCATGCACTACTAACCATTATCCCTAGTTGACATTAAAAGTAAAGCAAGTCTCTTAAGGCACAGGAGCGGCTCTATCTCAATGCCAACGTCTGCCTCTTTAATTTACTCTTGGAAACCTACTGAGTCCAACCACAAAAGACGGAATCCACCAAGAATTCAAGGAATAAACACTCTCAGGATGGTGAGAACACTCTCAAGTTTCAGAGGACTTCACTCCTTCCTGGGTAATGTGAGGCACAGCGGGCACCTTTCATCAAGAAGGCATCAGGAAACATAGAAAATATGTTAGTTGTTAAATGGGCCATTAATGGGCTAAGAGTCAGAATATTTCTGAAAAGTCTAAAACAAACCAAGGTAATCTGAGTTTACTTCATAATAGTTATATCTATCATCTATCTATTATCTATATTGCTGTGTAGTACCGGATGTATGCATATGTATGGATACCTATCACCCAATTCTGTTATGGAAGTAGCTATGGAAAGCCCCACAATATCAGGGCCCTGTGGCTTTAGAGTCACCCAATGTAGCTTTGACCCTGGCTCTGTCAGTGCTGGCTATGTGACCTTGGGAAGCTATTTAAATTCTCAGTCTCAATTTATTATCTGTTTAAAATGGGAACATAAAATATATGCCATGGAGATAATAATAATAATAAATGCATACTAATAACTGGTAGTAGATTATAAGTAATATGATTTAACTGTTATGCAGGAAAGTAAGGCTAAACACTTAAAATGAGTCGTGAAATAAAGGAAAGATTTTAATGGGCAAAAATGGGAGCTGGTAATCTCAGAAACAAGCAAAACCACAAAACAGGAGCGCCTAACTTCAGGGTGATGAGTAACCTAAGCAATGCAAGAATCATGAGACTCAGTGGTTGGAAGAGAAATGTGGGATAATAGGCTGGAATGAGTATGCAGTATACCCTGAATTTATGCCAGGGTACTTGGGATTCCAGGCTCTGTGCAAAAGAATGTCGTGAGAAACGGCATGACAGGAATAGTCCTATGTCCCAGTAATCATATCTGATATGAACACGTATTGTGGACTGAAGGCAGGAAAAACCAGTTAATAGTCAAAATAAGAGAAAATAGAGCTCTGCTGTTGGTGAGTGGCATAAAACAGATGACAATGATGGGAGAGCCACCACCAGAGAAGTAGGACCTTGACATCACGTTGCATAATGGACAAGAAGAGGGAAGTCAATAATAGTACCATTTCAACTCCAGGAGAACAAAAATGGGACGTTATTTTTAGACAAAGGAGACAAAGGGGTTATTGTGGTTTTCAAAAGAGAACAAGAAAAATTTAAGGGAGGGACAAAAAGTCTTTGAGTTCACATTTGCAGAATGGAGTGATATCAAAATCATTTGATGAATATTGTTCCAAACAAGCTGCTGCCTGACAGGATATAGGTTTCGCCTTTGAAACTTAATTAGTTCATTTGTGCCATTTAAATCCCATCTTATTAGATTCATTTTTAATTGATTATAAGGGCCACTCAAGACACTGAGAGAATTCAGCTTAATTTTCAAGTTGCATAATGTGTAATATTTCATTATTTTTAAGATAACAATAAGCTATTAGTATTCCTTTTACTAAACTTATAATTTAATATGATAAAATTAGCTTTTACACTGACAGGATTAATTTGGAATTGATATATTTGGGGATGTTGCAAAGTATCCTGTATTTATTCTCCCATCACAGAAAATTGAATTAAAAATTAATGTGTTACACTCAAAAACCAGTTTACCACTGCCTATTCAAAAATATGTAATTTTCCAGCTATTGTGGGTAACAGTGATTTAAATTCCATTCTACATACAATTTGTGTTTCAGTTGAAATCCAATCGAAAGAGTTAAAACTAGAAGGCTTTCAACAAACGGATCATTGTCCAAGCTCTAGTAAATGTGCTATTGGTGTAACAAATTGGTTTGCTGACCTTTTGTCTAGTAACATAACGCATGACATATTTGTAATTTATGGAAATCAATCCATTGAGAATTTTTAGTTTCATGTAATTATAGACCAGTGCAGGATCTAAATAAAGGTGAAGAAAAGGTCCTTAGGAAAGTAATGGTACACTGTTGATAAAAACTAAAAAGCAAAGTTCAAAGCACTGATCCATGCACTGCATCTTTAAATACTGGTAAGAGGCCAATAATTATAGTTAAAGTCAGTTACCAGCTGTGTTTTACTGCATACACTTTAAGGCACCCTTGAAACTGCAACCCTATACTCAAGAACATGGCAGGGGGTGCGGATCACAAGACCGAATCTTTCACCTAGTTACGAATTGTAATAGTGCTTGGCAATTTCCATCTGGTTTTCTTAAATGCTATTTTTAACAGGTAGTCACCAACCCATTTAGACCATCCCTTTCTAGCAGTAAGCCCAACCTCCCCCTGACTGAATAGTGCCACCTCTGCTTTCAGCAGATCTCTGTTCAAAGCCTGGCTCCATCACATAATAAAAATGCCACATTGGGCCAATGACTCAAATTCTGTGTGTACATTAGGATTTTGAGGTGTTCTGAGGACTAAATGTGGTAATAAGTTTAAGATGCTCAGAATGGTACCTGAGGCATACTAAGCTCTCAAAAAACGTTAGCATGCTTATCATCATCATGATCAGCATCTTTTATTTCAGAGGGAGAAATAGGAAGGGAATCTATTCACGTCCCTCTTCTTTCCTGTCTCCCACTCGCTAAAGTTTGTCCTGCAGTGAGTTAACTCCCTTGCACTTTGCACTTCTAGGTCAATTACTCAACCCCTCAGGCAGACTCTAGAAAGCCAGATTTTGTAGTCTGTAGTATGGTTAAAAGAGCCATGTTACACTTTTTTCTAGTTCCTAAGAAATGTCCACCTCTCTCCACTTATGGACCATCATCTTATGTCTAGCAGACCCCTCCTTCTCTTTGCTTAGCTAACTCCTAGAACTCCTGTCTCAGCCCAGACATTCTCTCTTCCAGAAATCCTTCATTGGTGCTACCATTTAAGATTAGACACCCTTGTCTACCTGATCCTTCCTTTATCCCCAGCACTTACTATTCTTCGGTGTAATTGCCTGTTGCCTTTCCTGCATGCTCCTAGGTGAGTCCTCTGAGTGTAGGGATCTTGTTTATTTTGCTTTCTGCTATCCCCTCGGCATCCAGCATAATGCCTAGCACACAGAAGGTACTCCACAGATATTTTTAGAGTGACTGTTTTGCAGGATTATTACGACTCTTCAATGTTATTAAAAGGTTTGCCACAGTCCAACATATATTAGCTCCCCAACTTTTCTGTCCCAATACCCAAAGTCGGTAGGGACTTAGTTACAAAGTATCCTCATTTTCTAATTCTCAGTAATTCTTCCTGTCACCAATTTGGCATCTATTTGTGCAACATGTTTCCAAATATAACTCCTTTATCTCACTGGCCATAACTTTACTCTTTTTTGCCCTATTCAAAAAAAGTATATGAAGACTCAAATCAATAAAACTAATTCCATTATTAAGCATAATCAAACTTGAATAAGGTATATCTTAATATGTGATATGGACTGAATGTTTGTGTCCCCTCCCCTCAAAATTCATATGCTGAAGCCCTAACCCCCAGTGTAATGGTATTTGGAGGGAGAGCCTTTGGGAAACAGTTAGGTTTAGATGAAGTCATGAGGGTGGGCCTCAATGATAGAATTATTATCTTTGTAAGAAGAGGAACAGAGACCAGAGCTTTCTCTCTCTTCCCACCATTGTGAGGACAGAGTGAGGAGGTAACCACCCACAAACCAGGAAGAGGGTTTTCACCAGGAAGTGAAGTTGCCAGCACCCTAATTTTGGACTTCCAACCTCCAGAACTGTGACAAGAAAATATCTATTGTTTAAGCCACCCAGTCTAGAGTATTTTGTTATGGCAGCCTGAGCTGGTTAGTACAGCATAAACTGATTAGGATAGCTTAAAACAAAAAACTTCTTACTCCCACTACATGAAATAAAAGTTGTTCAAAACTCCAATCCAGGTCATCTTTATTCTGGGACTTGGGTTGATGCATCAGGCACCATATGTAAATTTCTGATTATTGTTGTAAACTGAAAGAACTCTGAAGGATCCTCCACTGGCATTAAATGAGCCAGCCCCAATGGGACATCATCACTTCTGCTCACAAATTATTGAGCAGAAATAGTCACATTACCCCCTCCAATCACACGGGAACAAAATATAGAGTGGAAAAATAGAAAGTAGATCAGGAGAGGCAACCAGACGACAGGCACAGCTTGTTAATTCTGTACCTCAATTACCAAAAAGGGACTCCCTTCACCTGCTATCCAGCTTCTAAAGTTCAGTATAGATGATTCATTTGGCATGAAAATTTGATGTCACATGGGTCTCAAAATATTTTTCTTGAGAACAAGAGGGTTCCTTTCAGGTGATATCTCCCTTGATTTCATAGCATTGCTTCTTGAGGTAGACCTCAATTTTCTAGATATATGTGACATTGATGTTGCCATTTTCAGTGATAAGGGGTGATGTTTTGTCAATAAATATCATTACTAAAAAAGGCAAACGTGCTATTATTCCCCATCTTTGCCAATAACAGAGAAAAAGAAGTTCGCCAACTCCCAACTGAAAATCTGGATCTGTAATAACTTGGCTCACTGAATTGGTCTGGTGGGCTTAAAGGCATAAGCCAACCTGGAGAGCCTACTTAGTCACAAACTAACTCAATAGCAAATAAAAATAACAGTGGTTGGAAGGAATTCAGTGCCAGGAAGTTGCAGCAGAAATGGATAAATAGCAAATAAATAATTCTTGCATAAATTTAAACCCTAGCCCCACCGCCAATAAAAAGTGGTTATAGATGCTACAGGCAGTCAGGAAGAGAACTCTAAATGACGAAACAAGTCCTTTACATTGTTGGGAAGAAAAGACATAATATTTTAAGACCAAATGATACCAACTTTGATTTTCTAAAATCTGAAAGGCCTTCCATGTTGCTAGTCCTACCCCACATTTCTTAACTGGGGAAAAAGATGCAGACAGATCTGACACATCTTCTGAGCATATCAATTAGGAAGAATGGTGTGCTGATAAGCCCATGTGCAAATACATAAAGATACAATCAGTTTGCTTTTCCAAGAAGACAGAAAATCTATATAATTTTTACTATAGTTGAGAAAGAAATGTGGAGAACTAGAACTCATGCATTTTATGCCAATATATAGCACAAGTTTTGAACCCTGACCGTTTTTAGAATTGCAATGAAAACCTTTAAAAATGCCCATGTCCTGGCTCGACTTCCAGAGATTCTGATGAAAATGGTGTAGTGTATGATCAGCCACTGGTATTTTCTAAAAGCTTTCCAGGTGATGCTAAAGTCATTCAAGCTTGCAAATCACTACATGGAGGAATGGGATTCTATCAAGTTCATTGGACTATTCTTTAGGTATTTGTTAAGAAGGCAAAGAGGAAGGCAAAGCTATTCACTAAGCAAGAGCCACGTCAAGGCTTGAAAAGATCTTCTAAAGAGGTGAATCCTGAAAAAGTTTCACAATGATTTATAGAAGGCAATAAAGGATAATGTTTAAGAGCATGTACTTTGGAATTAGAACAATTTGACTGTGATTTTCATCTTTGCTATTTACTAGCTTGGTAATTTGAGAAACTGTCCACATCTGTGAGAATGGATATAATACTACCTACCTTGTGGAGTGTCTGTGAGCTTGTGTATGAGCATTAAATGGAGTCAAGTATGTACATCATCATCATGTAGCCTTTGCTCAGTAACTGACATTTTCTTTTCACATCTAACCATACTCCAAGCCCAGTTCCTTTACAGAGATACCTGCATAATCCTGACCACCACCTAAAAACAAAAATAAAAAAAGTCCTAAAATAACCCAGGGGGCTTACCTAGAACTAAGACAAAAAAAAAAAAAAATTGTGATCTAAACAGAAAATTCCAGCCGAATTCATGCTATCATTTTCAAGATGCACTCAGTTCAAAAGCAAGTTTAGTCACCAACTTACATATTCCTAGAATATAGCACTTTGGTCTAGATTGAATTGCATATAGAGAAAAAAAGTTCAGAGAATTTACTGCAGTCTGGAAGCGTTAAAATAAGCCCACCCTGAAAGAAATGCAAAAGAAATACAAACCTCATCTAATGTATTGAAAGATTATCCCTGATCTGATTTTCACAATTTGAGTAGTTCAAAAAACTCTCAGGAGCAACTTCTTCCAAAGAAAAACATTCATTTTATAACCGTCCTTCCACAAACTAAATCCAAAGAGGCAGGGTCAAACTTTATTAAAACTGCGCTGCATGGGGATTCTTGCATAGAACTTGAGCCCTGCATATCGAACGAATAGTTTTTGTTATGTCAATAAAAGATCTCCTTGGCCATCGTCTTTCAAAAGTTACAGCTGGAGTGGGAGGCATGCTATCCATGTCTCCAGCCTCTAAAAATATTTCCTTACAGAACAGTCTCTCTGTAAGACAGATCAGTTTGCTTCAGTCCCCCCCTGCTCTATGCCTCACGTGGGAGTACTTGCAAATAGAGCGCCTGGAGGGATCAACACAGTTTTCTAAAGCAAACATAACACAAGTGCTATTCATGGGTTACACACTCCACAGCTGTAATATGAAATGTGTAGGAGCAACCCCTAATGGCATTCAAATCATGTACTAACAGTTCTCAAGTGTCAGGTGTTTTTCATTTTCTAGCAAGGGGAAGAGATATTCACGTGCTGATTTCCTACACTGAATAGCTTTGTAACCCCCCGCAGAGTGAAGGCGCACTGTGTTTCTGAGTCTCTATTATGTCAGATGAATGCCACAGTTAGAGTCCAGAAAGGACATGTGATCCCAGTTTAGATTCTTTTTTTTTTTTCTCCCCCAGCCATCTCTCAGCATTTCAGTGGCATGGATTTTGTGTGTATGCAGGAAGAAAACTTACAGAGCATGTATCAATGTTAAATTTCACATAAAAGAATGAGGACACATATTTTTCTATCTGCGTATAATTTAATACTTCTGTATACACTTTGATCTTATTGAAGGTTTGCATTTTCAAAATGGCCTCTTGCAGGGCCCCAGATGGCTGCCTGTCAAACCCAAGCATCAAGCTCACTATAAATAGTGTGGGTTCTCACTACAACAATGAAGTTCACGTTATACATGCTGAGGGAATTAAGATACATTTTACTTATTTAAATATTTTCTCTTTTTTTCTTTACTTTAAATGTGACTGGGTCATAGAACATAACAAAGAATATTATAACATTTTAAGAACATGAAAAGGCACATTTTTTATATATGATGCGTCAATAATTTCAACTTAGGCAAGAATGTATGAAAAACTGGAGTATTCACCATTATAATATTATCTAAATATGTGAAATTCAATGAAATCTAAAACACATTTTACCACTTTTTCTATTACATTTGAAGCTGCGTGTTTCAAACTTGTTCACTCCATTTGTTGCAAAATCATTTACATTAACCTCATTAGGACAGTGTTTTGTAAACAAAAATCTTGATGTGTAAGAAGACTTATGGTCTCTTTTTTTTTTTTTTTAAAGATTTTATTTATTTATTTGACAGAGAAAGACACAGCGAGAGAGGGAACACAAGCAGGGGGAGTGGGAGAGGGAGAAGCAGGCTCCCCAACGAGCAAGAAGCCAGATGGGGGGCTGAATCCCAAGACCCCGGGATCATGACCTGAGCTGAAGGCAGTCGCTTAACCAACTGAGCCACCCAGGCGCCCCAAAGACTTATGGTCTCTTTAAAACCATTTATCTAAACTTCTGAAGGTGACTGGAACTTTAGGTTAAAATAGAGTTCTCTTCCATGCTGAATTTTAAACATCTCCTTTAAGAGGAAATGGAAAAAAAAATCCTTTGTTGTCTGAATACAACATATGGGTATATATGTACTACAAAGTACATACAAATACCTGGAATTCAATTAAACATATATGAAAGAAAGCATTTAACAGGATTTTGGAAAATTGCTGAGGCAAGCATGTGAAAAGTAGCTATAGAAAGATGCTGTGTCCACAATTTCAGTTAAAAATTATTTATTCAGATGGCAAAATAACCTACTTTCCAGGGTAAATGAAGAACTTGGCTTGTGATATTTTTTCTCTATAATCAATGTCACTGTCTTGTAGTTGTGTTCTCTAGGCTTAAGGAGGTTGGATCCCTGAGGAGTAGCCTAGAAATAAAACCTGTACTAAATAATCAACAGCTCTGCAAATGATATCTACATAAATACCTGCATCTTATAAACAGCTTCAGTCAAAGAGGTAGTAAAAATCTGAACGAGAGGGAAAAATAATATGTAAGTGCATTTAGGTGTCTTCATACAACTAAAATCCATATTCTGGGACGAGAGAAACAGTGAATTTGGGGAGGACTGGCATACAATATGCCTGATATTTAAATAAGGACATAGATGCCAGTATGAGGAGAAACAGCAAGGGGTCCTCTTTTTTTTTTTTTAAGATTTATTTATTTATTTGAGAGAGAGAGAGAGAGACAGAGCATGAGCACAGCGGGAAGGGGCAGATAGGGAAAAAGAGAATCTCAGATTCCCCGCTGAGTGTGGAGCCCAACTTGGGACTTGATCTCATGACCCCGAGGTCATAACCTGAGCCTAAATCAAGAGTTGGACTCTTAACCAACTGAGTCATCCAGGATACCTGCGAGGGGTCCTCTTCTCTGCTGTGTCCCCATCCCAGGCCCACAAACCCTGGTGCCTCAAGAATAGAGAGGATAGAGGATATCATAGAATCTCCAACCCCTGCCCTTTCCTAGCTTTGAAATCTCAAGCAAGTTAACTTTTTGAGCTGTTTCTTCCCACTTCAAGATAATAAGGTACATACCTACCTTTGCCACTTGATTGCAAAGATTGACATGGTGTATGCTTAAAGAGTTGAAAAAAATACATGGATATTATTATTATGAATTTAATAAGTCTGCCTCTCGGCAGTTACTTTACACATTATCACAGAATGTATCAGAAAGGAGGTAATCAGAGTCACCCATAAAGACATACTTGAGTGTAACTTTATTAAAGACAGTGACTTATTGAATAAAATAACACGTTAACATAAGGGAGATTGGTCAGAAGTGAACACTCTTCAAAGGGGATGAATTTTATTCAGCAGAAATTCCTCATAAGGCAACCTGGCTTTGAAAGCAGGAAGAGTACCACACACTTCCTTCTCTGAGAGCAAAGATGGACAGACAAGCATGATTTAGCATGCTTTAGGACTTCAGACAACCACAGGGTTCTAGTCAAGATCTGACTGCATTATGTACACTAATATGCACACTGCCATGTATCCATGAATTACATTCTAAAACAACGTGCAATCATTTCCATCAGTACCATGAATAATTTCCAACCACCACCAAAATCCCAAAGTACTTTCCAAAAAAACTGCTGAGTCAACAAGTCTTACTAGGACTGATATAAATACAGAACTAATTAATGTATTAGGGATGATCTAACTGGGTTCCAAGAAAACACATGAGGGACTGCTTTGGGAATAAGAAGAACTCAAAATCAATGGAGCTGAAAGTCTTTAATTCCCCTCTCCCACCCAACCAGAACATATATTGGAATTTGCGTAGGAGTGTATTCGATAAATTGGTTTTCATCTACAAAAAGAGTTTAAAAACCATCCACCTAATCCCACGTTTCATGCTACAGATGCCTAAACTGACCCTGGAGGTTAGGCGGTATCCTCAAACTCCTAGAGACAGTGAGTGGCAGACAGGATCCAATCCTGGTCTCATGCACTGGATTCAATCATCCTTGGTCTATACCACAATGTCTCTTTATCTCTTCCCTCCATATAGGAGCAAATATCTACATTTCTCTTAATAGCATTGAAATTATCCTGCCAGGCACCCAAGCTTAAAGCCTTAACTTCAATTCACCAAAGTTTTCTAACATTTCTTAGTAGTCTATTTTCACCCCAAATGTCAGATATGAATTAAACAAAAAGTAAATAAAGACTAAGAATGGTGGCTTCCTAAGAGGTGTTATTGCTTCTCCCTCCTCTTTCCATCCCTCAGACTCAAAGATATGAAAAGGGTAGGGGCATTCAAGAAGCAAAATGATATCTGTTGGTTCTCTGCTGGTTTACTTGATGCTAGGCTGGGGAAAAGTCCCTTTTAGAAGAGAGACATGTCCAAGAAACTTTGGGCTCACAATTCAAAGACGACTTCACACAAGCAATTTATTCATTATTTAGGAGGTTCATGGAAGTGGTAAGACAGCCAGAAGTTTGGACCACTGGTCCCAGATAGCAGACCCTCCACCCAGGCTGGAGGTCTTATTCCATATATGTCTACTGCGCTCCTCCTACCTACTATCTCTTTTCTTTGATTTCCTTGCGTTAACAGATGGTTCTTATGTACACTCTGGATTTTCTCTGGGTGCCATCTCAGTCTTCAACTTATGCTTCAAACTCATAACACATTTAACTAAAGACCTAGCTGTCTGGCTTAAATATTTCAGACATAAACGTATTTTCCTTTCTTATGTATGTGTGCTCTGATCACTATAGAGAGCTTCCTACTTTATACCCTTTGCCCATATCACTGTCCGTACTACTAACAAATACGATCACAGGGCCTATAAAAGAATGATGGAGCAGCTCATAATATTATACATATTTGAGGGTGGTGGGATATGAAGAGAAACTGACAAGAAAGCATCTCTTCCCAAATGCCTCACTACCTCCCCCTTTTCTCTCCTTCCCTGTACACATCCAGGCCCTGTGTACCTCAATGGCAGAGGCTCTCTCCACATATCCTTGTCTTTCTGTGCGTGGATGACCCCTCAACCAGAGCTTATCACAGTTTATCAGAACTAGTGCAACAGCTTCCTGCTTCCTCTCCTTCTTTTCTCTCTTCTAACAGTCATTTCCCAAATACCTCCATCATCTTTGTGAAGCTCAGTCTGACCTACCTTCCAGGCCAAACACAAATACGCTTCCTTCTTCCTAAAAGTAGCCCTTGTTCTCTTGGGCACCCGCAGCAATCTGCCTGCATTTCTGCTCTGACACTTGTGGGGAGTTGAATGAAAGCCATCTCAGGCACACTACCTGAAAAAAGCCTCCCTGATAGGCAATGCCCACGTCTAGAGTATAGTCTGTTATGGACTGAATTGTGCCCACCCCACCATGCACTCATATTTTGAAGTTTTCATCCCCAGTAGCTCAGAATGGGACCTCATTTGGAAATAGGGCTTTTGAAGATGTAACTAAGTACAGATGAAGTCATTAGAGCGGGCCCTAATGCAGTAGGCCTGATACCATTATAAGGGGAAATTTGGACTCAGAGACATGCATAAAGGGAAGATGATGTGAAAAAAAAAAAAAAAATACAGGGAGAAAAAAGTCACCTGTGAGGCAAGCAGAGAAGCCTGGAATAGATCCTGGCCACAGAGCCCTCAGAAGGAATCAAGGTGGCCAACACTCTGACTCCAGAAGTCTAGCATCCAGAGCTGTGAGACAATAAATTTCTATTTTTTAAACCACCCAGTCTGTGTTACTTTGTTACTGCAGTCCTAGCAAACTAATATAGCCCTCATTCTTGCAGACTCAGAAGTTACATTTTTTTTTCAGGGTCTTTCATGTATTCAGATTCAGGGATGCTGACTCACATTAAAAAACAAAACCAAACACAAAACAAAAACCAAGAGACTAATGTATAAAGCCAAAATCTTAGTTCTTTGATTACACTAATAGCTAAAACTGTTAATGGGACCACATGCTTTCATCCGCTGGCCAGCACATACTCTTTGAGCCATCATACCACTAGGAATGCCTAATCCCAATCACTAAATTATACAGTAAACATCAACTCACAGCAAGTGCAATAAGCAATAGGATTCCAGAATTTAAGACGTTAAATTGCCACGCCCACTGCCTACACTCAAATGACATGCTTGTGGGCAAGAACAATCAAATTAAATCATTAAACTATGTTAACCTTCCCTTTATCCAGTGTTTCAAAAGGATACAACAGCCATCGATGTAGGAAATACAGTTGGCTCTCTGCCTAGCCCCCACTTCCCCCTTCCTCCTTTCTGATTTTGTTTTGGGGCCTGGGCTTTTCTCTGCACCAGGATAGTAACCATGCCGTCTCACTCTTCAGAGGTAGGCTCAATAATACAGACAGGTCAGTCCACCCGGGGTCGTTCCCAGGCTCCCTGGGAAAGTGAGCACCTTCCTCAGTGAGGCCAAACCAGTTGAAGGGAAGGATTGGAAGGAATGTATTCTTTGCTCTCTCTCCCACTGAATGTGAACAAGTAAGCATGCTACCCTCATTGTTCATGGGAACCTGATTTAAAATATACTGATATTGTAATAGGCAAGATTATAAATAGAAAGAATCTGAGTCTCTGATGACATCACTGAAGCAATGAATCAACCAACTCTGCCCAATACCTTCTTTTGAGTTGAGATTTATGCTTCTTGCCATCAAAAGTATCCTAATTCCTAAAGAACCTTTTTTTTCCCGATACTTTTGGGAACTCTTCTAAAGTTTATACTTTCTTTCCTTGGTTTGCTAACATAACCAGGAAGTTTTATAGGTCAGGAAACCATTCTTTTTATGGCAATTTTGCTCATCCTTGATCTCGTCTGTTTTGTGGGGATTTATAGTAGAAATCTCACTAGGAAAATTGCTATGTGGGAGAAAACGTGCTGGAAATTTGACAGAAAAAGACAAATAAGTTAAACTCATGGACTGTGCATCCTGAGATGATATATGAAAACACATAAACCCATAAACAAAACAGTAGATTGTAATTTATGGTATGGAGAAAATAAACATGGTGCTGGTATAGAGAATGAGGATAGATCTTCTCTAGACAGAGTGGTCACAAAGGCCTCTTGGAAGGACATTAAGCTAAAATCTTAAGTTTATAGAAACCACCGCAGTGTGACCCCCAGGAGCCACTCACGGACCTTTTGCTTTTTATCATGTATCATTTACAGAGTGTAGTGATACCTGTCATTATTTTAGATAATCCGAATTATGAACTCATCTACTCATTGTAATGGTTGAGGAGCTCCTCTTTTTAGGAAACGTAATGGTGGCTGCCACCCATCCCAGAACCCCAAAACATTAGAAATCAACTCTCCCAAACTCCTATGCAGCTCTGCCAAATGACCCAGAATCCATGAATCAGAGGCACACACTTTGACCTGGAAGCTCATAGAGGAGCAACTTCTCTTTGGCAGTGGTGACTGCTCCAGTGTTAGGGCCAAAGGATTCCTTGATCACAAGAACACGGTGTTAAGGGAAACATCCAGTCCTGTTTCACACCAGGCCACTTATATGGTGTTAGAGGCATTATTTCCAGATAGTCCATCTCTATTCTGGTTCTTCAGTTCCACCAAGGTTTCTATGAACTCCATAATATCCTTTAAGAAGACTCCTTTTCTCTTTAAAAGTTGGATTCTGTGGCTTGCAGTTAAGAGCCCTGACTGATACATAGGTCTTATTTCATATAGCTTAAATACCCATGTCACATTCACGAGAGCACTGTTTGAACTAGACTTTTCTTATTATTGTTTATCAAGCAGTCACACTGCCGGACATACTCTAGCTATTGAGTGCTTACTGAATGAATGACTTCTTGCATTTCAGTGTCCCTTTTAACACGAGGGGTAAAATATAAAGAGTGTTGATTGCATATTCCTTATCTTCTAGATACGGCTTTAATTGCTTCATGTGAACCTCAAAGAGTTAAACAGAATTATTTTTAAATAAGCCTTTTTGTATGTGCCTCAAAATCATATTTGGCAAAGTATCTCGGTCTCCTTGGAGAACACTATTGATACGTGTCTTTCTTTTTTTTTTTTTTAATTTTTTTTTTTTAAATTTATTTATTTGAGACAGAGAGATACAGAGAGAGAGAGAGAGTAGGAGCAGTGGGGAGAGGCAGAGGGAGAGGGAGAAGCAGACTCCCCACTGAGCGGGGAGCCCGATGCGGGGCTCGATCCCAGGACCCTGGAGATCAGGACCTGAGCCGAAGGCAGACGCTTAACGACTGAGCCACCCAGGCGCCCCTTGATACGTGTCTTTCTAAGAAAGAAATCTCTCTTGCATTCTTCGGTTCCCAGTGTAGAAACTTTTGAGCCGCTATTGCCTATCATCCGATAACCGTTCCTTTTTTCCTTCACTTAGGTGGAGAAGACCTGCAAACCGTACCAAGGGAACAGTAACCTATGGCATAAAAAAAAACAATAAAATGGCATTCTGGACTTGAAAGTTCAGAAGTTAACTTAATTGAAAGTTAGCTTCATTAATGATACACATAATGAAAGTTAGAATCATTAATGATAGAAAAGACGTAACACTAATTTTCGTCCAGCAATAGAATCTTTAGGTAAAAACTGACACGTTGGGGGCACACAATACATGCAGGCACTTGACATTTTATAATATCTCAGTTCTCACAACAGTCATGCAAATAGGAATTAGTATGGACATTTTACTACTGAATAGAGTTCCAGAGAAGCTAAGGATCTTGCCCAAGGTTATACTGTCAGAAGGTTACTGAGCAAGGATTTGAAAAATGGATTTATCTTAATCCATTCTCTACTACTACACTGCCTCCTTAGAGCAGCGGCAGGTAAAAACGGCATTTCTTTCACGAAAGCCCTCCCCCTTCCACAGACAGGGAAATAAAGCCGAGAGGGCCAGAGTCCTATCCCTCTCTTAGAACAATGCCAGGTACAAGGAAGAGAGCATTATGAATGGCTTGCTAGAAGATGATTACTGTTTTTATCATTTTAGTGTTCAAATTAATTATATATGTTTACAGCTGCTATTCCTATTCAGTTGTTTCTCAAGCTCCTAGCACAGTCCTCAATCATAAGTTCTTGATAATAATTCAGCACTATAACATACCATAGTGCAAACATTACTACTCCACAGCCATTAGCCTAAACAAATTGTAAGGTAATAAATATCTGAATGAAACACAAAATTAATTATTGGGCACACGTGGCAGAAAAGGCCATAGAACTCAAAGCCATGTGAAAGGTAAAAATAAACAAAAGCAAGTTACATATTTTATCTAACAATTTTTTTCTTTAAGATTTTATTTGTTTATTTGACAGAGAGAGACAGCGAGAGAGGGAACACAAGCAGGGGGAGTGGGAGAGGGAGAAGCAGGCTCCCCGCTGAGCAGGGAGCCCGACGTGGGGCTCGATCCCAGGACCCTGGGACCATGACCTGAGCCGAAGGCAGACGCTTAACGACTGAGCCACCCAGGTGCCCCTTATCTAACAATTTTGGGTGATGTTAACAGGAATGAAAATGTAAAGACTGGAAAGTGACAACTTGCACTCATTTACAGATCATGCCTCAAGATTATTATATCAGGTTTATTTATTAAATCAGGATTTAATTTATCTAAGTCTGAGAGGATTTGGAAAAGCTAGACAGTCCAGAGAAGGAAACCAGAATGATTAAAAATAAAAAATATCCAGGGGCGCCTGGGTGGCTCAGACAGTTAAGCATCCGACTCCTGATCTCAGCTCAGGTCTCGATTTCATGGTTGAGTTTAAGCCCCGCATTGGGCTCCATGCTGGGCATGGAGACTACTTAAAAAAAAAAATTAAAAATATTCAGAGGAGGTGAAGTTGTATATCCAGAGGGAAATTAAGCTATGAAAGCGACTTTAAATACAGAAACCTTTACTAGGTGGCTGGTGTTGGCCAATTCAGAACAAAACCACCATGAACAATAGGAAGTAAGGGCCTGACTGATGACAAAAGTGACCCCTCTTCCAAGAAGTTTCCTTCATGCCTTTTACTATCCAGTCCCCCAAAAGGTAATCATTTCCAATGCCACAGATTGGTTTGTGTGTTCTTAAACTTCATGTAAATAGAATTACACATTATGTATACATAATGTGCCGTTTTTATCTTCGGATATAAAGCAGATTGTATTCATCAGCCTATCATAAGATGGATCTCCCATTCTACAATTCAGAATTCTCAGAACTTTCATGGTACTTAGAAGACCTGATTGCAGCTGGACTGCTAGCCATCAGCCTGAAAATCAAGGTCCTACACAGACACCAAGAGTTTACCATGTTGGAGCCAGAGCGCCATGCTGTCTGCAGGATCTAAGCAATTGGTTATGAAATCAGAACATGGCTCTTCACAGCCTAACTGCTGGGTTCAAATTCCATCTCTTTCTCTTACTGGCTGTGTGACCCTGGGCAACTGTCATGACTTTTCTGTTTGCCCTTCCAGTTCTACTCTCTACCCTGCTCCCCACTCTTTTTTTCCCCTGAGAAAACTGACCTTTATGCAAGGTGTGTGCTCAGGTTTGGCACTGGGTTCAGCCAATGGGGAATGTAGGACTGCAGAGGACAGAGAGAGAGTAGGGTCCAGATATTCACTCTTCTTCTAGCTCACTACACTAGGGTCTACCTTAGCTGGCTGTCACTGCTGAAATCATTCTACCTGAGCTCCTCCCTGGTAATACTCCTGCTCAGTGATTTTAGGCCCAGGCTACTGCACTACCCTTTATGATTCCGCTACTCTCCCTTCACACTTTTGTAAATCGTTGTTTGTTAAAAAACAAACTCACCTAAAACAGAAACAAAAGAAGAAGAAGAAGAAAGACAGTAACAACAATAGACTCAAATTATCCCAATTTGAGTGTGCTCTCTGTTTCTAATTTCTTCATCTGAAACAGCTTTTAATTCCTATTTTACTTATGAACATGAAACGGGTTAGTACACACGGTGCTTAGCGTGCCATTGGGTGGGAAGTAAATGCTCAGGGAGTGTTGGTAGTTTAGGCAGAGGAAAGCTGGAGAATGTCCTGCGGCCTCCGCCTTCCCACCACCGTTAAGGTCGGCCGCCCTGCCCAAGCGATGTCATCCCGCAGAAGCAGAGCCACACCTTCACTGCTGGTCTGGAAATAGTTCCTTTGGATAAAGCAGGAGAGAGAAAGGACTCCTCTCCCCAATATTATGCTAAGTTATGGCTACCTAAGGCCAATGTAGACCCTTACTCTCACTCTTGAGCTCAGTGACTCCCTCCAAAGATACTCATTGTGCTTAGCATGACTGAGTCCAAGGACCTCGCCAGCATCAGCTATATGACTTGTCTTCAAACAGTGCGAAGTCAAGTGTGGCTAGCTGCACTGACTCCAGACCATTATTTAAGCTCTGTGTTAGTTTACTAAGGCTGCCATAACAAAGTACCCGACTGGGTGCCTTAAACAGCACAAATATGTCCTCTCACATCCAAGATCAAAGAGTTGACAGGTTTGGTTTCCCCTGAGGCCTCTCTCCTTGGCTTGCACATGGCTGCCTTCCCGTGCCTTCACCATGGTCTTCTCTCTGTAATTGTCTGTATACAAATTTCCTCTTCTTAAAAGGACACCAGTTATATTAGATTAGGACCTAACCTAATGACCCCCATTCTGACTTAATTACCTCTTTAAAGACTCTATCTCCAAATATGGCCATATTCTGGGACACTGAGTGTTATGAATGAATGAATTTGAAGCGGGCAGATGCAACTCAGCCCATAATAGGCTCTCTCCCTGTGCCCATGGCAATTTCTGTGCGGTGTGGAAGACTATTTATTTCTGCCACCTGATCTCACTTGGGAAGATATGAATCTACCGGGAATATTCCAATTACTGCTATTACTCCTACAAAAAACAAAAGTGAAGCAAGGCACCATGTGGTTCCCTTTTCAGCGGGTAGCTTCTCTGTTCCCTATGCATGGTTTCTCACTGCCACCAAGCAATGTGGGCAATACGTAAAGGACAACCAGTGCCTTATATTTACACAACTAAAGGGACCATTCAAATTCTTCTTCTTGATACTGGGAGATCCTCCCAGGCTGTGTGTGGTTGCCTCTCGGGATGGAGACAGACAAGACTAGCAACTCCTGAAAGGCAACTTTTCTGCCTTATAACTGAAACAATGATAACACCAACAGCAACAAAACAAAACAAAACAAAATTTAAAAACCCCAAAAACCTAAGAAACAAAATAAACAAACAAAAGATGCAATTTCCTTTACCAATCATCCTAGGCCACTACAATTACAAGACTTATTAAACACTGAAGCTGGCTACAAACTGTGGGATTACTATCCCACTAGCTATTTTTAAATGTAACAGAAACTCATTCACCTTCAACAGTTAACTATTGGTATGCCTGAGAGCAGGAGCCTGAACCAGGTGACCTCTGGAGATGACTTTGTTGTCCAATGATGTCATGAAATTAAATGGCCAGAAGCCTGGAGGAATACAAAATAAGTTCAACTCCAATCCTTAGGATGACATGGCGAGAGCAGGTGCAACTGTATTAATCAGCATGTGGCAAAGATGCTCATGCCTGCTAATAAGATGACAGTGCTGTGTTGTGCAAACTGTCAGGGTGAAGGCATCCCTGCCTGGCACCTATGCCCTGGGGCACTTGTCCAATCATCATGTGAACAGCAGCTGCTGAGCAGGCTGTAGAGACAGAATTCATGTGCATAAAAATCTCTCTCCACGACTATTACTTCCACTTGCTGACACGCTAATTCTGCTAAACATACTAACGGAGAAAATTCCAGTTCATATTGAAATAACATTAAAACATTAAAAATGAGGACTTGCTTCTGTAGCCACAGAAGGGCTCCATTACAGTAGCCAAGAGAAAAAGAAATTAATGCTCAAGCCATCTCTTCCCTGCGGTGTTCTGTGACTTACAAAGCTTGGGCTGAGAGTTTTAAAATATTGCATATTAAATCTCACTGAACATTAGGAATAAAGTAATGGAAAGAGAACGCTGTATTTTATATCTATGATTTCTTTTCATAGAATACTGTCTTACTGATTTAGGAAGAAAGGGCAGAATAATCCTATAATGAAACTATTTATTACACCATTCTGTTTTCATAACATCCTTGTTCTCACTGCATTTTATATAAATGAGAACCAAATAAAATGCTAGTTAAAATATATATTTTGCTTTAATATATAAACAGATGAAACCATTCAATTCAATGAAGTAGGATGGAGCATTAACCTTAGGGGAACTAGGGTTCATGACTAAGGATTGATGGAATGATTCTATGTTTTATCAAATCACTTAAGTCAAAATGGAGTGTAAGTTAATTGTCTATTTCAAAGCACTGCAAAGACAGTTTCATGGTTTAAAAAGCATCCGTTCCCATTATCATCAATGCAATAAGTGTAAAGACATTTTACATTGTTTCTACATGCTTTTATTGTATAGAAAGGGAAATGCATTATATTATGTCAAGGTAGGTGGATTTTTTTTCTCAGCATTGCTTCTTAGTGAAAATTTACAACTTAGGGTAAATATTCCAAAAAAAAAAAAATAGCTCTAAAGAATCATACAGATGAAATGATGCTGCTCTACTTTCATTGTAGAAAAAAATACAACTAAATAAGCCAAAATTCCATTTGTGCATATGATGAAAACAAGAATAACATAAAGAAAAAATGATGTGTAAGCATATGTAAGTAATAAGGCAAACTGATTTCTTTTATTAAAGTAATTTTTAAAAATTTACTAAATAAGTAATATCAATATAGAAATTTTAAAAAGTACAATACAAAAGGACTTACAATTACAAAGAGAAGTAATTCTGTTTCCCACACTTATCCCCCAGGTACTCTGCCCCTCTTACTATAACCAAATAGTCTCATTAGTTGTCTTTATCTTTACAAAGAAGTATAGCATATGTACATAAAGATATATGTTTTTCCCAAGTTAAAGAATAATATACAGCTGTTTATACTCTGTTTTTGTTTTTTTATTGAGTAATATATCTAGGCAATAATTTTAGAGTAGCACACACATGCATGCATGCACACATAGACACACACACACATATATATCATTTTTTAATAGCTACATAATATCCCCTCTGGGAGTGGACCACTTTTTAGCCAGTCTTCTGCTGAAAGGCATTTGTTTTTTTGGGTTTTTTTTTTTAAGTCTGAGATGGAATTTTTTTTCACATTTTAACATCACATTAGGGTACATCTAACAATTGATAGCATGTCACAGTTTGATTGGCAGCTTTTCTTCTTTTTCAGTTGTGCATAAAATAATGGTACATCTTAAATTGTTGATTCTTAGATTTGCTGAAATATTGTAACATATGGCATTATGTATACAATGTATATATACAGTGTATTAGAAAGTATATTAGAAAATATATGCAGTGTGTTATAAAGCATAGTCAAGTAGTTTTTAATGCGTTGTTCTTATAAACAATTACTGCAACAACTCTTGTAACTATACCAAATCTACATGTAGAAATAAATTCAATCCTAGATGTGGAATTAAGAATCAAGTTCAAGAACATTATCTACTTATACAAAAATTGAAAAGCTCTGCTGATGAAGGGATTTGGGGGGGATATTAACAATTTCCTATCTAATTAGGTTATATCAATTTATACTCCTTCCAACAATGTATGAGTTAGCCACTTTGCCCCATCAGAAAAAGGTGCATGGTATGATCTCAATCTTTTTATATTTCTTGAGGTCTGATTTGTGACCTAATATGTGATCTACTCTGGAGTATATTCCATGTGCACTTGAAAAGAATGTGTATTCTGCTGTTTTAGGAGGGAATGTCTAAATATATTTGTTAAATCCATCTGGTCCAATGTGTCATTCAAAGCCACTGTACCCTTGTTTATTTTCTGTTTAGATGATGTGTCCATTGATATAAGTGTAGTGTTAAAGGATTCTACTATTATTGTATTATTATTACTTCCTCTATGTTTGTTATTGTTTTACATATTTGGGTGCTCCTCTGTTGGGTGCATAAATATTGTTAGATCTTCTTGTTAGATTGCCCCTTTATGGTTATATAATGCCCTTGTCTGTCTCTTTTTACAGTCTTTGTTTTAAAATCTAGGTTATCCAGTATATGTACTGCTACTCCAGCTTTCTTTTGACATCCATTTGCATGATAAATGTTTCTCCACCCCTCATGTTCAATCTACAGGTGGCTTTAGGTCTAAAATGATCTCCTGCAAGTAGCATATGATGGGGGGGAAGGGGGATCTTGTCTTTTTCCATTCTGACACCCTGTATCTTTTGAATGGAGCATTGAGTCCATTTATATTCAAAGTAATTATTGACAGATATGTATTTATTGCCATTTTATTATTCGTTTTGTCACTGTTTCTGGAGATTTTCTCTGATCCTTTATTGTCTTTGTCACTTTTGGTCTCTCCTTTGCACTTAAAGAGTCCTCTTTAATATTTCTTACAAAACTGGTTTACTGATCACAAACTACTTTAGTGTTTGTCTGGGATACTCTTTATCTCTCCTTCTATTCTGAATGATAGCCTTGCTGGATAGTGTAATCTTGGCTGCAGATATTTCCCCTTCAGCACTTTGAATATATTATGCCACTCCTTCTGGCTTGCTAAGTTTCTGTTGAGAAATCTCCAGCTAGTTTTATGGGTTTTCCCCTGTAAGTTAAGGACTTCTTTTGTCTTGGTGCCTTTAAGACTTTTTTCTTTATGGGGTGCCTGGGTAGCTCAGTCCATTAAGCATCTGCCTTCTGCTCAGGTCATGATCCCAGGTTCCTGGGATCAAGCCCCATGTCAGGCTCTCTGCTCAGCAGGAGCTTGCTTCTCCCTTTCCCTGCCACTCCCCCGCTTGTACTCTCCCTCTGTCAAATAAATAAATAAAATCTTTTTTTTTAAAGTCTTTTTTTTTTATTTTATTTTTTTATTTGACAGAGAGAGACACAGCAAGAGAGGGAACACAAGCAGGGGGAGTGGGAGAGGGAGAAGCAGGCTTCCCGCCGAGCAGGCAGCCCGATGCAGGACTTGATCCCAGGACCCTGAGATCATGACCTGAGCCGAAGGCAGACACTTAACGACTGAGCCACCCAGATGCCCCAAAAGTCTTTTTTTCTTTATCACTATATTTTCCAAATGTAATTACAATATGTCCTGGTGTTGGCCTGCTTTTATTGATTTTTGATGGGAGTTCTCTGTGCCTCCTGGATCTGGAGTCTGTTTCCTTCCCCAAATTAGGGAAGTTTTCTGCTATTATCTCTTGAAATGAATTTTCTGCCCCCTTTGCTCTCTTTTCTTCTTCTGGGACTCCTACAATACAAATGTTATTACATTGGATGGAATCAATGAGTTCCCTAAATCTATTCTCATGTTCCATAATTCTTTTTTGCTTTTTGCCTCATCTTCTCCAATACTAAAAAGCTATTACACATTGATTCAAGGACAGAGAGTGCCTGCCTCATGCCAAGTCCCTGTTAGGTGGTGGAGCTACTGAAGGGAATGACAGAAACATCAAACTCTGTGGAGTTTATGCATTCTTCATATTATATGAAAAAAACAACTCAACAATTACTAGAAAGGGGAACAGAGCATTGGGGTTGGGCTTTCTAATAGAATAGTCAAGGGAGGTCTGAGAAGATGATACTGTAGCTGATGCTGAATGAAATAAGGAAACAAAAAGATTTAGAAATGGCCATCTAGATGGAGGGAAAACACATAGAAAGGTCTAGAGATTCTTTGCAGGATGTGTTCAAGGCAAAGCAAGAAGACCAGTGGGCAAGAGCAGAGGGGAGGGCAGCTGCTTTTAAGAACATATCCTAAGAGCTATAACATGACCACTTCTGCTTTACATCTTATCAGCCAGAACGTAGTCACATAGCCAAAATCAGCCGTAAAAAAGTACGGACAATAAAGCTTTGTGGATAGCCATGCATCTAGCTAAAAATTTGGGATCCTATTATCAAAAAAGCAGGAATTCTGCTAGTGGGCATAGGAAATATTGGTATCTGCTGTATGTTTCTAATTTTCTCAGTATTAGAGGTTATTTTCTATTCTCATTAATTTTTTCTCTTTTCTTGTTATTAATTTTTACAAAGAACTAACTTCAGAGTATTCATTAATTATAATCTGTTTCTGTTTCTTAACCTATTCATTTTTTATATCATTAATATTACTTTCCACTTCTTAGGTAGTTATGGTTTTATTTATATGGTTATGGTTTTACAGACACTTGAATAACTTCCTATTACATTCCTTTGAGGGCAATATTGTGAGTATATCAATTGGAACCAACTTCTTAATTATGTTATTCTGTCCTGTATAGCCTTAGTTATTGGATCTGATCAGTTACTTTCAGTTATTTGAAGTGTTTACTACTTTTTCTTTCCCATGAAGTATAACCAGTTCAATTTTCTTCTCCATGTTCAGTTTTGTCATATCTTCTTTGAATCTCTGTACCATTTATTTTCCAATTTTTGGTTCCAGAGTGCGTATTTTCTTGAATTTCATTTATTTCTTAGAGAATTCTTTGTTCCTATTTACCTGCATAATGGCATAATTGTGTTCTTACTCTGTCTTTTGAAGTCCGTATTTTCTTCCTCTCTTTTTCTTACAGCATCTTTGCTGGGTGTACAATTAATTTTTGAGCTGAGCAAGAAGCCACTTTGAATAGCAAGCAGTTGGAGTTTTTTGCCTTCAGTAATTTTCTCATCAACGTTTTGTCTATAGGTACAAATTTCTTTCAGACTACAGAGAGATCTTTAGCAAGAGGTGTTGGGTTTGTGTGTATGTGTGTGTCTTAATTTAGCCATTACTCATCCTTAAGGCTGAACAATATCAGTAGCCTCAGGGATGCTTGTCATCATGTTCTCTTTCTTCTAACACCTGTAGTATGCATGGCTCTTTGCTCAGCCCCAACATCCTTAACATTCCATCTGGTTCCCCAGATTTTAGGGAGCCTCCCACTTCTACTCCTCATACCTAAACATTGTTTCTAAGCGCCCCCCCCCCCCAATTTGGAGAGCTCTTTATTTTGTAGAAAATCTACATATACAGCTATCCACCCCATGCTATCTATCATCCTGGTCCAATTACTAAGCATTTTCTTAATATATTGGTGTTTGGGGTTATGGGCGGTTCCTATTTTCCTGGAAGATTCATTCACCTTTATGTTTCTCAATCTCTTTTCATTGGGTTTGGCTTCAGAAAAAAGGGTAATTAAATCAAAGATAATTGTACCTTGCTTTCCTAGACTGGAAGTTCTAAATTTTTTTTCCTTAATGGGGCCCTGCCACACTGAGTGTAAAATTGGAGGAATCATGGTTCTCTCTGGCAGTTGGCATATTCATTAAAATATCTATAGGTATATCACATGATCAGTAAAAAAAAGGGGGGGCATGATGTGCTTAAGTATGAAGGCAAATCTTGATCTAATTTGACAAAATAATGACAAACAGTTCAACACGGAAAAGAAATGATTTTTTTCATGTGAGGAAATTCTATAGAATTTCTATAGGAAATTTATCATGTATTATACTCTAATACCCCAAAGATCATTTAGTGACCTAGCTATTCACACATACAGTCCTGTAGCCAAAATTTCACAGCTACTTAGGGCTTCAAATAAATTCAATTTAAGAATAAGCTGCTGCCTTAAACTACATTTCCATTTCATTTAAATAAGTCTAATTCTTTAGACAGGTCATCTGATTTTGTTTTTACACTGATATCATTGTTATCAGTGATAGTAGGTCTTACCAAGGGTGAAAAGGAATGCATAATCATTTTCATATGAGCATACAGAGATCATTTATAAGCTTTGCCCCTATTATTGTCAATGAGAGTTAAAGATTTAAATAGCCATACCTAAAGTGCAGACTGTATTCCTATGTTTCTGAACTCGATATGACCTATATATGTAGGTGTACTGACACCACATAATTATGAGGAACAACACCATTATAATACAAGGAAGGCTAACTGGGGGGGCTGCCTCTTTTATTCTTTAGCAACTCTCTCTCCAATTTCAAATGAAAAAAGGTCTTGCTTCAACTAAATTATTAATGTTGTAATAATCTGTCATTAGAATCAATAACTGCTTTATTATTCATAGTGCATATAGTGCTAAAATGGACCCTCTCTGAAATAAATTTAGTGCCTTGTCACAATACAATATGATTTTACAATATTGTTAATGTGCACAAAGCATTCAAATATAGAATATCGACATGTCAGAGATTTATGACAAATGTGAGGAGAAGAGGAATCTAGGTTAAGCTTTCATGTCACCTGACTGAGGTCAAAAAAAATCAATACTATTCATAATGTATCTTTCACCCACAGTTAAATGAAAAACCTTCAGAGCATAGAGAGGCTTTTTTTTATTTATCCTTCATCTTAGCAGTAGAAATATTCCAGAATTGGAGTTAAAAGAGAAAATGAATGAAAACTAATTCTCAGGAAAGTAAGTCAATCACGTTTTTCCAAAGTACAGGACCAGGGAGCTGGATATATACCCAATATGTTTTCCCCATCTTGATCCTTACTTTTAACTGCAGGTATGTTTAATGTTTGTGAAATCTAAGAATGATGCAGGTAATAATCACACCTCTCTTCTTGACTTTGGCTTTTATGGATTTTATAACATAAAAATAGCCAGCAACTGTATTTTGATTTACTTTATAAATTTACTGTTTCCTAATTCCTTCAATGCAACATGGTTTTTAGGTATACACTGACCACAATGTTTGGATCTTCAAATCATTTCCATCCTTAACAACTAGAGCAGACCAAATGTTGGCACTCCCTTTCCCAGGTCACTGAGTGGTTTAGGAATGGGCAAATCACCACTACTCGTCAATGATACATAAGGGGAAGTCAGTTAGGAGGTTTTGGGAAAAGACTCTTCCTTCTTCAAAAGAACACTCAGAAGTAAGAATGCCATTCTTCCTCCTCTGAATTTTATCTTGTGATTCAGCGAACTGCTCCAACCATCTTGCAGCTCAGAGGGAAGTCAGACTAGCTGATTTGCAAAGGATGCAGAGCAAAGAGATGAAAGAACCTGATTGCTTCATGAGGTGTCTTCAAATAAGTCTGGAGATCACTTTACCTTTAGGTTATTTTTATTTAAGATAAATGTCCTATTTTAAGCCAGTATGAGGCACAGTTCTATGTTGCAATCAAAATTACCTTAACTGATGCTGTCAGTCATCATTAGAAATTAAAGATTATTTTTCTTTTTTCATATTCTTCTTTGATGTGAAGAGACTGTAATCTGTAACTATCTCATTAATGGAATTAAAATGGCTAATAAACCTGATCACAAATAACTGAATCCATTTTTACTCAAAGAAATGATAGTAGTCCTGATTTTTGGATTCAATCTAAGTTAAATATTTCTAAAAAGTCTATTTTTATCTCTGAAAGGCTTTCAAGTGTTGGGATAATTTCAAATCATTCTATTAATCAGCTGGTCTTAAGCAATGGTTTTCCTTGCGTCCTTTAACAAACATTTACTCACTGCATAGTAAGAAAGGCAGACACATACAGTTTGACAAGTACAGTGACAGACATTATCCTCAGGATATTCTGGGAACATGAAAGGCAAGTACTACCTAATCTAGCCTGAAAACAGAGGAAGTATCAGGAAAGGTTTTCTGGAAAACATTACGCCTGAGCCCAATCTTGAACAATGATCAGGGGCTTGCCAGATGAAAGAAAGATATAATGTGGGGATATAAAGAACAGAAAAGCAAACAGACCAATAAAAATGGCAAGGCATGTGTGTTAGAATTATGAGTCTAGGGACTGATGCAAGGAGTGACAAAAGATGAGGCTAAAGAAAGCAACATAATATAGTGGTTAAAAGCAAGGATTTTGGAATCACAAGGTTCTGAATGTTGATCACTCATTCAATCATTAATTACCAAGTTCCAATTATATATCTAGCTCTGTGATAAACATTAGTCATACAACAACAATTTCATTTTCATGGAGCGGACACTCTAGAGAACACCAATGACAAAACAAAACAAAGAGATAAAAACCTCCTTTAAATAGGATGGTCAGGGTTCATCTTGTAGGGAAGGTGGACAGGTTGAACTCAAAAGCTCACAAGGAGGGGGCGCCTGGCTGGTGCAGTTGATTAAGCATCCAACGCCTGGTTTCAGCTCAGGTTGTGATCTCGGAGTTGTGGAATTGAGCCCCATGTCAGGCTCCTGGATCAGCAGAGAGTCTGCTTGAGATTCTCTCCCTCTCCCTCTGCCCCTCCTACTCATGTTCTTGCTCTAAAATAAATAAGTAAATCTTAAAAAAAAAAAAACTCACAAGGACACAGCTTTGTAAGAAGTAAGAATAAGCCTTTTCCAGGCATCTCAGAAGACTGTGCATGTATACCATCCAGTCACAAACCCCTCTCTCCACCAAAGGAAACTACTTTCCAAAGAGAAGAGGAATCATTTCCTTGATTTTCTTTATAACTGGATCACCCAAGTGTGCACCCCAAATCCTGTAGTTAAATTTTGCCCATTTCTTCTTTTTAGTTTATATTACTCGTTTCTTTTAATTTACAATTTTACCCTCAATCCAATATTTTTTTTCTTGCATTTAGCTATCAAAGAATCTTGGTCATTTAATCTATAAAGTGACCCATCAGGAGAGAAAAGGAAATAACTTTTTTGGTAAGATTTTACTTATTTATTTGTCAGAGAGAGAGAACACAAGCAGGGGGGAGCAGCAGGCGGAGAGAGAAGTAGGTTCCCCACTGAGCAAGAAGCCCAATGCAGGACTTGATCCCAGGACCCTGGGATCATGACCTGAGCCAAAGGCAGATGTTTAACCAACTGAGCCACCCAGGCATCCAAAGGAAGTCACTTTTATCAGTCTTCTTTTGAACAGCTCTTTTGTACATACTACTTATCTCCTCCTTTGCCCTTTTAGAAAGTTTAAAAATAATAATCTTAGAGGGCCCACTCATAATTTCCACAAGGAAAGATTTTCTCTCAAAACATTCCCCTTTTCAGGGTGGAATGCCTTATTTGATTTGTGAACTAAGTAAGAAAAATTTGTGAGAGTGGGCTCAACTTCCTTTCTTCCTCTTGAGAGTAACTGGTCATAGAGAGTCAGTATCTACTTCTTCTGGGCATCTGCCAATAGGCAGGGGCTGGGCAGTGCAACTGGTGGAGATGTCTGCCCCAGTCCAGCCTAACTCTGATGAGCAATTCTAATAAGCCCACATTGCTGACTTCAAGCCCTGTCTTCCACTGAGCCTCCCCTAATAATAGTGGTTTTTTGGCCCCACTGCACTCCTTTGCTTCATTTTTCAAATTGTTCAAAGCTCTGCAGAAGACAAGTAGTGTTCACTTTCTCTCAAGATTCACTGTGTAAGCATGTGGAAATCATTATGAATTGTATCTTATTTGAATAACAAGCACATTTCTAAAAAATTGAGTTGAAATACAGACTTTGTAATTTGAGTCATTTAATATTTAAAAGGTATTAAAGTTGAGTAACACTTTTTAAAGTAATCCTTTAGGGAAATTATTTGTTACATTTCAGTGTATCTTATCAGGTTTGTTTGCTGAAATATTCACAGAGATTTCATGAGCACAAAGTCAGAGATCCAAAATGAACTCTTAAATGACAACAGTGAGTTCTGGAAACCAGCATTGCATATGGGGTTTTGGCAGGAATTCCACAGAATGTTGGAAACTTGAAATGTAGGAACACTGTATAGATAAGATACACCATTAAGGTACAATGTCTCCAGCACCCTATATTTCTACATGAATGAAGAACTCTACTGTGAGATGGATATCTCAGTCCAATATTAATGTGCAGCAAATAGAAACTGTCTTTCTTACTGTCTTTCCATGGTATGGTCATAATATGAAGCTTTATCAAAAAATTTTCAGGTATACTAAAATATGCTAAAGTTTAGCCAGAAAAGTCTCTATAATCCCATAAAATGAATTCAGAATAAATTTATCTTCATAGAAGTCCTATTATTTGCTGCTCTTTTCTTTTAGAGGTTTTAGATATTCAGAGTTTTATTCCCATGAATAGTGATTTATTTAATTTGAGAATTAAAAAAACAAAAGTTCTTTTAACTAAAGACCATTATGTAATCTATCACTTTATTACTTATCATATATAACTGTGAAGAATATTGCCACTCATAAATTTATAGGTAAGAAGAAATTATTTTACTTTTAACTACATTTATTGAAAATCTATGTTTCATAGTTGCAATGTAATCCCCTTGCTGGTAATTATAATTTAGAAAGTTCAAATCTAACTCTGTATATCATTACTTCTGCCAAAAATGCTTTGGTAAATCTTTGCTCTTTGACCTGAATATCCATAGTTAATCCTTAGAAGTCTTCAGCAGCCTCATAGGTTAAAAGCCTAATATCTCATCCTCATTTATAGATCTACCTCTCTGTTCTTAAGTATAACTATTTTACTTAACAAATTGAAGCATGATCCTTTAATGAAAAAAGAGGGTCTTATTTTTGTCAGTATCACAGTTCACCTCAATAGTTAGAAAAGTGATAGTATTAACAGTATATCTTTATCTGGAAGAGACAAAAAGCCCTATAGATTTCTCCTATATGATTATTACAAAGTAAAATGTGAAACTGGCAGACACAAATGCATTAGTGATTTTTCAGTGAAAAGAGCATTAGAAAGATGAGTAAAAAGAGCTTTATTCATTGCAATTCTATTTTTAGACAACATGTCAATTGCATTAACAGAAATATTATCACCATGTCAACCGGCTTTCAAATTGCCCCTTGACCAGATAAAATAAATGGTTTGCATGGCAACCAGGTTGCTAAGCATAATTGATATGAATTCATAGACTGTTGGACATTTTTTAGCCAATCTGTATTAAATGTATTTTTACCTCAATATGAACATAGGAACTGACACATTCCTTTGAAATGTCATCAGGAAAACTACAAAGATAAAAGACATATATATATATGTATGTATATACATAGTGAAAGAGAGAGAAAGAGAAGAAGGAAAGGAGAGAGGAGAGAGAGATTGAGGGAGAGAGACAGACAGACACCAAAGTGAATTTTAAAAGAATTAATTATGGACGTTATTTTGTATACATTATTGATACCATCAACATGATCTTGGCTTTCAACCTTTTTTTCCCACTAGTAAGAGTGAATTTTGCAATAGACAAATCCATGATTATACTCAGAGATTTAAGTACTCATCTTTCAATAACTGATGGAACAAGTAGACAGAAAATCAGTAAACACGAGAAGATACACAATCAACTAACTTGCCCTGACTAATATTTACAGAACATTCCATCCAACAACAGCCAAATACACATTTTATTCAAATGCATCATAACATTTGCCAATATAGACCATATGCTGGACCAGAAAGCAAGTCTCAATAAACTAAAGTGGATTCAAGTCATACAGTCTATGTTCATTGACTATAATGGAATTAAAGCAAAAGTCAGTAACATACATATTTCTGGATAATTCCCAAATATTTGAAAATAATAATAATAATAATTAATAATCCATGGGTCAAATAAGAAATCAAAAGGGAAATAACAAAACATTTTTAATTCAATAAATATAAGAACACAAAATATCAAAATGTGTGGGAAGGTGATACACCAGCACTTAGGGATAAGAACACGGTCCTAACTGCCTACAGTAGAATAAAAATAAAGTTTTATATCAATGACCTCAGCTTCAACCTTAAGAGACTTAAAAAAAAAAAAAGAGTCTCAAAATAAGCAGAAGGAAGCAAATAATAAAGATCAGATCAATGAACTAGAAAACAAAAGACAATAGAGAAAATCAATGAAACCAAAAGTTGGTTCATTGAGAAAACACAACTGATAAACCTGCCAGATTGGCCTGGGAAGAGAGAGAGAGAGAGAGAGAGAGAGAGGAAGCATGTGAGCACAAGACACTAGTTATCAGCATCAAAAATGAGAACGTTGATACTTCTGAAACTAATATTACACTGTTATGTTAACTAACAAGAATTTAAATAGAAAGTTGAAACATAAAGAAATGAGAGAATCGATATGAACTGCAACTATTTAAAAACTACTTGATCACTTAATTTTCCTTACATTTTTCTGTCCTGCCCCCAAGTCTCTATGCAGTTTCTCAGAGCCTATTGCCGTCCAGTTGCTTTCAAATTAGCCTTCATTCTTCCAATTTTGCTTCCATTTAAAAAATATGGTTTCTATGAAGATTTCATTGCTTTTCATTTTCCTTCTTGAGTATTGTTTTTGGGCTTTGATCTCTTATTTTGTACAGAAAATTGCCCCTTCTGTCTCTGCACTCCTTCACCGACAGTTTACTTCCTGCAAATATGGCTGCAGGTGTTTTTTTCCTTCACTACTTGCCTCCCTGCTCCTTAAGATTTTGTGACAATCCTGGTTGAAAAAAGCTTTCAACATCAGCCCATGAAAACATTCTTACCGGTTTAAATAACTGAAGGTTAATTTTGAACCAAAGTGCCACTTACTAGGTAGGCTTTGTCTAAATTCTATACCCAGGAGCATCCTGTTTCAGTAGACTTACTAATCTGTATTTGACCTTCACTGTATTTGGTAACTACTCCTCATATCTCCTCTTCTGGGGCTACTTACATCTCCTAACTTCACTGAAAATGGAGTCCAGATTTCTGGTTTGTGCTCACCTAGCTACTTTCAATAATCTTCAAGTGAAGAAATCATTTTAAAATGTGGTATTTCAAGTCAATCAGAGAAAGACATGTATCATATG